>NW_006293007.1:2964545-2976167 GCF_000327345.1 Myotis davidii
AGCTAGAAACAGAGGAAAGCCTGGAGGAAAAAAGTGGGCGTGAGGAAGCAGAGCCCGTCTTTCTCGGCTGTCAGCTTCTTTCCTAACAGCCTGAAGGAAACACAGTGCAAATGAAAATAATGTCCTATTAAGCCAGCGCGTAGATGTAATTGATTTCTTTCTGGATGGGTCTAAGGGACCTGGCTGTTGGTGCTCAGAAAACGCTAGATTCAAGGTGATTTTCTCTCCTTTAGCTGCTCAGAGAATTGCAGGGAGAAGTCAACAGCCCCATCCTCAGAATTTTTTTTTAAATCTGCTTATCGAACACAGAAAAAATTAGCATCGCCTCTACTTGCGATAAAAGTTGCATAGGGAAAGTTTATCTTTTTTTTTTTTTTAACCCGAAGGAGTATCTGACTTGTGTTTTGTTTACAGCAGTAATATTTAACTAATATGTAAAGTAATGACTGGCCTTGGGCTTGTTTAAATTACAGCTTCCCTAAGGTCAGTAAAAAAAAAAAATCAGTTTTAAACTAGTGTTCCCTTTGTCCTGGGGTGGCTTTTCCAATGATCTCATCTCAATAATCGAGTAGTATAGAGTCAAACAAAAAGTCTGTGTGCTCCTGGTAAATAATTCCCTCCGTCTCAAAAAATCAAAAATATGCTGAATGCTGCTTTTTAGGAATAACCTTTACACGGGATGGAAGAAGAGGAAATGCATTTTTATTGACATGTGGAGACCCAGGAGGAGAGGGGCGTGCAATAACTCCCATTAGATTAGGGGAACCGCAGGGGGACAGGGCAGTGTATTGGATGCTGGGGGGTGGCGTGTGTATTGCACCTGGGCAGACATAGCCTGGCCCCTGTGTGTGGTGATGGAATGAAGGAAGCGGGCAGGTGCACTGTGCAGGGGGAGGACAGGTGCCCCAGCAGGCAGACAGCACAGGGCAGCCCGCCACCCCCAGCCCATGTTTGGTTTCACCTGGAGGACCTTCCTCCACTCTAGGATATTTTCTCTCCTTGGAAAACTCCCCAGTGGCCTGCTCAGCAGCATTGGTGGAGCCCATTGATCATTTTCTCTCTCTCTCTCTCTCTCTCTCTCACACACACACACACACACACACACACACACAAAGTGCCTGAAGAGTGGACCAAAACTTGAGATCAGAGGAGGCCTCCTCACACCACGAGCCCACAGACTGAAGAGCAAGCCAACCGTGGGATATCTTTGTTCACGTCCACAAAGGCAGGGCGGCCGCGCGTCCAGCCTCAGTCCTGCTTACGGACGGACGCGGTTGCATTTGTGTGTGTGTGTGTGCGTGTGTGTGTGTGAGTGTGCTTGAGATTTTTTTTGTTGTTATCTCTGTTTTGTTCTGTTTTTCTGGGGAAACAAAGGCCCCTTTTGCAGCCCCTGGGCCAGCCAGCAGAGCAAACGGGAGAGCCGGCGGGGACAGTGGCTTCGTGTTGGAATGCTGGTCTGCTTTGTGTGTGTTTATCACAGCTGAAGGTTTCAAGGTGCCTAGAGTTGCCCACACCAGAGGCCCATGCCTGGGAAAGGGACGAACCTCGCTGCCTCCATGAGGCCCCTGCAGAATTGAGATCTTTCACCTACATCGGCCCCCAGGGCCCTCCGAGGAAAAAAACATCCAGAATGTTCAATGACGTTTAGAAAAGCAGCCGCCTGCTGCAGCTGTGGAGACCTTAAAAAAGGTGGCAGTAATAGCAGCAGTGACCGCGGATGCCCAAAGGCGGGGAGGAGGGCAGGATATCCTGCAAAGACAAGAAGGCTGCTCCTGAAAATGTATGTGCCGGGGTTTGCACCCACATCCGGGTCTCCCAACACGAGCCTGGCTTTCTGTGGTTGGAGCAGGACCATTTGGAGAAAGCCAAACAGGCCCCACGCCTTCCTCTAGGCGCCCACTGCAGCAGGAGGAAGCCCCGACTCCTTCCCCAGCAGCCCGCAGCCCAGCCGGCACTTCTTGGGCCCTGCCCTCCATCCCCCTGACATCCTCTTGCTCATCAAGACACTCTCCTCTGTTGCCACCACGGGCCAGGGGCAGGAGAGGCTCTCTCTCTGCCTGCTCCCTGTGACCTCATGGGGCTCCGCACCTCCGAGAGCAGGCCAGCCTGGTGGAGCAGCTTTAGGGCATTGATCGAGAATTTGGGGCACACCCTGGTCCACACCAAGGGAGGAGAAGACAGCATTGCCCTTCAGGCCCAGCGCCAGGGCCTTGGGACTCCCCATTCAGCAACCCGGGCGCTGCAGTTGAACATGGACGCCCCAAGTTCTCAGACCCCACACGGCGGTGCCGAAACCTTGACGAGCCAGCTGCCTTGTCCTGCGGGTGGGGGCGCTGGCGGAAGCCCTCCACACATCCTGGCTCCTGCCTGTGCCCAGCGCTGGCTTCTTGTTCAGAGAACAAAGGCCCGGAGGCCCCCGCAGAACCGAGCGAAGCTGAAAGCAGCGGCTTCCGAAGCTTGCTGACCCGGGCCAGGGTGACGCATCTCACCCCGGGGCCGGCACCGTGGCCACATAGAAACTAGCAGCACTGAGCCGTTCACAGGTGTAACTGAAGCGCCGTT
Source organism: Myotis davidii (assembly GCF_000327345.1). Lineage (NCBI taxonomy): Eukaryota > Metazoa > Chordata > Mammalia > Chiroptera > Vespertilionidae > Myotis > Myotis davidii. Next base: position 2,967,108 of record NW_006293007.1, read on the forward strand.
TCCAGGAAAGAAACTCTAACTTCCCAGCATCGTGATCTCAGACCTGCATTATCCTGTTTCTTTTCCTGCCATTGGGTGGTGGCCACCTGCTCAAGTAATCCCATGACCCTCGTGGGCCGCAGCTTGGAGCTCACAGACCAGTGTTTCCAGAGCAGAGGGTCCAGGTGCTGCTCCTGCTTCCCCCATTCCAGCCCTGGAGTGAGACCATCCCACTGGGCTCTGGCCATCACTTCCTGGTGCCACAACACTGGGGAAGTCACCGCCCCCCGCCCCCTTTAAGGGGCTGCTTCCTCTTAGAATGGAGGGGACAGCACCCACCTCCTAGGGCAGTGGTCGGCAAACGGCGGCCCCGTGAGTGTGGCTCTCCCACAAAACACCACGTGCGGGCGTGCACATCCAGTGCGATTGAAACTTCGTGGCCACACTCAAGGGGCCAAAGAGCCGCATGTGGCTCACGAGCCACAGTTTGCCGACCACTGTCCGAGGGTCAGAGTGAGGGTCAGAGGAGATCGTGCACGAGGTGAGGACTTGGCTCAAAATGCCCACACTCCTGTCACTTTTGTTCCTCTGCCTCCCTGCCACCCCCGGTCCTGCCCAGGTCACCGACGGGCTTCACTCCAGGGCTCCCTTCAGACCGCCTCCTCCCCGGTTCCCCCGCTGATCTCGGGGCTCACAGATCTGGGTGGTCCAGCTCAGCATCTGTGGGGCCCCGACTGAGGCCTGCTGCCCGATGGAACGCTGAGGCTCCTCAGGCACCAGCATCCGGGGACAGTGGCTGTCGGATGTGGGTGCTGCTTTGCCCAAAGGGGTGTAGTCACATGACTGTGGGTCACACAGTAGGCGGCGGATCTGGCGTTAGGCTGGCGGCTCTCCCGGCCTTGGAAGACCATCCCACTGGCTGATGAGCAGCCCCTGGAGTCCGGGCCCAGTGTTCTCCCTGGGACCAGGCAGAGAGGATCTGACCCCCTGGAAAGTGAGGGCCACAGACTCTGGCCCCTGTCACTTACAGCTACCACCAGCATCTGCCCCACCCTGGCGTCCTGAGGTCATCCACGCCACTCCCATTGCTTTATAGATGGGGAAACTGAGGCAGGGAGGGAGCTCTGATAAGACCACCGAGCTCGAGGGGGCAGAGCTGGATGCCTGCCACACTGAGGCTCCGCTGTCCCCATGGAAACCGGGCCCTTGTTAGAGCCTGAAGTGCCCTTTCTGCACCAGGCTGCCAGGATACCTGTGGTCACCAATGGCAACGTCACCCTCTCCGCAGCCGCACCAGTTACAGCACAGCGACCGTGAGCTCAAGTGCTCCCCGGATTCAGAGCTGGGACGCGACAAGTGAGGCTGTCATTTGGGGGCCAGGCCTGCAAGTGGGAGGCACTCCTGTCCCGGGTGGTCTTGGGTCTCTATCCTGGACTCAGGAAAGCTCCGTGAGCATGTTTGATCTTGGTTATCAAGCAACTATGTCACAGAAATGGTGTTTTTTCCTGTTTCCAGGGCAGCAGGGCAGACTCTGGGGGTGGGGTGAGGCTGGATGGGGCGAGGCCTGGCGTGGGTGGACCCCGAGTGACTCCTGGCACAGGGTGGTCCCTCTTTCAGCCTCACTTTGCCCCCCCCCGCCCCCCGTAAAATGGGGAATTGTTCGGGGGTCTCCCACCTGCCACATGCTGGTAACCATGGGCAACAGAGCTGACTCCCTAAGCCGGTGCCGAGGGCCCCATCAGGACGGGGTCACTTTCTGGAGTCCTGATTGTTTCTCGGTCCCCTTCCGGGAGACACAGTATTCTCTGTCTGGGCAGGGGAAGAGTTTTTAAAATGACATAACTATGTTTTTCTTCGTCAGGCAGAAAAGCACAATAAGGAATTAAAGGCTCATTACCTTTATCCAGGTAACCCTGTTGACATTCCCTAAAATAAAGTAATAGAGGCTCCTGGGAAGAAAATACAGAGGACACAGAAAGGCAGCCCGAAGCCCCGCCAGCCCCTCTCCCAAAGGCGTCCTCGCCAGCAGCAGAACGGCCAGCGGCTCAGACCACGCCCTGCACCTCCACACACTGCCCAGACCTGCACGGTGCTTCCCCTTCCCCAGCCCTCAGTTTCTTCATCTGCAAAGTGGGTCAAGGGGTAATACCCACCTCCTTCTGGGGACTCTGTGAGTTAATGGCTCTCAGGGACCTGGCAGAGCTCAAGACTCCTGTGGTCATGACCCCTACGAACCCTTTCCAGGTATTTCTCCAGAGCAAACACCCACTTTTTAATCTTTTTCTTTTTTAACACAAAAATGGATCGTACTTTCTTTGGCGTCTTGCCCTCTTCACCTTGCTTATTTTAGAGATCCGCCCGTCCCAACGCAAGCACACAGACTACGCGGCACCTCACTCTTTCTTAGGAGCCGCTCGCCCACGTGTCCAGTTCTTTAACTGCTACCAACACAGGAAGTTTGGTTCCTAGAAGTGCCAGTTCCAGCCCACACGGTACCCTCATTGTCAGTGTGGCTGGGTTTACATTCCCATCGCCCAGGAGGGGCCGGCCCATCTCTCCCCACCCCTGCCAGCCCTGGGCGTCCCCACAGTATGGCCGCAGTGCCCATGCAGGGACAGCCTTGGAGGCAGGCAGGGGCCACAATTCAACAAAGACTTGGAGGTGGGGAGTGGGCCCCGGGCTCAGGGAGGTCACAGAGTCCCTGGAGGATGGGCCAGAGTCACAGGCTGCAGCCAGGCCCTCACAGCCTACCAGCCCACCCCACACTCGCCGCCCAGGGTCTTATACAACCAGGTGCTTGTCGTTGGGCGGGGAAGCTGCCTGGTCCTTACCCACTGACTGTATCTAGGCCAGGGGTTCCCAGTGTGGGGCACAGGCCCGCCGGGGGGGCAATTTGATTTTTAAGGGGGCTATTCGAGAATGAGTTATTAACAGTGAATTTTTTGCATTTCTTATGGTCCCAGGGGCCTCAGATACAGTATATAAATATATATTGTGACAGATTTATGCATTTTAATTCTCTATTATGTGTTTTGAAATCTTATTGGCTATTTTTTCACATTATTATTATTTTTTAACAACTTCTTAGTGATTTCTTCCTCAGCACTTCAACTGTCCTTTCGTTCTTTTATTTTTCTCTTTCATGGATGCCATGTTCTTTGGAAGTTTGTTTAGACCAAGTTCATGGCCTTTTAGGGCTCCTCCATGTGACTAGGAGTTCACTTTTTGAATAATGAGAATTATATGTCACGGGGGGTGGGGGCGGGAGCGGTCAGGGTTTTAGAGTTGCTTAGGTGGAGCGTGGCCAAATAAAGGTTGGGAACCACTGGTCTAGGCCCATGGTCGGCAAACTGTGGCTCGCGAGCCACATGCGGCTCTTTGGCCCCTCGAGTGTGGCTCTTCCTAAGCCTTAGCAGTACCCTAATTAAGTTAATAACAATGTACCTACCTATATAGTTTAAGTTTAAAAAATTTGGCTCTCAAAAGAAATTTCAATCGTACTGTTGATATTTGGCTCTGTTGACTCATGAGTTTGCCGACCACTGGTCTAGGCCCTTGCTGAGGCCACCCTCTGCAGGCCAGGGCCAGCAGGGATGCCCACAGCAGATCCCTCCGGGGCGGCCTGTGGACACAGCCCATGGTGTGACCTCCACAGCAGTTCAGCTCTGACCTCGGAGAGCCGGCGACGTGTGGAAACAGCCAGATGCCATTCGGAGCCAAGCCCAGTGGGGATGCTGCAGGAGCCAAGCCAGGTCATCCATCCAAGTGACCACAGAACCGTGACACCCATCTGCCCCCGTACCATTCCTCGCTTAGAGAAAGTTCCAGAAGAGAGGCTCCAAACCTGTTTCCCGTGGTGGTGACATCACTAGGTAAGGAGGCATCCTCCCAGGTGACAAGGGGACTCGTGGGGAGAGACTGAAGGTTAGCGCCTTGGTCTAAGAATTTCGTGCTGGGTCCGATCACCTCCCGAAAATGGGGCTGGGCGGTGACCGCCAAGCACGGCCCACTTCCGAGGTTCTACAGATGCTGCTCCCGTTGCTGGGACCGCCGTCTCCCTCCACCCGGCCTTCCCTAGCCCCTGGCTTCCTCCTTTGGCCACCGAGCCACCGACTCTTTGTGTGGCCCCTGTTTTGTCTACTTATCCAAGCCCACCCCAACACCCAGAGTATGAGCTTCTGAGGTCAAAGGTCATGGCTTTCCACATCTTTCTCTCACTCAGCACAGTGGGTGGCACATGGCAGGGACTTAGTAAGTCCAGGGTGGAGGTAGAGAGGAGGGCGGGACAGTCCCTGGAGGAGGGCAACGAGGACCTGGTGTCGGGTCCCGGGCTGCCCACAGGAACTGGGACCTTGCGCCTCCGTCCCCTAATCTGTAAAAAGGAATGTTGGAATGACAGGTAGCAAGCGTTCCTCCCAATTCTGTTGCTTGTGGGTTTTCTCGTGGAGGGAGCTGAAGGTGGGAGGGGAGGCTGAGAAAGGCCCAGCTGGGCGCCGGCCGCCCCTCGGACAGTTAGTTCCCAGACGCCGCGCCGTCCCAGATGGACAGGGGGGCATGAGAGGACACGCGCTTGCCGACCGTCCAGCCCAGCAACGCTAGAAACTGTCAAAAAGTAAAAATTCCATTTGTAAACAAGATCGAATTATTTGATTGTGAAACCAGGGTCCGTGGAATTTAAAATAATTTAATGTGAAACAAAATCATTGGACATGCTGGCCAGCCAAGGGCCTGGGGGCAAGGGCTCGAGCCTCCTGTGGACAGACACGTGGATCCCAGCCTCGGGGAATAATAACAAGTCACTGTTCAACAAGCTTGGTGAAGTGTCGGCTCCGTGGCCACCCCGCCGAACATGGGGCAGCCAGCCCACGACTGCATCCTCCTAGAGGTCACAGTGTCGAGAGGCAAGCCAGACTCGGACAATTTAAAAGGCAAGAGATAAATGGGAGCTATCTGTAATGCTATCAACAATAAAAATGTATTTTAAAAAAGCAAGGTAGGGCCGGTTGGGTGGTTTATAATCCAAACCAGAAGGGAGGCCCAGGTGGAGCTAGGGGGATGTGCTGTGGGTGCCCAGAGGCTGTGGAGCTTGGGTACCTCAGTGGCAAACAGAGGGCACTGTGTAGTCTAGAGGGCAGCACCCTGCGAGGAGAGGGCGGCAAGAAAGGAACATTTGGCATAGAAATGGTGGTTGTTTTGTCCAAGCCTCGGTTTTGTCATCTGCAGAATGGGGATAATCCCAGCCGCCACTCCCTGGCTGCAGTGAGGGCCAGAAATCATTCACGGGCACCCCCCGGAAGCTGATGTCACCAACGGACAGGTGCTCACACGGAGCGAGTGATGATGCAGTTGGCGGCGGCGGCGGGCACCTGCGGGAGCCAGGCCGTGGGCAGGTGCCCTGCAGGCGCCGCAGGGGCTCGGTGCTCGCTGGCTCGGATCCACCAGCACCTGCTGGTACTTTTCGGGAGGATGGTGGAGGCAGGCCCAGCAGATCCCCGCACAGCAGCGCTCGGCTTCCACGTCTCCTGCCACAACATAAACACGATGGGGAATATTTCAGGGCTGTAAGAGCAAGAAAAACAAACCCAGGGAATCCAGACAAAGAGCATGCAAATGCTAACTTTCATGTCACATCCAGAAACCACATGTTCCTCCAGCCACCTGCGGGCTTGTAGCTCAGTGGGAGGTGCAGGGCTGTTGTATTTAGAAAACCCAGCCAGCTGTGCAGCTGCAGGGGGAGGTCCCTAACCTGGCTCAGCTGCAGAGCAACCCTGGAGGCTGTAGTGCCTCTGAGTCTGAAATCACCTGGGAGGTCGGGGCGGGGGGGAGAGGGGGGAGAGTGTCACCCTGGCATCTCTCCCAACCTGTCTGTGCCCAGTGGGGCCTAGAAATCCCCCAAGGTCACCTGGCCAGTGAGTGGCAGACCTAGAACTCAAACCAAGCCTCTCCCTGCCGCCCCCAGCGGAGTTTGCCCTGGCCCGCTGCATAGAGGGGTGAAGATTGGGGAGGAGCACAGACGCCAGCCCTGCCGTGCAGACCAGTGACCTATGGGCTCAGAGGGCCCCAGACCCTGCTCCCCTTCAGGCCGGCACCGCTGCACAGCGGTATTTTCATTCCTCCCGGAGCCTCGCCAGATGACATCGTCAAGGCCAGCGCTTTGGAGACAGGTCCTTGGTTTCGCAATTCACGCGGTGACTAGCACATGTTACGCTCTGAAAACGTCTCCTGGTAAAAATTTAAGCTGAACTATAAATACATAAAAGTCTCGATGTTAACGGGGTGCCTGATTTCTGGGTGGCTGTTTTGCAATCCCAAGATCCCTAAAGGATGTGGAATTCTATAAAAATGGGGAAGGAGCCCTTGCCCAGAGCTGCCCTTTGAAACCGTCACCATGGGCAGCAGCCCATAAATCTGTCCATCGTTAACGAAAGTTACAAACGTGCCCCCCTTGGGGGTGCCGGGCCACTTCGGCCACAGGATCAGAGCAGGAAGTGGTGTGAGTAACGCACGCCGACCCTGGACACACCTCACCTCGTGCTGCCACCACTGGGTATGGGGTTACAGTGACAAAGCTGAGGCACAGACATGCCCCGGCTCACTCAGGGGCCGTCCCCTGACGAGGGACAGGGCAGGACTCGATTCCAGGCCTGGTGCCCTTCTCTAGGCTGGGACCCCCAGCTGTGCCCATCATGCCTACCCGTGTCCCAGGCCATCCCCTCTGCACCTGCCTTCGCTGATGGCAGCAGGGTGGTCCTCACCTAGGACGGCCAACGCAAAGCTGGACGCCTGGGGTCTCCGTGGGGGCCCAGAGCTAAGGAGCAGAAGAGGATGGACAACACTGCAGGAACAGGACACTGCAGCCTGTGGCGGTGGCCATACCCTGACGGATGTGCCCATCAGAGATAAAACGCTGAGAGGGGGCTTCATGAAGGAAGGTGCACGGCCGTGCAAGAAGGGGTTGACTCCATCTGGGAGGTGGCACATGATTCCTGGGGGGCATGATGTAGTCCAGGGATGGAGAACGTCCGCCCCGCGGGCCAAACAAGGCCAGAAAAATCATGTCACCAGGCCCTGCCAAGGCATTAGGGGTGAGTTAATTAAATGTTGGACCAAATATAGCAGGCTCATTTTTAAGGTGATAATTTTGTATGGCCTGCGAATGATGTTATAAATATCCAAACAGCCCTGGACAGAAATAAGGTTCCCCACCCCTGATGTCGTCCCAGCTCTCAAGACACACAGGCCTGGGGAGGGGGGGAGGGTGGTGAAAGGGACACGAGACAGACCCAGAGATGATCACCGCACAGTGTGACAAGCACGAAGACAGAAGTATGCCCAGGGCTCACCGAGGAAGAGTCAGTTCTAAGCAGGGGTCAACAAAAGCTCCCCAAAGAAAGGAAATTTCCACGGACTCTCAGGTTTTAATCCTGCGCCTCCAGCATGCCCTCTATATTAGAGCCGGCCATGCCCCGAATGGGATTGCGAAGCTTTCTGTAATAACGAGTTTGTCCAGGCCAGGGAAATACTTTAAAGTTATTCTTTCTCCTCTCTCTCTCTCTCTCTCTTTTTATCATTATAGCAACAACTTACAGTGCTGGGATGAGCCCTTGCCACCATAATAAATGCTTGAAAAGGCATTTTCCTTCATTCAATTACCAAGTGAGCTCCAGGCATTTGCTGGAGATAATTAAGAATCTTTACAAATATAAAATAATTATCCCATCAAACACAGTGCTCAGTGTTAATATTCAGGCTAGCTTTTCCATCGAAACCTCGCTTTATCCAAGCCGTACGGCAGCGCCCAGGCCTGCTCGTGGATCCCTCCCGCAGCGCTGCTGTGGCGTTCGCCGTGCCCACGCCGCCCGTGGCCAGTTTCCTGTGCAGTGTGAGTGCTCACCGTGCCCTCCCGCCCCGGACCAGGAGCTGCTGCGGCCAGAGCTCTCCTCGCTACCCCTCAGGCCGGGCCTTGGTCCAGAGCAGGTCTGGAAAGTGAGGTGACCCCTGGCTGAGGTGCCTTGGCCCGGCTTGGATCCTGGAACGGAGAGAGGAGATTCGCGGGAAAAATGAGCGAAATCCAAATAAGGCCTGGGGTTGAGTTAATAGCGATGGGCGAGGGGGTACGAGCCCTCCGTGCAGCCTTGGCAACGGCTCCATACATCTGCAAGTATCCTCAACCTCCAAGTTTATAGGAACAGAAACAAAAAACCAACAGGATTCTCCCCATTTTAGAAGCCCACCCTAGACCCCACCACCACCCCACCACACCCAGGGCAGCAAAAGCCATAGACTATGTAGTGTGGGGGGCTGGGAAAGGGGTACCATTTGATTAGAACTGTGTTTGCTGTCGGTGTTCTGTGACAGCAAGCGTGGTCCACACACACACACCTCTTCTTGACCCCCCCACCCCCACCCCAAAAGCCTGGGCTTGGAAGGGAACAAGCCATTAGAATCCCTCAGCTCTGCATTGTGACTTTGATGGGCCCCTCCCACCATAATAATATGTACTTTAAAAAAAAAATTACAAACCTTAGTTCTGGGCCAAGCTGCTCAGTGGTTGGAACGTCAGTCCATGCACTGAAGGGTTTTGGGTCCTATTCCCAGTCAAGCGTACGTACCTGGGTTGCAGGGTGTTTTTTGTTTTGTTTTTAAAAGTCTTTTTTTTTAAATATATTTTATTGATTTTTTACAGGGAGGAAGGAGGAAGGGAGAGGGATAGAGAGTTAGAAACATCGATGAGAGAGAAACATCGATCAGTTGCCTCCTGTACACCCCCTACTGGGGATGTGCCCACAACCAAAGTACATGCCCTTGACTGGAATCGAACCCAGGACCCTTCAGTCGGCAGGCCCACGCTCTATCCATTGAGCCACGGATAGGGCTGGTTTGGGCTGGGTTGCAGGTTTGATCCCCAGCCCTGGTCTGGGTGTAGGTGGGAGGTAAACAATCAATGTGTCTCTTTCACATCAATGTTTCTCTCTCTCTATCTCTCTCTCTCTCTCTCAATCTCTCACTATCTATCTCTCTAGCTCTAGCTCTATCTCCCTCTCTCTATCTCTATCTCTCTATATCTATCTCTCTATCTCT
>NW_006293007.1:2976447-2981624 GCF_000327345.1 Myotis davidii
CTCTCTATCTCCCTCCTGCCTCTTTTCCACTCTCTCTAAAGTTCAATGGAGAAAATGTACTTGGGTGAGGATTACCAAAAAGAAAAAATTATAAATCTTCAAATACTTCAGCATTCTTTTTCTGCTTTGGGCAAAATTGACTAGCTGTCCTGAAGGAATCATGTTGAGACAGACATTCTCCCACCGAGTTGGCGCCTGATGGAGAAGCAGGGTCCCGGGTCTCACCTGCGGCTCAGTGGCCTGGGCACCTCCCACCGCTCACGGAGAACCTGGGATAATGAGACTCCCCTGAGGCTGCCCGAGCGCACAGCGGGAAGCCCTCCTTGGAGCCTGGCCTCTGGGGGAGAAGGGGGAGGAAGAGGCGCACCCAACACCCCAGCAGACACCCTACTTCCATCTCCTGGAAGGCTCCCAAGAGAGCCTCAACTTTCTTCAGCAGACAAGACCTCTTGATTTTATTCTACAAATTTAAGTCTATTCAGCTTTCTCATGACCTAAAACTCCAAGAGCTTAAGCAGCATCTGGGGTCCCTCGGTGCTCTGAGGACCCCCACTATCTCCCAAGGCGCCCTCTGCCAGGCTGCCCGTTGGCATTTGCCTTTCTGAATCTAACCCTCCCTCCAGGGCACGGGCTCAAGTTTCCTCGTTGTGATAAATGCAAGAGAGGGTGCTTATAAAGGCCAGAGGACTTGACTGAGTCCAGGCCTCGCTCAGAACTTTCCTGTTTGCTTTCTCTCCTTCTCTGGGGATGCTGGTGGAGGGCCCACCCGAGGGAAGTCCAGCGGCCTTGAACCAGAGCCCGACAAGGACTCCAGGTCTCCGGGTCAGGCCGACTGCCCCCCGGGGTCCTCTCTGAGTCTCACTTCACTACGAGAGCAGACTGGCTTGGGACCTGAGGACACTGCAGTGGCTGGGACTGGAATGGGGAATCCTTCCGCCACCCCCACCAGTGCCCCCGGTTTGTTTAGCTTGGGAGTGAGGCAAGAGCAGGTAGGAGACCGCCGGTCACACAGCGGCCACTGCGAGGAACTGACTAACGCTCTCCCAACAGCGTTATTCACCCTCGTTCCTCCGGTTAGCTGTTTATTTATTCATTTATTCAGCAAATATTTATCGAGCAGCTAGCGTGTGTCTGTACCTTTTCGCACCCCGACCTCCTATCCTTCCAGACCAGGTTGAAGCCTGCCCCAGCGCTCCGTGCCAGAGGCAGTCCCCTGTCCGAGGAAAGGCCCGCAGAAGGGGCGCTGGCCCCGGTCAGGAGGGCCTGGCTGAGAGGCAAGGGTTCAGGACATCCACGCGTGTCCTCGGGCAGGTCACCCAAGCCGTCAGCTCTGAAGTGCGCATGATCGTAACACTTGCCTCCTAATGCGAGATGCCCGGGGATGCTCCATAAGGGACAGTAACATCGCTGGCAGGGAGCCACAGAGCTTGCAGAAGGTGTAGGAGTTACTCAGGGGTCAAACCTGGCAGGAGAGCAGAGATCAAAGATGCTGTCTTAGACCCTCAGGGTCATCCGCGAGAAAATACACAGAATTCTTGCTCCTTTTCACAGGGGAGAAAGCTGAGGGACAATTAGCACAGTAAGTAAATAAAGTCTACGGTGCGGCCGGAAGCGGCCAGTGCTTTAGAAAAAGGGAACACGGGCATGGGGCAGTGTGGAGGTGGGGCACGGGGCAGCCCTGAGCCAAGTGTCAGGGAAGCCTTGCTGAGAAGGTGAAGTTTGAGCGAATTGAGGTAAAGGAGGGAGACAGCGAGATGGACAAATGGGACGGTTAAGGGACTGGCCACTTGCACACCTTCTGTGAAGTCTCTGATCAAGGCTCTTGTCCAATATTTTACTTGCGTTGTTTGTCCTTCATTATTAACTTGTAAGACTGTTCGTATATATTCTGCTGAAATCCTTTGTCAGGTGTCTGCATGGCAGATATGTCCCCCCACTCTGTGTTGTGTCTGTACATTTTCTTAACAGACAGGTGTTCCTCTGGACAACCTCCATTTTTCATCAAGTTTTACTTTTATGCTTTGTGGTTGCTTGGGTCTTATTAAGAAACCTTTGCCTGCCCCAAGGTCACAAATATTTTCTTTATATTTTCTAGGAGTTTGGGCTCTTATTTTTAGGTCTATGATCCACTTCAAGTTAATTTTCGGGTCTGATTTGAGTAGGGGTTGAGAGGTACGTTATTATATATGGACTAGAGGCCTGATGCACGAAATTCGTGCAAGGGGCTCGGCCCTCACAGCCCTGGCTTCATCACGAAGGTTGTCCGGAAGGACGTCCAGAAGGACATCTGGAAGGTTGTTCGGCTGTTCAGTCTAATTAGCATATTACGCTTTTATTATTATAGATATTCGGTTGTTCCACCAACACTTATTTTAAAGGCCATACTTTCCCCAATGATTTTTCTAGATCCCCCCCCCCCTTTTTTTTAAATCAATTGGTCGTATATGCCTGGATCTATTTCTGGGTTCTCTATTCTGTTCCATTGACCTAGATGTATATCTTTATACAAATACCATACTATTGCTTTATAATAGGTCTTAAAATTCAGAGATATAAATCTTCTCACTTTGTTCTTTCTCAAAATTGCTTTGACTATTCTAGGTACTTTGCATTTCCACTTAAATTTTGGAATAACCTTGTCACTTTCTACAAAAAGGCAACAAGTTATAATTGCAATTATGTTGAATCTATAGGGCAGAATTGACATCTAATAATATTATTTTGAATTTTAGGATCCATAAACATGGTATATCTCTTTATTTCTTTATGCCATCTTTAGTTTCTCTCAGCAATGTCTTATAATTTTTAGTGTACAGGTCTTAAATACACTTTATGAAATTTATCCCTCGGCATTTCACATATTTTATGCTGTTGTACCAGGTAAATGCCATTTTTTAATTGATCTTTCTTGCTGAAAATACTACAGATGTCCCCCTTTTCTTCCCACAGAGCCCGTAGCCCAGTCCCACCCCTGCTATTATTTTCTAAGTTTTTTTATTCTGAGACTAAAGGCCCGGTGCACAGATTCATGAACTGGTGGGGTCCCTCGGCCTAGCCTGTGCCTTCTTGCAATCTGGGACCCTTTGGGGGATGTCAGACTGCCGGTATCAGCCCGATCCCCACAGGCCAGGCTGAGGGACCCCACCAGTGCACGAATCTGTGCACTGGCCTGGTTTTGGCCCAGTCCCCACAGGCCAGGCTGAGCGTCTGCCCCCTGGTGGTCAGTGCACATCATAGCTACCAGTTGAAAGATCCAACTGTCTAACAGTCGATGGTCGTTTAGGCTTTTATATAGAGAGACTAGAGGCCCAATGCACGGAATTCATGCAAGAGTAGGCCTTTCTTCCCCCGGCTGCTAGCACCAGCTTCCCTCTGACACCCAGGACCCGGGGTTCCCTCACAGCCCCGGCTTCATCTGGAAAGTCATCCGGAAGGATGTCCAGCCTAATTAGCATATTATGCTTTTATATAGAGAGATAATCTTAGAATATTAGAAGAGTTACTGAAAGAGTATAGAGCCTTGCTGGCATGGCTCAGTGGCCGAATATCCATCTATGAATGAGGAGGTCACAGTTCCATTCCCAGTTAGAGCACATACCTGGGTTGTGGGTTCTATCCCCAATGTGGGGCATGCAGGAGGCAGCCAATCAATGATTCTCTCTCATCAGTGATGGTTCTATGTCTCTCTCCCTCTCTCTTCCTCTCTGAAATTAATAAAATATATATATATATTTTTTAAAACAGTATAGAGAGTCAGCGTATACCACTCACTTAGCTTCCTTTAATATTAGTACCTAACCTAAATAACACAATTATGAAAACTAAGAAATGAACATTGGTACAATACTATTAACTAAACCATGGACTTTATTTGAATTTTATCAGTTTTCCCCTAGCATTATTGTCAACTTCCAGGACCCCAGAGTGTATTAAGTTGGCATGTCTTTTAATCTCAACAATCTGTGACAATTGTTTAATATTTCTGCCTTTCATGACTTGACATTTTTGAATAGTAATGGCCAGGTGTTGTGTAGAATTAGACAAAGCCCTCAATTTGACTTTGTCTAATGTTTTCTCATGGTTATTTGAGTTTATGCATTATTGAGAAGAATAACACTGGGGTGATGTGCATAAGTCATATCAGGGAGTTCATGATGTTACCATGTCTTATTACTGGTGATGTGAACTTTAATCACTCATCAAAGATGGCGTCTGTCCGATTCCTCCCCGGCACAGTTACCATTTTTCTATTCATAATTAGTAACTTTAGGGCAAGGTGATACTTTGAACTATGCAAATGTTCTGTTTCTTCTGAAACATTTCCCCACCAATGTCAACACCCATTGGTGTGTCTTGCCAACATTATTTCTATGGAATTCTAATGGTGATTTTTCTATTTCTCTCATTCCTAGGACATTTGTTAATTAGAATTCTTCTGTAAGGAGTCATGGTTCCCTTTCTCCCACTTACTTATTTACTTATTACATTATATTTATATCAGTGTGGGCTAACAAATATCACTTTATTCATTGGGGTATAATCCAATGCTATCATTGCTTATTCTGTTGCTCAAACTGTTCCAGCTTCGGCCATTGGGAGCTCTTTCAGATTGGCTCTTATGCATTTGCAAAATTCCCCCATTCTTTTGATTTTTGATTATATGATTAATTTGTAATACAGCATTTTTATTTTACTCATCAACTGTTCTTTGCTAAGATATCCTACATAATAAAAGCCTAATATGCTAAGTGTCCAGTCAACCGGTTGGCCATTCAACCAATCAAAGCATAATATGTTAATGATATGCTAAGGCCGCTCGACCTCTCACTATGACATGCACTGACCACCAGGGGGCAGACAGTCAACCGGTTGACCAGTCCCTATGATGTGTACTGACCACCGGGGGAAGATGCTCCAACCGGTAGGTTAGCTTGCTGCTGGGGTCTGGCCAATCAGAACCAAGCAAGATGGGCCAGACATGCCCCAGAGCCCTCTCGTGGTCCCTCCCTGACTGGCCAACCTTCCTCATCCCTCCCCGGCCCCGATCGTCCACCGGTGGGGTCCCTCGGCCTGGCCTTTACCCTCTAGCAATATGGGACCCCTCAGGGGATGTTGGAGAGCCGGTTTCAGCCTGATCCCACAGCCAGGCCAAGGGACCCCACTGGTGCACAAATTGG
>NW_006293007.1:2981672-3001644 GCF_000327345.1 Myotis davidii
AAAATCTCTGCCTTCTATTGGAGTATTTAAACCTTTTCACTTAATATAATCATCAGCGTCATTGGGTTTAAGTCTACCACATTTCTACTTGTTTTCTATTTGCCCCATTTGTTTTTAAGTCTTTTTCCCTTCCTTCATTCTTTAGGATTAAATGTGGGATAAGGGATTTTTCACAAATATCTAATAAACTAGATCTCTTTGTTCTAATTTTTAGGAGTTGCTCCAGGATCTAGAATATGCATATTCAACTTATCACAGTCTATCTTCAAATTTATACCCCTTCACATATTATGTAAGTACCTTGCCACAATATTCTTCTGTTTTGCCTCTCCCATCCTTGTGCTGTGGTTGTCATAGATTATACTTTTCCATATAGAATATATTTTACAGTATGTTGTTGATATAGTTTTTAATAGTCAATTGTCTTTTGAGGAAATTTAAAGTTGAGAAAAAAATTATTTTAATAGGTGTTTTTAAATGCATATGGCAAAATAATGTAAACTATTTCATGCAGTATCTCAATTTATACTTTATGTTCTAACGTTTAATATACGAAATGTGTAGTATTACATATAAAACGTTATTTCCTTTATGGAACAGGTTGGGAGGGTTTACGAGTATTAAGTTTCTATTTGTATCTGGGTAAAATGAGTACACATGACATCCATGATGTAAATATATTTAGTCGTTTTTATTTTTTTAACACTTATGAACCATCTGAATGTCATGATTCTGACTGCAGATTGTCATTCTTCAAGTGGAGTTTTGTTTGTTTTTAAAACTTTTTTTTTTACATTTAGGCACATATTTGCCCTTCCCAGTACTCTTCACTCCTTTTTGTGAATCCCACTTTCCCTCTGATATCATTTTCCTTCTTGAAGAACTTTCTTCAAGAGCGCCAGCCTGCTGGTGCCCTAAACTCTTCATTTGGGAAGGTTTTTGTGTAGGCCACAGACTCCTGGATGCACAGTGCCTTCCTGTCGCTAGTTAAACGTGAGACCCGCTGACGGCGGGCGGCCGGGGCCTCCAAGGAGAACAGTGCTGTCCCGCGCGGTTCCCCTGTACCTCACACTCCTCTCCGGCTGCTTTCAAGATTTCCCCTTTCACTCCCGATTCAGCCAATTGATGATGAGGTGTCTTGGCGTGGCTCTCCTGGTGTTATCTCACTTGGAATTCGTTGGGCTTGGATTTGAAGCTTTACCGGTTTCATCAAATTGGGATGTGGCATTTCAGCGGGGCCTCCCGGAGAGAGCGCGCTGTCTTTGAGAATAAAGGCCGCTTGATGTATTATTAATGACCCCGAAACCACACTTCTTAGAGCGCTGTCCAGGAGCCTCAGCAAGCTGTTGGGAGCCTGGTGTTAATGGTGCTGCGGTGTTGGTTGGAGTCTGGGGGAGAGTCTTTGAGGCTCTCTCGGTCTCTTGGAGTTAGGATGGCACGGTCACTGCCTTTGCCCTTGGGGAGGGACACACCACACGCCGCCCTGGGTGCCAGCCCGAGTGGCGTGCGAGCTTGGGAAACGGGTCTCTCATGCAGACCCATATGCCAGGGTCCTGTGGGCTCACCACGGCCACGCAGACCTGCAAAAGCCCTGCAGGCAGGGTTGGGGGTCCTATGTTTTCTCTGGGGTCTCCCTCCCTGAGCCTCCTGGAGAGGCTAAATTGCTGGGTGAATCCATGATGAAAAAAATATCAAAATTTTATGCAAAATATTGAAGCCCTCTTGAGACCTGAGACAAAGAGAAAAACCACTAAGACTGATCCTGCCTTTATTTGGATATGTTGTCCATCAGTGATTATTTTTTTGCATTACTTTGATTTTTTTTAATATCACAGAGAAATATGATTTACCCATATTACTAAGCTTGAATTTTGCACTTGTACACTTAAAATGTATGAAAATGGTAAATACTATGTTAGTATATTTTACTACAATTTTTTTTTTAAAAAAAGGGGGAAAAAAAGCAAATAAAAAACAACGCCTCCTCTTGGCTCTGGGCTCTCCGAGGTCATTTTGCACAATAAGCGCTCATGGCGGCTTCCTCCCTCCTTCGCCCTCCGAGCTCCGCGGAGCAAAGGCGCCGTTTCATCTGGCCAGAGGCCACCGCTTGTAAAACACAAAGATAAATATTTTCTACCTCGCCTTGGGCAGCAGAATATAAACAGAAAAGATCCAGTTAGGTTTTAAAGTGAGTATTGTTCTGTTCCCCAAATGCCGTTTCTAACCCTTCTATTGTCAACCCTCCTTAATCCAGAAAATGCACCGGGGCCTTTGCTGGGGCTCCCCCGTGGCTCAGTCACTAGTCACAGCTCCTCTGGGACCGCAGTCCGTCCTCGCTAGAGCTGCCCTGGGCTGCTGTGACGAAGAGCTTCCACGGTCATCATCCCAACAGGCGTGAGGTGCCGTGGCGCTGAGTGGGCGTCAGTGACACATCGGAGGGGTGGTACACAGCCCAGAGTGTCCCTGGGACTTGCCCAGGGTCACACAGCTGGCCGGACCTCGGGCTCTGGCCCCTCCTCTCCATCCCTCCACCATAGGCACGTCCTCATGCATCTGAAGGACAGCTGTGGACATGGCTCCGGCCCAGCCCCCCACAAGGCCCCGCAGACCCACAGCAATGCATGCAACGAGGAGGCCCCGGCCCAGCCCGTTCCAGCCAGGTGACCCCCTCCTGGGGGCCTGTTTCCTCCTGCAAATGAGGTTGGGGGTATCCATGGTGGGCGGAACCCCCTGAGGACCTGAGATGCTTCTACAAGGTGGTGTGGCCTCTGCCGTGTCTGCTGTCCGTCCCCAGGGGACCCCATCTCAGTGGGGGATGGGCCAGGGTCACCTTTCCGGGCTTCCCAGCAAAACCTCTCTGCTGTCACTCCCACCCTCTGCCACGAGCAGGGGCAATTTTTGTCCCCCCCCGAATGGGAAAGTCTCTCTTACTTTTCTCTTTTGACACCGATTATTTAGCCTTCAGCGGGGACCACTTACACGAATTCACCCCCAGGCACATTGCTGATGGACCTGACACTTCGGGTCACTCCACAGGGAGCAAGCTGATGCTCGCATCTTGTGCGGCTCTGACCTTGGCGCTGCTCAGTGACCCCCAACACCCCTAGCTTCAGCATCGCCCTCGTGGGCGGGGCCTCCAGGATGTGGGATGCCTGTCCTGAGTCTCCCACCGCCCCACCTGCCGCGTGGGGAGCGGGCATCAGGCCCTCTGGCTCTCACATCCTCTCCAGGAAACAGCCGGCTGCAGCTCTGCTCCCGGGCACCATTAGCGCTTTCTCTTAGAAGGGGAATGAAGAGCCCCAAATGCAGAGAGAACACCATCCGCTGAAAGGGCGGTGCTCAAGTGGAGTGCTGAGGCCCTCGGAGGCCTCCGGCAGGGGCACCCACTCTGCGGGGCAGCTCCCAGCTAACGGTCCCCGTCAAATGCGTGTTCTTCGTGGACAACAGCAAAATTTCTTTGGCTGCGGCCGGAGGAGCAGCTGTCCACACTGTTTATCCAAATACCATTCTGGCAACATTCAGGATGTTGTGTGTTCTCCTCTTCCCTGCAGGATCTGACACTATCCGAGCGGCAGTCGGAGGCACGTGTCTGTGCGTGGCCTCCCAGGACGGCTTCCCGGCAGAGCGCGCAGAAATCCTCTCCAGGGCCCGGGGCTGGTTCCTCCGGGCCTCCCCGCCCACTCCGCCCACCCACTAAGGGCGCATCTCCGTGAACACTGAGGACAAAGACATGCGGCTTCTACTGCGTCTCCTTCCCAGTCACGCATTTCTTTTCTTTTTCTTTTTTACTTTTTAATCCTCACCCGAGGATATTTTTCCATTGATTTGTAGAGAGAATGGAAGAGAGAGGGAAAGACAGAGAGAAACACATCGATGGGTTGCCTCCTGCACACACCCCGACCAGGGCCTGCAACCGAGGTACATGCCCTTGACTAGAATCGAACCCTAGACCCTGTGGTCCACAGGCTGACGCTCTATTCCCTGAGCCAAAATTTCCTGCTACTGTGGTTCCCAGGTCGGTTTTCAAATGGTTTTGCCCATTTAATCCCCCAAAAAGAAACAAAAAAACAAAACAACAACAACAACAAAAAAAAAACAGCAGTGCCGGACAGGGACTGTGGCATGCTGCTGGCAGGGTCTTTTCAATAAAGGTGCTATGTCTTTGCCTCGGGCTCCCCTTGCTACTGACAGCTCTGGGCTTGCAGGTCCACGATGGCTTCTGGAGCCTCGCACACAGCACATATCTTGACAAGCGCCAGGGTCCAGACTCTGCCCACACGGTGGCCACAGCACACAGGGCACTGAGGCTGTGTCTCTGTTGCCTTCTGACACCCCAGTGATTCCCTGGCAGGTGAGGTACCACCCCCTCTACAGAGTGTTCAGGATCCCCAACCTGCCCCCAGCCTGCCCAGCTGGCCTCACCCTGCAGCCCCTCCCTGCGTCCCACATGCTGGTCCAAGAGGCTGCCAACCTCCAGGGGCCCACACCCTCCTCCCACTTCTGGGCCCTTACTCACTGCGCCCCCATCTCGGCCACTGCAGTCCCCCTCAGCCCATGTGTGTGATCCTCCTCTTGCTGATGTAGCAAATCGCCCCACATTTCATGGCTTACAGCACCGCGTTCTTAATCTTACCGACCGGGAGGTCAGGAGTCCGAAACGGCCTCGCAGCATCTGAATCGAGGCATCTCCAGGCTGGCTGCTCCTGGAGGGTGCAGGGGACACTCCGTGTCCTGGCCTTGTGTGGCTCTGGGGGCTGCCCACAGTCCTTGGCTCCTGGGCCCTTTATCTCCAAAGCTCATCACCACATCTTTTCTCGGACCTGCGCCCCATCTCTCTCTCTCTTCCCCTTACGAGGACCCTTGAGACGACAGCGGGCCCACCCGGGTCATCCAGGACCATCTTCCCATCTCAAGACCCCGAGTTTGACCACACCTGCCAAGTCCCTTTGGGCTCCTCCTTCACCCAAGCACAGCACGCTGCGTCCGGCCCACCCCGGCTCACCCGGTCTGTTCATGTCCACGATCCCACCTGACTTCCCAAAGCAACAGGTGAAGTGGCCGGGCAGCATTGTCAACCCCGCGTCACAGGAGACACACTGGGGTGCACCATGCTGGCTCGGGGACCCGGCCAGCACTGCAGTCAGCATGGCTGCTGCTGGGACAGCAGCATCCCTGGCCTCAAGGCAAATGACCACAAATGCAGGGGGCAGGCCAGCAGTTCATTCCGGGCCGGGTTCATGATTCTCAGCGCAGGCCTTTCACACTGGCATGAGGGTCTCACTCCTCTCCCAGGCCTGCTTCTCTCCCGGGCGGAGGACTGCCAGAGGAAAGAGCCCTGGACAAAGGGACAGCCAGCCTGGCTGCCGCCCAGCTCAACCCCTCTCAAACCCTGCAGCCTTGGGCCAAAGTAGGACATTCGGTGTCCATACACCAGCCCACACATGCTCCCGCAGGCAAATACACACACGTGAGCGGGGGGCTCCTGGGCCTCCGATCCCACCTGCTGTGGGATGCGAGCGCATGTTCTGGCCCTGGGCCTAGAGGAGGGTGGTATGTGCTCTCCTTTCTCTTCTCTGCGTGGCCCTGATCTGGATGCAGATGAGATGGAGGGAGCGGCAGCAGCCGTCTTAGACCCTGAGCTCCAAGTTCCTCGTTGAAGACCGCAGAGCAGCGAGCTCCCGGCACCGGGGCTCCTGGTGTCCTGGTGTCGTATCGCCCTGAACCACCTGATTTTGGACTGTAACTAAGAAAGAAATAAACTTCCTTGGTGCTTAAGCCACTCTCTGGGGGTTATTTTTGTCCTGGCATCCTGACTATTACAGATTGGGGCACCCAGAAGGGAGGTGCTACCACAACCAAACCAAAACCCATGTTCTGGCCTCCACAGTCCAGGGCACAGATTCACGCTCTAACAGTGATGGCGAACCTTTTGAGCTCGGCGTGTCAGCATTTTGAAAAACCCTAACTTAACTCTGGTGCCGTGTCACATATAGAAATTTTTTGATGTTTGCAACCATAGTAAAACAAAGACTTATATTTTTGATATTTATTTCATATATTTAAACGCCATTTAACAAAGTAAAATCAACCAAAAAAATGAGTTCACGTGTCACCTCTGACACGCGTGTCATAGGTTCGCCATCACTGCAGAAAACTGCTGACCCTGTGCTGTGGGAATCCCGTCATAAACATGTTCCTGTGATCCCCGGGAGGCAGACCGCATTCCGACGGCCCAGAGACGTTGGGAGAACTGGTTGGAAAAACTCAGAATGTGGGGGGGGGTATGTCGGCGGCTGCTTGCTGCCTTGGGCAAGTGATACAGGCGAGCGGTGGCGGAAGTGGCTTCGAAGAGACAGTCTCAGAGGGAGATAAGAGGCTGGCCCGGCCCCTGCACGCCCCTGCCATGAAACGCTCTCAGCCAGACAGGGAGCCAGGCCAGGGGCCGCAATCTAAACAAGGCACTATCTCCCTGCCCCAGCCTGTGGGTCCAGATAACGTCAAGGTAGCTGCTCTTAGATGAATGGGAGGAAGATGGGCCAAGAGCAGAGGCCTGGAAAGAAAAGACCAGCGTTGATAAGAATAAAAAGCCAGGTCTGGACACGATCTTAAAGTGGGGTTATATGCAAAGTGGGATAACCAGACGCCCACAGACCAGAAACCTACTAAGTGTTAGAGGGCAGCCTGGGTTTCAAATCCAAGTTGTTTTTTGACACATCCCCCCCTAAAGGAAGCTCTAGGCACCCTGGAGTATGAACACGGCCAGAAATGTGTTCCTAAGGTGAGCTGCTGCCAGGAAGGGTGACTTCCGGTGTGGGCTTAAGGAGGACAGCGGGGGACAGAGGACAAGGCGTTCCTCTAAGCGAGCAGAGGCAGGGTCAACTAGCCAGCTGAGGCTGAGTCGTGGTGACGACGCCTGCCCAGCGGTGGCGGTCTCTGTCCTGGGCCCACGGCTGCTGCACTGTTCACCTGCCCTCGTCCAAAGGCGGCCTTTCCAGCAGCCCCCCTTGCCCCTGCACCACCTGTTTTTGTCATTTATAATTTTTAGGTTCCCTGGTCATGAGGGGACTTTGCATCGCCCACAGATCCTGGACACATCTGGACACGGTGCCTGGAAGGGACATTCAGGCTGTGCCCCAGCGAAGGGGCCAAGTGTGCGCAGAGTACGGAAGGCAGAGGGTGCATGGAAACCAGGGGATCCCCAAGAGGTGGACCATGGTGGAAATTGTTAGCTGTCCGCAATGTCCATTGGACCTTTCTTTCCTTAGTAACAGAGCTCTTTGAGCTTGAGCGTGGCCCGGAGCCACCCACCCAGCATGATGTTCCTGCCTCCCTTGCAGCTAGAATGTCACCAACCTCCAGCTAATGGAACGTGAGCTGAAGTGACACGTGCAGCTTCCCAAGGAAGGGACCACGCTCTCCATTCTCTTCTCCACATTCCCTGGCTGCATGGTGGATCTGGCAGCAGACACGACTTTCCAGGTGGAAGGTTCGTGCAAGGAGCAGAATTGTTCGAAGGAGCCTGTGCCCAGACCCCAGGGAGCTGCCATGTCAGCCCTGCAGGGCTCATGTTGAAAGAAAGAAAGAGAAATGTCCTTATTTTGCTCACGGTGCCATTGGGATCTTTGTGACGGCTGCCAACCCTAGAACCTCACTAGGACAGTCACAGGGTCTCTACATGCAGGTCCCAGAGGGTAGCCCGGGGAAGGGAGAAGGGTGCCTGGTCGCGGTTTCGTTTTTGTCATTTTAGCCAGGAATATTCTGTAGCGTGATTCTCAGTTACTCCCTACATCTACCTCTCAGAGGAAGAGGCTGCATCGTCGGTCTCCATAGCAATGTGGGAAGTACTCGTAAACACGCAAACACTCATACACATGCTCGGAATCACGGCTGCTCCGGCCGACTCCCCCGGCTGTCAGCCAGGGTGAAGTGGATGATTTGCTTCTTCAGGGAGTGCTGGACGCGCTCCGGGTCCTCGGTAATTTATTCATCGGTGTCTCGGCTCTGTGGTCCGTGAAAACGGAGATCACAGTCCCTGCTTCCTCCCAAGGCTGTAGTTGGGAGTCAATGAAGCGATGCAGGTAGAGCGCTTGGCACCGTGCCTGGCACCTGGCCAGCTCGCAGGCAGGTCGCCTGCCGAGTCCTGATCCATGTGCTCGGAGCCCACAACCCCGAGCCAGAAGGCGGCCACACACTACCCGTCCAGGGGTAGCGGGGTCAGTGCCCGAAAGGGGACCGCTGAGCCCGGGCAGCTTCAGGGACATGTGGAAAGTTTATGAGGTCAGACGCAGTGGGGAGAGCCTAGAGGTGCCGGGTGGGTGGAGACGCCTTTTGTGAAGACATGGGCTGAGTGATGCCAGCGAGCGGGAGGATGCACATACTTGGGTGGGGAGGGGAGAGGTCTCCAGCCCAGCCCTGGGGAGCTGTGACCTGGGGAAGAGAAGGAGGAGCCACAAAGGTGGAGGGGGCAGCAATGAGATCCAGCAACATCCAGTCCCTGGTGTGCTGATCCCCCACCCAGCAGGTCCCTTCTAGAGCCATCGGCTTCAGAAGAGCAGGGACTGCATCAAAGTCAACCTTCTCTCCTCTGGGCCCTTGTCCCTTCAGCAGCCTCCTCACCATGTCCCGGCCACCAAGCACAGCAAAGTGACCTCTCACCCTGGTGCTGAGAGCCCTCCAGGGGCTCTGTGCCACACAGTGGGGGTTTAGTGTTCGGTGGGTGAGGTCCTTGCACACAATAGGTGCTTTTATGTTGGCCAAATCAGCCCTTAAGTCTCATGCCCTGAGTGGGCCTGGGGCTCCCAGCCTGACTGAGGGAGGGCTTAGTGGCATGGCTTGGCTTCTCGGCCACCTCTGCCAGGATCGGGGTGTCCTCAGGAAACCCCACGAAGCGGGTGCCACAGAACTGGGAGGCACTGTTCCCTTCCGTCTTCACATCGGGCTAAGACTCAAAACACAACTGTCAGATTTCAGAACATTTCACAGCAGCAAAAATAACTGCACTTGGGGAAAGCACGCAGACACTTCTCACAGGCATGTAGTCGCTTCAACAGTGTGCCAAAAGCTTCTGGAATTGACAGGTTCGGTTTGCCACGCACCAACTGTGCCTACCCTGCCAGCCTCGCGCCCCGTGGCCCCCGGCTCCCGGCACCAGGTCCTCGGGACGAGAGACACGCCGCGAACCGCTTTTGTTTGGCCTGGCCGCGCACTGATTCAAAACCACACCCTGCCCTAGTCGGTTTGGTTCAGTGGATAGAGCGTCAGTCTGCGGACCAAAGGGTCCCGGGTTCAATGCTGGTCAAGGGCAAGTACCTTGGTTGTAGGCTCTTTCTCGGCCCAGACCCTGGTCGGGGCTCATGCAGGAGGCAACCAATCGATGTGTTTCTCTCGCATCAAAGTTTCTCTCTGTCTTTCCCTCTCTCTTCCACTCTCTCTTAAAAAAAAAAAAAAATCAATGGAAAAATATCCTCGGGTGAGGATGAACAACAACATGCCCAGAGCTCACCAGGCTGGGATGCCAGGCCTGAGGTGGGTGGGGCAGCACCAGACTCACGCCTGGTCCTGTTCTGGGCACTCACTGTTGACCATCTCGCCGGAGCCTCCCGGCCTCACAGGGAAGGTCCCCCAGGTCAGAGATGGACACCGAGGCTAAGAGAGGGGCAACCACACTTCCCTGGCGACAACCACCCTTCCGTGGCGACACCCACCCAGCCGAAAGCACCGTCTCCCAGACTCCTCCACAGCCAGATGTGGCCACGTAATGAAGTTCACCCAACAGATGTGAGCAGGACCATCCACCCTCCCGGTGGCGCTCTCCCCTCGCCGCAGCGGATGGCAGAGCTCAACCAGTCAGCCTTGACCCGCGAGGGCAGCAGAGCCGCGGGCGGGAGGAGCCTGGGCTGCTGGCCCGGAGCCACCATGGGAGCTCGGTGGGACCTCTGAGCCATTCGGTAAAAGAGGAATTAACACCCCCTTCCTTCTTCCTCCCCGATTAAGCATCCGGCAACAGAGGGTTGTTGTCACAACTGTTTCTGGGACCAGGGCCCCACCAGGGGAGCCTTGTAGATGCCGAGGGATGGGCCTGTCGCCAGAGATGGGGCACGCGTGGACAGGAGGGCTGGAGGCAGGGCAGGCACCGGAACCCACTCGTGCCTTTCAAAGGTCCTGCTGCCTGTTACCTCCAAGTGGGCTGAAGTGGGCAGCTGGGTCTCTGAAGTGGGGAAGATGGCAGTGCTTAGATGGGTGGTAGCAGAGAGGTGCGGAGGTGGGGGTACATCAGGCAGAGGAAGGTTTTGTTTTGAATCCCCACCTGGAAATATGCTTATGGACTTTATAGAGAGAAGAAGGGAGAGAGACACATCAATGTGAGAGAAAAACATCGCTTGGTTGCTTCCTATACTTGCTCCGATGGAGAATCCAGCCTGCAGCCTAGGTATGGGCCCTGGCCGGGAATCGAACCCACAACCTTGGAGTGTATGGGATGACGCCCGATCACCTGAGGCACAGGAGGGAGGGCACGACAAATGCGGAGAGGAGGAGGCGCAGAGCCCCGAGCAGCAGGGACAGGGTTGGCACCGGTGCTGTGGGGACGGAGCGCGCAGAAGCACTGCTCAGTGAGCCGATCCAGGCCCGGCTCAGGCAGGTAAGGCTGAGGTGTCTGTGAGGAGTCCGGCAAGATGGGCCTGGCAGGTGGGTAAACAGGTCTGGATCTCAGAAGACGGCACGGAGGAGTCCGTCTATCAGCTTATCCTTGGCAGTAAATGCCAAGGGAGGCAATGAGATCAGCTCAGAAGGGAAGGAGGGTCTAAGGAACTCCAGTATTTCCAGGCTGGTAGAAGGGGGCTCCTCGGAGAAGCCGGGGCGGAGTAGGCAGAGAGGAGAGGGGAAGTCACATCAGTACAGGATCCAGAGGCCCTGAGAGAGCAGCCACCTGTGTCACTGCCGACGAAGGACCAAAGGGGCCACTGGACCTCCTTGGAGAGTGGCCGCTGGGCCCGCTGGTTACTGGTCGCTGGGGGAGGAGGGGGTGATGTCAGGAGACAGGAGGTGCTATGGAGGGGTGTCCCTTGTGGCTTTCCCTGAGACAGAGTGGGGGTATAGAGCTGGCCGGAGGTTGGGGTCCAGGGGGAGGATTTTGAGGTGGGAGGCGCCAGGGCACATGGGGACAGGGACTGAGCCCAGGGTGCAGGAGGGAGGGAGGGCTGACAGCTGACGGAGGAGGTTTTATTCCAAGTCCCTGGTTTTTTGCCATCCTCAATCCAGACCTTTTTTTTTTTTTACTTAATATTTTTCTTAAATCTTAAGTAGTCTTGCTTTTTAAACCTTGTTTTTCCTTCAAGGCAGTATGCTCAGTGAAATCACAGATCTGATGGGTTAATTTTTTCTCTAATACACATGAAATCAAATCCTCTATTATGTAACAGGTCCGTCCACGCACCTCTCAAATGGTCCTGAGATCTGGCAGGCCTTCCATACTTCTGAAGCCGGGATGGGAGGAGGCCCGAGGTGCCATCTCTGGAATCAGGTGGCCTGGGGACCCCTGCCTCACCTCTCGCCGGCAGGATGCAGTCTCCACTCCCACGGAATGCAGAAAAGCACCGTCTATCCCAAGAGTGGGTGTGTCCTGGCCAGTGGGTGAACGTCAACCCATGAACCAAGAGATCCCCAGTTCAATTCCTGGTCAGGGCACATGTCCAGGTTGTGGGCTTGATCCCTGGTGGGGGGCATGCAGGAGGCAGCTGATCAATGCTTTCCTCTCATCAATGTTTCTACCTCTCTATCCCTCTCCCTTCCTCTCTCCCTAAAATCAATAAAAACATTTAAAAAAAAAAAAAAGAGTGGGCGGGAAGACAGAGAGGAGTGATCCATGCAGGGCCCTAAGCACAGATGCTGCTGCAGACACAGCAGGTGGGTCACCATTGCTGTTTATTAATTGCGGGTGAGCCGCGGCCCCACTGCCTTCTGGGGAGCCCGGGCCCAGCCCTGTGCCCTGCCTGCCTCCCTCGGGCCAGGCCTGCAGGGCTTGTAGTATATTCCAGAAAGGCTCGCACTGCAGAGTCCCTGACAAACGTGAACAGAGGAGGAGCACACATGTGTGCCAGTCCATGGCACCCATGCCCCACTCCACTACCACCACCACCCCAATATTTCCTATTAATGCAGACAACCCCCAACCCCGTGACATCAGCTCTGCCTGCCGGACACAGAGGCTGCCCACATGAAGCCTGGAAACACCCATCCTGCCCATTTCTCACCATTTATTTTCTTTCTGTTAGTCCTCACCCGAGGATATTTTTCTATTGATATCCTTCCCCCCCCTCACCCCCCGCTTAGGGTGAGTGGAAGAGAAAGGGAGAGAGAGAAACATGGATGTGAAAGAAACACACTGATTGGTTGCCTCCTGCATGAGTCCTAACCAGGGCCCAGGCTGGGGAGGAGCCTGCAACTAAGGTACGTGCCCTTGACCAGAATCGAACCTGGGACCCTTCGGTCTGCAGGCCAATGCTCTACCCACTGGCCCTAACCAGCCAGGGCTCACCATTTTTCAATTCGGCTCTCTCCGAGCTACCAGGCTCTGCAATTAAACCTCAGCCTTCTTTCCAGAAACTGCTTCCTACACTATCTCCTGGTGCAGGCGGGAAACCAGGCAGAGCAAGTCCCAGGACGGAACTTTAGAGCAGGGTGACACTCCAGAGAACAAACAGTCCAACCTGCTCCCCCACTGGACAGGTGTGTCAACAGGCCCGAAGGGCAAGGGCCTCGGGGTCATCACCCAGCAGAGAAGAGGTCAGTGTCTCAGGGAACCACGTTCCTGGGCCTTCCCCCCAGGGCAACACCCTCTTGCCGTGCAAAGGGGCTGCCGGAGGCCTCACGTCTCTCTCTTCTCTGCAAAGTCACCAACTCGGTCCGCGGATGGACGCCGGGGGCCTGGCTGGGTGGTGGCTGTCTGCACAGAGCAGGAAGCAGCCGAGTCGGGGTCAGAGCCGGGCCTGAGCGGGGCAAACACATGCCTGGCTACAGGGCCCGAGCTCTTGGCAAAGGGCATGACGGCCGACTGACCACAGTGGCGGCTGGGCGGGTCCCACATACTCTACTCGGCTCCGGGACCCGAGCCAGGCCAGTGGCACCCAGGGGCCGGCTCTCACTCCAATAAGAAGAGCCTGTGATTAGCATGAGGTCATTTGCCCCGGGACAGCTGGCCGTCCAGGGCAGGGGACACCCCTCTGCCCTCCAGGGCCTCTCTCAGGCCACGGGGCGAAGGTGAGCCCTGGCCCAGCCCTGTTTAAATTGCTTCACATTCTAAACGCGCCGGGTCCAAAGAGCAGAGGGCAACACACAGCCACGAAAATGCGTTTGAAAAGAGCACTCTCCGCTCATGCTGGCCCTCTGCCTGCTGCCACTTTGGGCTCTGGGCAGACTTTGAGAAGCAAACTTCTCACCAATTACCCAGAGCAAAACAACTCCCAGGAGACCGGCCGGTGCCAGGTGGAGCAAGAACTAAGGCCCTTTGGCAGAATACCCACTCCGTCTCTGGAAATCCCAGGAGATGCCCACCATGTTGGCACTGGCAGTGCCCACGGCTGTGCCTGTCCCTGCTCCCCTCTGCCCTGCCCACTCCCTGCCCCAGCCATCTCTCCCCTCCCCTCAGCTCCGGGGCAGAAGGTACCACTCAGCTACCAGCAGCCAACACTGAGCCCCCCCCAACCCGTGCCACAGGGGTCCAGAAAAACCAAACAGACCAGAGAGGGTAGCCACCCCCCAGGCTCCATGGGGACCTGCCTCTAATATTCAGTCACCCGCTCCCCATCGCTGTCACTCTGGGCTCTGGGCAACGCAGGCCAGGACTCATGTCCATGCCATGCAAGGATGCTGCATATTCTGGGACAAGGGCTTGGCCGTGGCCGGAGGCTGCCAAGGAGAGGAGGGCTCCACGAATTCATCTCCCCTCATCTCCAGTCACCGTGTTACCGATCCTTACGGAAAAGCAGGAGGAAGGACCTTTACACGTGCTCTGCGCATGACCGGGGCCGGGGAAATGGGCCTCGCCATGTCCTGGAATGATCCCACTCTGCTCAGAGCCGGGCCTTTCTGGAGCAGATTGGAAAAAGCCCCAGATTGGGTGGGGGCCTTGCCAGCTGCTTGGGAAAATGTCTTTTCAGAGCTTAAGGGCGTCATCTCCCTGCTTCCCTTTCATCTCTTTCAGGCTGTGAGCTGCAGAGCCCTGCACTGCAGGCGGGAGGTCAGAGGCTGGGGCCCCAGAGAAGAATCCAGTGCAGCCCCTGGCCTTGCTCCAGGAGTTCTGCCCAGAGGAGGAGACATCCTGACAAAAGATAGCAGCAATCCTGACCCTGGGGGGGGGGGGACGTCAGGGAAGGCTTCCTGGAGGAGGTGGCTCCTAAGGACTGAGTAGGAGTTAACCAGAAAACAGATGGGGATGGGAATCCCTAGGGGGCAGGCCTTGGGATGTGAGCAAAGCTACAATAGAGGATGCATGGCAGGGTGGGCAAGGGCAGGGCAAGCCTAGTGGGGAAGACTCAGGGGCCAGCCGGACGGAGCATCTGTGTCACAGGAAGGAGTGTGGGCTTTATGTGGAGAGCAGTGGGAACCATGGAGGGCTTTAAGCTGGTGGTACCACAGCCTGGGTTCATCTTGAAAAGTTCACTCTGAAGGCCACCAGGCACAGGGCAGTGTGAAGGGAGGCGAGCGTGGGGGACAGGGCAACTAGGAATATCCCATCTGGACCCAGGGCAGTATATTCCCAGCTCTCCCCACCTGGTCCCTTGTCCAGCCTCACAGTCCCTCAAACTCACCACGATGTCTCTGCCTCTGAGCCTTCGCACACGCTGTTCCCTCTGCCTGCTATGCCTTCCTTTTTGCCTTATGCCTGTAGGACGTGTGCTCAGGGCCAGCCAGAAAACCCATCCTTGTGTGCCTCCTGTTCACCTCTCTTCTAGGAAGGATTTATTGCTCCTTCAGGTGGTTCCAACAGGGGTCTGGCCATGCCCCAAGTTTGCCAGTCCTCTGGTCAGGAGCCCACCACCCCACCAGGCAAGGGGCCCGTTGAGGGCAGGATATGCCTGGTGCCCTGTGGATCCTGAGCCCTGAGGCAGGCAGAGCAGCCACAGGGGGCGCTCTCCGGGAGGGCTGGTAGGGTGTCCTGGGAGACCTGGTTCTGAGGTCACCGTGAGTTTCGTGACCTCAGCTCCAGCTTATTCCCGAGCAGTTCAGCCCCGTGTGGGCGAGCGCAGTTGTTTACCCTGTGCCCTAGGAGTGGACAGCAGGGACCGGCTGGGTGTGGTCAGCCCTTCTCCCTACCCCTGCTGCCCAAAGCAGCCCTGTGCTGAGCTCTGCCCCGTGCGGTGTAAGAACACCCCCCCCTCCCAGCCTGGCCACAGCAGAGCCCCGTCTGTCCTGCTCTCGCTGTCCCCGGTCTGTTAGAGAAGGTCTAGTGGGAGGTCCCGGCCCGAGGGGCAGGGGAGCCGCTCCAGCAGGAACGGGCACGGTGATGCCGCCCAGCTCCCCTGGCAGAAGGGAAGCACCCCCTCCCTGGGCTCTGGGGGTGCTGTCAGCGCCAGCCGCCTGCTGTCCTCTGGAAGGTGACTCAGCCGACTCGGGCTCCCTTACCCAGGATCATGCCCCTCCCAGGTGGCCCATATCCAGAGCTTGGTCCACATAAGGGCATAAAGGGCCAGGCCCGGTAAATGTCTGATTTCTAGAGGCAACATATTCCACTCTTGGGAATTCTGCTCTGACCCGGTGCCAGGTGAGCCAGAGGAGGCTGCCTCTGAGCGGGCCCGGAGCAGGAAAGGGTGACAGCCACCATGCAAGCAGCCGCCCCTTGGACCTTGTGTCCTGCCCTTCCCCGTGGCCTTAGAGGGATCCGTGGTAGAAAACGCTGCCAAGTGGATTTTATGGCAAGCCCCAAAGAGAGAATCTCAAAACAGATGCCTCGGTGTCTGGAGCAAGCCCTTGACATCTGCAGTGAGACTTGGACGTCCGTCAGTACACAGCTCCTGCTGCGCGGCGGGAGGCTGCCCGAGGCGGGGCCTGAGCACCGGATGTCAATGGCCCTGTGGCCAGACTGCCCATCAGGAAATGGGTCACATCAAGACTCGAGGTGAATTAGGCCCAGCGGCATTCCCTCCTAAAACGGAAGGGGTACATCTGAGGTTCCACTCAAGCAGGACCTGACTCCTCCCCCCTCTCCCCCCGCCCCCCCACATCTCTGCCTGGCCCTCAGCTTACACATGCGACCCTTACAACCAGCCGATGGAGGAGGGGCCTGAGCTTGCCTGTGGGTGGGTAGCTCAGTATGTGAGTGCAAACGGAAATGGATGGTGGCTGCTCCCAGCCCCTGGGGATGGCCTTGAAGAGTGAACAGGGAGGACATTCCAATGGGCAGGGCCCCGGCAGTCATCCACTTTGTCTGGGAAGGAGTATGTCCCAAAGTTAGAGATGGACTCATGGGCCGTGGCTATCAGTGTGGCCAGCTGGCCAAGGGCGTGGATGTAGAAATACAAGATCAGACCCGGGAAGGTCGAGTAGGAGCGTGAGGGTGGCGTGCACCGGTGCGGAGGCCTGGGTATTGCGTGTTCACACCCACTGGAATGCACCTACGAAAACAGTAGGCTACATGGTTTGGCCATTTGGTCCAGCCAAGCCCTCAGTGGCATAGGAATGCATGAGCCACCAGGCAGTGATGACCATGGCCCTGCAGTGCAGCTCCTCTTTCCAAGGCTGTTCTGGCTAATGCGTTAGGGAAAGTCCAACCCCCCCCGGAACCAGGACCCTGCTGAGTCCCCAGCACAGCGCCGTTCCTGGAGGGAACCGATCAGCCCCCGCAGAAGCACGTTAACTACACAGGACCTCTTCCACCCGGAAACGGAAATGATGGGTCTCGATGGGAATCGAGAAATGGTATTGGTGTGGCTGGTTGCCTTTTCTTTCCACGTGGCCTCAGTCAGCACCGCCACCCGAGAGCTCACAGCATCCAAGAACTAAGGGCACAGAAGCAGGAGCAGCCATGTTAAGTGCAGTCGCGCCCACTGACCCACTGGGGGGACTTGTGCTCCCCAGCCCTGCACCCCAAGACTCCACTAAGAGCTCCCACCAGGGGACACCGGAAGTGTCATCGAACTACAAGCGGCGGTTGACACTGACCACTTTGGCTTCTCATATCCAGGGACCAGCTGATGAGACGTGGCATGTGGGGGACCCCATTGGGCACCTCTTGGTAGGCCCGTGCCCAAGGCTGATGGTGCAGCAGCCACTGTCTGGAAGGACATGGTGACCTGGGGCTCAGACGACTAGGCAGAAGTGCCCGCTGAGGTTGAGGGGACCTGGGGCACAGAGGAGGAGGGAGAGGATGGCCACCTTGCAGCCCAAGGTCCTGCTGCCGTGGCCGGGGCTGTGGTTTAGCCACTGACCTTCCTCTCCGAGTTTCTGTGAGAGACAGAGGCCACCAGAATCAAGAAATGGCTCCCAGCACTGTGTGAAGAGGGGACATGGGCGTGCAAGGGGGTGTCTGCCGTGGAGGCCACAGCGCCGCCCAGGCCCCTGCGGGAGCTGTGTCTCCAATAGACAGGCCCCCCCAGCTTTCAACCCTCTTGGGGACCATGGAGGCTGAAGAGAGCCACCCAAGGTCACGTCCTCTTCTGGAGGTCAGCCCCCCTCCAGTGAGCGGTGAGTGTGAGATTAGACAGGCCCACTGTGCACACTCAGGACCACCCTGGAGGCCATCCCCATCCCTGCGCTCCCTGTGGAGGCGGCTGGGGCCTTATTGGGGCTTCCTTGCCGCTCAGCTTCCCTGAGCTCTGTGCATCCCCTCCTCCTCTCCCTTCCACAGTGCGGATCCTGAGCCCACCCCTAAACTGTCCTACCTGCCCAAGTCGAGTCGAGGGGTCCGACCTGCAGCCCTGGGTCACCAAATCACCCCATGGAGCCACTGGGAGGAGCAGGGTCTGCTCCACCCCCGGGGGAGGCCCTCGCCAGCTACATCCACCTGGCCGGCTGTAGGTCCAGGGCCTCCTACTCCCAGAGCCCCTGATCGGCAGCCTGGACCCGGCAGGAGCAGGTGCTAGGGAGCCAGTGCTGAGTGGACAGACTGAAGAGGGGACTCCAGCCTCCATCCCGGTGTTTCCCTGGCCTGAGCTGCCTCTGCCTCCTTCCCTGGCACCTGCTGGTGAACAGCACCTGCCCCTGGGAGATGCGCCTCCCTTGGAGACACACCTGAGATGCTGTCCTCTGGGCCCCGGCACACGCCCATGCAGGGACCTGGTCCAGGCCTCACCCCCGTGCCCCACATCCATTTGAGAACAGTTCGAGGGCTCTGGGGGTCTGGGGTCTGCCTCTCCCACCAGAGCAAGGGCCCTGGGGGACAGGAGTTGTGGCTGATCCACTTCTGGGTCCTCAGTACCCAGGACAGGGCCGGGCACTCAGGGAATACCTGTGGGAAAACCCAGAAAGCCGGTTTCCCCATCTGTGGTGAGGCACCCGCAAGCAACACAACCTCCCAGGATGCCCAGCCAGCGTCCGTGGCCTTCCAGTGATGGGAGGGGATGGGGGCTCCTGCTCTGGGGTTCCCAAGAAACGCCTGCAGACTTGAGGAAGGCCCTCCCCTGCCCGGCCAACCCCCAGCCCCACCCACCACCCAGCCCCACCGCTGTATGCTCTCGCCCTGACTCACGAGGTGTAAAGTAAGCTGCCCGGTGGTGGGGAGCTGAGGAGCGCGCTGCATAAACACAGCCACCACTAATGAGGGCTGCGAAGAGTCTGCTCCCCGGGGACCCCAGCTTCCTGCTCCTCGGCCTGGGAGTGGAAACTGGAGGATTCTGGGAACACTCTGGTCAGCCTGGCAGGCCGGGCAGTGGGAACAGGCCAGGAGGGCCTCCCCGGACCCAGGAGCAAGCCCTGGTTGACACCTGCTGTCTGCCACGCCCTGTGTGGGTGCAGGTGTCCCAGGCTCAGCATGGGGGGCACCTGCCCAAAGTCAGGGAGCGAGGATGGGGGTGAAGGGAGTGAGGGGAGGGTCACCAGGCCAGGTGCACTCGAGCACGGACAGGCACCTGTTTGTCGGGTGTTTGCAGCACCGTTTGCCGAGAGAATTGGATGGGCCTGGGGCGGAGGCGCAGGGCAAGTCTGGGGTGGCGACTGGGACCATCACATGGAGGGAGGGGCCCTTCCGATCACAGACCACCTTTCGGAAAGGTGGTAGGTAAGTCCCCCAGCTCTGAGCTGAGACAGGAGTGGCATCCTCCCAGCTGAGGGCACCCCGAGTCCGGGCCCGCGCTGGGGCTGCCCACACCAGGGCTGCCCGCACCCAGTCCCAGAGGCGATGGGAAAAGAAAGACGAAATAAGAATGAGGCCGCCTGGCGCTTTGGGCTGGGCCACTCCCCCCTCCGTGTACTGCAGGGCCTCCCTTGTCTTCGGGACGCCTCGGGCCATCCGTGGATCCAAACGCTGCCCCTCCTGGGACGTGATGGTGACAAGGACAGTAGCGGTGCTTTGTTTTTGTGTTCAGTGCTCTCACTTGGCAAATACAACGTTGGCGCCCATGACAGGAACCAGAGCTGATTTTTGAAATTTTTAGTGTTTGCGAAATCCACGGGTCTGGGGCTTTGTAGGAATCCTCTGGTTTAGTTCTCACCACGTCCCCATGGGAGGGGCTCACTGGGCCCAGGATGAGGAAACTGGTGAGAGGGAAGGACTTGCCCAAGATCTGGGCCCTCTGCTTGGGTGGGGTTGGAAGTAGGCGGTCCGACCAGCGGCCCTTCCTGACCAGGCCTGGCCCCCTCCGGGGGATGGAGGGCCTGCTCCGGCCCAGCCAGCACAGAAGTGGTCATCTTGACATTGGCCACGGTTTAAGTCAGCCGGCCCCAGCCCCGGGCTCCCTCCCTGGTGCCCTCCTCAGCCTGTGGCCACCCCAATAAAACTTCGCAGCCCCACCCGGCCCCACCTCTGGCCAACTAAGCAACC
>NW_006293007.1:3002585-3003766 GCF_000327345.1 Myotis davidii
TGAGACAGGAGTGGCATCCTCCCAGCTGAGGGCACCCCGAGTCCGGGCCCGCGCTGGGGCTGCCCACACCAGGGCTGCCCGCACCCAGTCCCAGAGGCGATGGGAAAAGAAAGACGAAATAAGAATGAGGCCGCCTGGCGCTTTGGGCTGGGCCACTCCCCCCTCCGTGTACTGCAGGGCCTCCCTTGTCTTTGGGACGCCTCGGGCCATCCGTGGATCCAAACGCTGCCCCTCCTGGGACGTGATGGTGACAAGGACAGTTAGCGGTGCTTGTTTTTGTGTTCAGTGCTCTCACTTGGCAAATACAACGTTGGCGCCCATGACAGGAACCAGAGCTGATTTTTGAAATTTTTTGTGTTTGCGAAATCCACGGGTCTGGGGCTTTGTAGGAATCCTCTGGTTTAGTTCTCACCACGTCCCCGTGGGAGGGGCTCACTGGGCCCAGGATGAGGAAACTGGTGAGAGGGAAGGACTTGCCCAAGATCTGGGCCCTCTGCTTGGGTGGGGTTGGAAGTAGGCGGTCCGACCAGCGGCCCTTCCTGACCAGGCCTGGCCCCCTCCGGGGGATGGAGGGCCTGCTCCGGCCCAGCCAGCACAGAAGTGGTCATCTTGACATTGGCCACGGTTTAAGTCAGCCGGCCCCAGCCCCGGGCTCCCTCCCTGGTGCCCTCCTCAGCCTGTGGCCACCCCAATAAAACTTCGCAGCCCCACCCGGCCCCACCTCTGGCCAACTAAGCAACCAGAAATCCCTGGCACAGGCATTGCCCAGACTTACCCCTCCTGGCCCCGCCGGCCCATGGGACTCCCCTCCAGAGCCAGACTCCGGCCCAGCACCGTGGGGACCTGGCCTGGGCTGGGGAGCCGGGGGGTCCTGGGCCAGGCCGCCAGGGCTGCCGGCAGCCCATTGTCCTGAAATGGCCTACACCAAAGGGCTCACTGCAGTTACTCAATGACAATGAGGACAAGTTGTTTGTGGTGGCCACAGGCCAAGGGCTCCGACTGTGGTCGCGCCTCCAGAGACATCTGGAAAGTGGGGGGTGGCTGCCCCAGCCCCGCCTGGGCAGTCGCATCCTCAGCACTGGCCACTCTGCAGGGTGAGCTCTCGCTGCCCACTCCACCCACTCGATGCTTCTCCAGTGAATCCTGAACTCGGAAGGCTGGCATTCGAGGCCCAGTGACCC
>NW_006293007.1:3003776-3013099 GCF_000327345.1 Myotis davidii
AAAACCACACAGAAAAAGTCCTCCCCTTAGCTCACTCATTTCCCTGGGCCTAGACGGCCTCTTCTCCCGCCGGCCATGGGGTCTGTGGACACCTGCCCAGTGCCAGTGACATGGGGCAGCGCCCCCTCCTCCCTGATGCGCCTGTGTCCCCATGAGGAGGTCTCTTCCTGCTCTGAGTCCCTGTGGCCCTCTCTTGGAGCCTCAGTGTTCCCATCTGTAGAACGGGCACAATATCAGTGCCCAGCTTCCCAGGTGGAGGTGAGGACTGAAGAAATGAGACAGTGCATGCAGCTCCCAGCTACACACACTTGCTGCTGCTCAGTAAATGGTGGGTTTCTTATTCTCATTATCACTGTCCTTCTCCTATTGCTGGGGCAGCTCTCCCTGCTCCTCCTCCTCCTCCTCCTCCTCCCACCCCATGGACGCTGTCTTCCTCTGTCTGCACCCACTGGTCTCTCCCTCTCCCACTCTCTCTGGGCAATCCCACCCTCCCCATGGCCTTGACCCCACCCACAGCTGTCCACCTGGATGACCCTGGGGACCTCAGGTCAGCACCCCGCCCTGCCACCCTCCCCACCTCCTCCTGGCCCACACGTGGCCGGGTGCTGGGAAATCGTTTCCACCTGCTCTTGGCACCACACTCCATATTGTTTATGAATTCCTTGGCTGCAAATAGGAGACTCAATGAGCAGTGACTTGAGCAAAAGGGGGCACTGGCATCACATGGAGCCTGTGGGTCAGTGGCTGCCGGGCTGGGTCCTACAGCCCTGGAATGCCCCTGGCGACTCCTCCTGACCTTGGCCTAACTGCTGCCGGATGACAGCCCCAGCTGCAGTCGCCACACCTCACACAGCGTTCAAAGGCAGGAGGCGGGACGACACTCCTCCTCATGTACCTTCTTCTTCCATCAGAGAGGACAGAGCCCTTCCCAGGAACCCCCTCAATGTCCCTTTTGCATCTCACTGGCCAGATCTGGCCTGTGTGGCCACACCTGGCTGCAAGGGAACCTGGAAAAGCAGTTTCCGGTCACATACCCAGAAACCTGGACGTCCCTCCCGCATCCAACCTCCAGCCAGCCCCCTGTCCCTCTACCTCCCCCTCCCCCTCCCTCCCAGCTCTACACCAGTCCCCTCAGCACTCTGTCCTGTCCCCAACCTGCCCCTCCACCGAACAGCAGTGATAAATATCTTCCCAACCCAAACCTGCCCATGACGCCCAACTTCTCGGGGAGACATTCGAGTGCCTTCCTCTGTCCCCCAAGGCCTCCTGATGCAGCGATCTTTCCAACCTCACCCCCACCATTTCCCAATAACCCGCAGACAGCAAGGATCCCCAGATCCAGGGTCTTGGGGGGAAAGATCCCAGGACAGCAGGGGGTGGCGTGGGGAAGGCAGCTTCCCACCCACCCACCATTACCACCATG
Organism: Myotis davidii; assembly: GCF_000327345.1. Lineage (NCBI taxonomy): Eukaryota > Metazoa > Chordata > Mammalia > Chiroptera > Vespertilionidae > Myotis > Myotis davidii. Next base: position 3,005,200 of record NW_006293007.1, read on the forward strand.
GAAACCAGGGCACACTGTCACCAGGATGGGCAAGGGAACTAGAGTACTGATCCAGCTGCCCCCACAGTCACCCCTGAGGGTGGGGACAGGGCCGGCCTCCAACCTCTGGTACTTCTGGCCTGACCTGCTCCCTGGGGAAGTGAAAGGGGTGCAGGGTGGATGCTGGGGCCTGAACCCCAAGGTGAGGCCGGCTCCTACAGGACACCCTAGCGCACCCACCTCCCGTCGGGAATTCCCACCCCGCCTGTTCCTGTCCCCTGTAAGCTGTTGTCTCTACTCACCTTGTGGGAGTGGATCCCTCCCCTCACCCCGTGGCCTTCGCACCCAGCACAGCCGGCCTGGCTCCTTCTGGGACTAAGAATTCTTCCTGTCCCAAGTGCAGCCCATTCACTCAGCTGAGTCCAACTCAGGCTACAAGTCAGGTCCTTCTTAAACCCCTGCCCTGTGCGGCTCCAGGCCTTGGGCCCTTCCGGGACCCCTGAAAGGGGAAGCAGGAGGGGGAGGGAAAGGGCACCACACAGCGCTGCCCCCACCCCCACTTCAAGCTAAGATGGGGGAGGGGTGGAGAGCATGCGGAACCCGCCTTTGAGAACTTCCCTGGGCTGTGGGAAGGGGCCAGGAACCTGGGGGCTGAGCCTTGAAGCCCCTTCCCTTCACTGAGCCTCAATTTCCCCTTTAGCAAGTGGCCACTGGGGGCACCGGGGAGACCTACAGCTTTTGCAGTGCACCCTGGGGAGTAGGGTCAGTCAGAAAGGGTATCCATGGTCTGAGGAACCCTATAACGGGAGAAAACCCTTGTCTCACCCCTTTCCCCCCTCCCCCCAGCCCATGCACCCCTGGCCCGACTCACTGGCCTCTGTGCCCTGGGCAGGGACAGCCCACAAGCCAGCACCTGCCTAGGCAGCAAAGAAAGGACCAGGGAGAAAGCTCCCAGGCCCCCCACCACTGCCTGGGGCCCTCCCCGATGCCTACCACATTCCCTTGGGTCCATGGGCTGGCGGGGTTCCAGCCCCATGTGGTGCCTGACTGGGTGTGGCGTGGCTGCCAGCCTCCTCGGGTGTCTCATGATTGTACCTCGGGGCGTGGGCCACCGTGGACACCCAGGCCCTCGAGGCGAGTGGTGGGGGCAGCAGCCTGGGTGGAGGCGCGGCTGGGAAAGCCCCGGGTGGCAAGCCTGGGCCGGTGACAGGAGGCCCAGCGCCCGGGCCGAGGACAGGACACTGTGTTTTGATTGCTTCCAGTTTCCTGACCCCCAAGTAGTGATTTAATGTTCCTGTTTACTCCAAGGGTTAGAACAGAAGGCGGGACGGCTAAGCTGGCCTCCTCAGCCTCCTCTGGCATCACCCCCAAACTCCCGGCAGGGAACCGGTTAGTGGGAGCAAAGGGTCCCAGGGGACAGGAGCAGGGCCTGGGAGTGTATTGGGGACCTCAGATGGGCTCAGGGTGGGCCTGGCACAAAGTAGGTCCCGTTGGGGGTGGAAGGGCATCACCTGCCCACAGGAGCATGGCTGGGTGACCCTCGGAGCTGGCTGAGGAAGCTGCCCGACGGTGGGGCCAGTGCCCAGGTCTCCCATGCCCACCTCCCTCGGGCTAAGGGCAGAGGCGTCCGCGCTCCTGGACCTGCCCGCCTTCTCCTGGGTGGACTTTGGCTGAGACAGGTTCCCTCTCCGGGTCTGAGCACATCTCAGGGATGCTGGCGGCAGACCCGGAGCCTGCGGCTGGCTGGGAGGCCTCTGCAAGTCACAAGCCCGGCTCTGCTCCTGAAATCTCCATACACAGGGGCAGACTGGCAAACTCCCGGAAAGCTGGCCTTCCCTGGCTCCCCGGACGCTGTGGCCACACATGGCCAAGTGAAGGGTGTTACTCGTTTAAATTATAAGTCATCCGGTTTTTTGTTGTTGTTTCAATCAACACAAGTTCATTCATTGTCAACAAAAAAATTAAAATGCTGACTTTGCACCGGAGAGTTCTATCCTACAGGGTCTGTTCCTTTATGCAAGAAGCGTCACCAGGACGGGGCGGAGGAGGGGGGAGGGGACGGGGGAGGTGAGGGAGGGGACCGCCAGGGCTGGGAGAGCCCTGAGTGAGGACCATGGCAGCTGTGCAGAGGCCAGGGTGCACCCACAGAGTCAGGGGCAGCTCCGGGCCAGGAGCACATGGGCCCTGTCTCCAGCCAGGAGGTCTCAAGTCTCCAGGGGGACACAGCGCCCAGAGGCGCCGCACGGAGGACCCGGTGCACCCAATGTCGCCATGCGTCCTTCTTCCCCGAAAGTCACGGAGGGTAGGATCCCAGCAGTTTAGGATCCCCCACAGGATGACAGGGACCAGCTGCCCGATGCCACTTGTACCCTTCATCTGGCCGTGGGCAGAGCCCGAGATGTGGGAGGAAGGTCTCTGCCAGGTGCCATCCTCTCACAGGGGAGCTCAGCGAGCCTCCACGCATGGCCTGATGTCACTAGGCTCTTGGGGTGGCCGAGCTGGGCAGGTCCAGGAGATCACAGCACTAGCCCTGCCTCCGTCTCCGATGCCCTGTGTGACCCACTGTCCCCTCACTGAGCCCGAGGACCCTCCAGGGCTCACCACCCAATACCGTGGGGCAGAGCTGGGGTTCAGGCCCTTCACGTAGAGAGAGGTCACTCCTGAACCCCAGTCCATACACATAGACCAGAAGGAGGTCCTTTCTGTCTTCATCCCCCAGTGTTCACTCAGCCCCGCTTGTAGCTGTGTGACTTCGGGCCAGTTTCCTGACCTCTCTGAGCCCGTGTCTGCAGTGCCTGGAATAGCAGTGCGTGTCAGGACTGAGCAGACTCCAGAAGTCTGAGGCGGGCATCCCGGGGATGGCAGCTGTGAGGACACTGAGACAGTAACAACTGTGTGCCCAGGAGGAGTCTTAACACCTATGGGCAGGGCTCCCCTCTCCGGGGCTCAGCCGCAGGAGGGCAGGTTTAGGGGATGCATAGACCCAGCTTTGAAACCCAGCCCTGCCATTTTCCCACTGTGTCCTCCTCTGAGAGGTTGGGGGGGCTGGGGGTTGGGAGTGACAATGAGACCAGCGGGGCACCGGGCCCGTGTCAGCACATAGTAGGTGCTCAGAAAATGTCCTATGAGCTTGTACATGAGCAGTGAGGAATCTACAGTGACTGGACAATGTGGCCCTAGTAGCCGGAGGTCCCTGCTCCCAGCCCCTGCCCAGTGCCCAACAGGGGCACGCTACCGGGCTGCCAGCGGGTCGGGAAACTCTTGGCCGGGCCCTGGGGCGGGTGGGGAGGGGGCTGTGTGTGGAAAGAAGTGGGACAATTGAAGCCAGCTCGTTCAAAGTTGCAGTCCCGTTTTCCAGAGCGCTTGTTTAGAAGGGAAAAAACATTGTCCAGATCACAGCCGAGAAAACCTGCAATTGCCAGGGAAACGGGTGGGCGGCCAAGAAGGATTGCGACACGGCGGCCCTGGGGAGCCGGCCGCTGGTGCCAAGCCCCGCAGAGCCCAGCCCAGGGCACCTTCCCGGGTCCTGGCCTGGCCTCAGGCCTCGGAACCCAGGCCCCTCACCGTGGACACCCAAGCCCTGCTCCGGATAGAAAGAAACACAAGCAGGGTGGTCACGGGACATCACAGTTTGCAGGGGGATTGCCCTGGTGGCCCCCTGTGGGCCTTCGCAGGGAGGGTCCGAGAATCAAGAAGTGGAGGAGGGGGTCGGACAGGTTGGGGGGTGGTTGGGGCAGCTCGGAGCATTGGGTCCCGGGGTCAGGACTGTGGGCAGGAAGTCTGCAGGAACTGGGAGGGGTGGGGAGCCCCAATTTGTAGCCACAGGGAAAGGGAGGGAGCCAAGCACTGCATTCCTGGGAAAGGGCCTGATTCCCCCGTGCCTCCTCCACCTCTGCCTCCTGCCCACTATCCAGCAGCCCGCCTGCCACAGGATGCCCTGGCCATCCCCTCAGCCACGCAGGCCATGCTACAGAACCAGCCCAGCTACAGCCCTAGTGAGGGGTATGTCCTGGATCAGGTGCCCCATCACCAACCAGCTCCCACCAGCTCTCTGGGGTCTCAATCAAGGTTTCAGGGTTAAAGGTGGTTATAGGGACTGTGCTGCACACCTACTGTGTGCCAGGCTGGGGGAACTCAAGGGAAAATAGGCAAGTGCTGAGTGAGGACCCGGGAGAGGCAGGTAACCGGGACACCCCAACACCCTGAGGCCATCTCACCCTGGCTGCTGCCCCGAGCGTTCTCCTGGGCAACAGCCAGGGGCCCATAGGGTGCCACTGTGAGACTTAGAGAAAGGTGCCCCTGCCCAGGTGGGGTCCGGGCTTGCATCCCAGCTTGCCTGCCCCTCGCCAGGACTTCCGCTCGGCACAACCACCCCAGCAGCAATGCTGGTCACCACGGCTGCCGTTTTAGTGCTCACTGTGCGGGAAGACCTTGACATTGTCCCTAGAGAGCCAACCAGGTGTTGATTCTAACTCTTCAGAGGTGACTGTTGGAGCAGTTTGTCTCCCCAGCCACACAGCAAGCAACGTGGGGGCAGCCCTGTGTCTCCCAGCCGCTCACTCCCAGCACCAAGCCCACCTCTGAGCACGCGCTCAGCAAGTGTCTGTAGAACGGTCTCTTTCAACCCAGAACAACTCCCCTGACCCCATCTTATAAAGGAGGGGGAGAGATGATGCATGGCCCGAGGCCACAGAGCTGGGAGTGGTGGGCTGGGTAGGAACCAGGTGCCCTTCTCTCCTCTCTCTGTGGTCCCACCTATTCCAGGCCTCCTGGGCCACCCCCACACATGGCCGTCGCATGCAGAACAGCGTCTCTGTGACCCAGCCTGAGCCCCCTCTCCTGGCTGGACAGCTTCCCACCCAGCAGGAAAGAGAGGCAGCGTGGGCATAAGAAGAGCCCGAGCCACTGCGGCTAAAGCCTTTTTCTGCCATTGACTTGTGAGGTCCCTGCTGCTCCCCGAGCCCCGCTTTTCCCTCCCATAGCACGAGAGGTTCCACCCTGTGATGTGCAAGGCCCTTTCCTGGCTGCTAGTCCGTGATCTAGAAAGAAATGCTCAATCTGTAGCATATGTGCCCCCACGGGGGGTTTCTGCACTCACAGCAGACATCACTAATCAATCACCAATCCGTCTTTCCCACTGGGTTCATATTGAACATCAGAATCCTTCTCAACACAGTGCATAAGGTGACCATGGATCAAAACTAACACATTAGATGGAAGCTCTTTCCTATGGAGAAGCTGGGCCAGGTGCCCTGAGGAACAAGCCTCATGCTTGCATCCAGGGGGAGCTGCCCTGAGTGGAGATCTCCGGCCCACGCTGGCAAGGAAACATCAGACTCTGTTGCATCCATGACCGCCTCCCCTGCCAGAGCGACAGCCCCAAGACCCAGGCCAGGCCTCAAATACAGCATCCGTTTCCTTGGTGAGCACTTCTGAGTTTGTTTTGTGCCAAGTTCTCCTTAAGTCTCAGCGCGGCTCGCATCCCCTGCCGGAAGCACCCCTCGAACTTCCCCACCAGTGCACGTTAGGGGTTCTGGGGTTCCTCCATGGTTCATGCTCCCCTTTGGTCATTCGACAAACACGCTGTGCTGTACTTTCTGAGCCCGTAGAGCTGCCGCCCTGACTCGGGCCGAGGCCGGAGGACCTGGGGGAGCCTATGCGAGTGAACCCCCAAATTCCCAGGCAGTGTGCATCACCTGCTCCTCGCTCCTTTATCAGGACCCGTGGGCCAGAAGCAGGCGCCGCCCTTGTCCTCAGTAGCTCACATCTGGACGGGAAGAGAGACGTGTGAAAGACAGTTATACGTGTAATTAAAAGGCAACGCACAGGAGACTGTGTGAGAAGGGGCCTGGCAGGGGGCTCCTCTGGGTGCCCCAGAGGATCTCCCCGAGGGTCTGATGTGTGAGCAGAGCCCTGGGGGGGGCGGGCAGGGGCTGGCTGGGCAAAGATGGGGGGCTGCTTTGCCTCCTCCCCTCGTGAATCTTCCCAAGCACCACTTTGCAGAGGTGGGACTGGCGCCCCAGGGGAAGTAGCCGGCCACCCAGCTCCTGCCACAGGGCCCTGGAGGGGAGCCCTTCGGTTCTGCCTCCAGCAGAGTTGGGTCAGGAGGCCACCGAGGAAAGCTGGCTGCCCTGGAGGCTGCCACGGGCCCTGGCTGCCTGGACTGGTGGCCTGGCAGGTGGCCTGGTAGAGGGTGACTATAGCTCTGCAGGCGAGGATGCAGTGCCCACTCCGGCCACCGCTGGCCAGCATGTGGCTGTAGGTCAGAAGACACCTGCCCCTTCCCACCCGGGCTGCTGGGGGCCACTCTGCCTCGCCGACAGGCAGGCAGGCACGGTGAGCAGGACTGACAGCTGCCCCCACCCCTCCCCCTGCCAAATTGTACTTAATTATAATGACAAACGATGGCAGGCGTCCACAGCCACATCCCAGAACATGACAAACACTCCGCTGCGCCCAGCCAACAAGCGCCGCTTCCCGCACCACAGTGTTCCTAGCAGGAGGCTCCACGCGGGTTATCCAAGGCCACGGCACGGCCCACGTGGCCGGCCCACGCTGGACCCTGCGGGCTGGATCAGGGTGGGCGCTTCGGGGTGAGGCCTGGGGCCCCACCATCCCCAGAGACATGGGCCTGAGCTCCCTCATTCCCCTGGTGTCCCTCCCATCACCTGCTTGTTAGAGCAAAGCGTGAACGCCGCAGCCCACCGGCTGCGGGGAGGGCTGCAGGGCGCTCGGCAGCCCCCGTCTCTCTGGAGTAGCTTCAATCGCAGCTCCAGCCCCGCCACCCACAGGAGGGCCAGCAACCCCTGAGGGGAGTCTGTGAGAACCTGGAGGCCAGAGGGGGGAAGGTGGGCAAGGCCCAGGCTGTGGAAAGCCAGAGGCTCCTCCCCTGACTCTGTGGGGTGTGAGCGCTCCTGGGACCACAGAGGAGGGGGTGCTGTGTCCCCTGGGAGAAGCCCCTGGCAGAGCATTAAGGGGCAGAGGAGGGAGGGGACCTGCACCCTTCTTCCTCATGGCAGCAGCAAGGGCTTAAAGGAAGACAGGGCCCCCTGGCCGGGTGGCTCAGGTGATTGGAGCCTCATCCCGTGCACTGAAATGTTGTAGGTTCAATCCCTGGTCGGAGCGCATACTGGAGGCAACCAGTCAGTGTTTCTCTCTCTCCCTCTCCCTTCCCTTCTCTCTAAAGAATTAAAAAATATATATAACCTCAGGTGAGGATTTAAAAAAAAACAACCACAAAGAATGACAGGGCAAGTGCTCCGTGAGGGCCATGCCACCGAGCTCGCACCCCGGAGTCTGCCATGAAGGGTGTGGTGCCTGGGTGCCCAGGGAAGAGAGGGTAGGGCAGTGGCACTGGCTGCCCCTGGGACTGACAAGGGCCCCTGGGCTGCAGGATGCAGGACCATGCCCCTTGGTCCCAGCGGGAGGCCACTGCCCATGCAAGTCCGTGATGTAGGGAGGGCCTAGAGAAGGGAGGCTTACGAAGTCGGGGGCAGGCGGGGTTCAGGGACTGCAGAGTCTCCTGGGGAAGGAACAGCAGAAAGAGTTATGCAACATGCACCTTCCGTCCCCCCACCCCCACCCGGCCCGAGGAAGCAAGGGGAGGAGTTACTGGAACCTGGAGCCAGAAAGTGGAGGTGGTTGGAGAAGATTCCAAAAAGTGGGGCCCTTTGTTCGGGGCACAGGCAGACCCCAGCACCCTGGCTGGGAAGGAGCCAGAAAACCAGTGCCCAGTTCTCCTGCCCTCCACTTCCTACTGGTACTTCCCACGGGCCAGCCAGGTAGAAGCTGAGGGAGACAGAACACCCCCCCCCCTAACAGGGCTCATTCAGATGTGCCTCCTGGGCACAGAGCAGGTGAGGGTGGGCCCAGAGCTGGTGCGCCTGGGCAACCACGGGAAAGCAGAGAGAAGAGCCTGCTG
>NW_006293007.1:3013729-3023960 GCF_000327345.1 Myotis davidii
AGGGTGAGGATGAGGAGGGGCAGGAGGAGGAAGGTGAGGAAGGGGGGGGTGAGGAGGGTGAGGAAGAGGAGGGTGAGGAAGAGGAGGGTGAGGAAGAGGAGGGTGAGGATGAGGAGGGTGAGGAAGAGGAGGGTGAGGATGAGGAGGGTGAGGATGAAGAGGGTGTGGAAGAGGAGGGTGAGGAAGAGGAGGGTGAGGATGAGGAGGGGGAGGAAGAGGAGGGTGAGGATGAGGAGGGTGAGGATGAGGCGGGTGAGGATGAGGAGGGCGAGGAAGAGGAGGGTGAGGAAGAGGAGGGTGAGGATGAGGAGGGGGAGGAAGAGGAGGGTGAGGATGAGGAGGGTGAGGATGAGGCGGGTGAGGATGAGGAGGGCGAGGAAGAGGAGGGTGAGGAAGAGGAGGGTGAGGATGAGGAGGGGGAGGAAGAGGAGGGTGAGGATGAGGAGGGTGAGGATGAGGAGGGTGAGGAAGAGGAGGGTGAGGAAGAGAAGCGTGAGGATGAGGAGCGTGAGGATGAGGACACAGCTGAAATGTGTGGACAGGTGGCGAATGAAGGACTGTGAACCAGTACAGGTGACCTCTGTCTGGGTGGGGCGTGGGGCCTGGGCGTAGATATTTGGGGTGCAGGTGTTCAGAGGCTGAAGGAGCTGGGAGTTGATGGGTACAGCTGTGCCCTGGGATGGTTGAAATGAATGCTGGGAAGGGTCATGGGAGCCACGAAGTCGAGGACTGAGGGTCGGGTGGTGCCTGGGCACCCATGGGCATGTGACAACTTAAGTGGCAGCCAGCCGTGGGGTGGGAGGAATGGCTCAGGAAGGTTTCGGAGATGGAGGGGCCGGTGAGGTACAGACAGATACCTGCAGGGGAAGAGGAGGTCTGTCTCAGCCAGAAAAGGGGAGGAGGAGGTGAGCTGTGGGGCAGGCGCCCCCGGGCGCCCTGGGCATCATCAGCCTATTGCACAGATGGGGAGACTGAGGCCCAGAGTGGGGTGCCCACCCCACCACCTGGACCTGCAGGATCCAGAAATGTCTCTCTGAGATTTTGTACCCCCACCTAGATCAATTCTGCTCCTTTAGGGGTGGCGGATGGAGTCTGTGGGGGCTGGTGGTCCACCGATGACCCATGGAAACCAAGGCCACAGGGCCCCAGGGGCTGGGAAGTGGGAGGCGTGTACAGCTGGGACATGTCTGTGTGAAGGTGAGTGGATTTGCTCACCGCTGACCGTGCAGGTAACTATGACAGCCACGGTGACAGGCGCCCACAGGGGCGGGGGGCGGGGCATGCAATTGTGTCTCCAGACAGCGTGGGCACCACAGAGGGGGGCTTGGGGACACAGGGTGGGCTGCTAGGGGCTGTCTGCAGAGGAATTTGGTGGATCTGGGGTGCAGGGTGATATGGGGTGCATCAGCAGCGCGCATGTGAGCCTTTGTGTGGGAGGAGGGGAGGCTGTGGGTGGGTGGGAGCTAATTAGCTGGAGCCTGGTCTCCGTGCAGCGCCTGGACTGGAGCCCGTGTCTGCCAGCCTCATCTCAGCCCGCACCAGCCCCCCTCATGCTTCCTGTGGCTCCCCATCTGCCCCAGAACCCCCAGCCGCCCTCCAGGCAGTGTGACCAGCGTCCTCCCAGTGCTGTCAATGGGGTCAGGGCACAGAGGGCCACTGGGAAGGGGGAAGGAAGCTTCTGTGTTTTCTCTGGCCCCTGGAAGTGGGGGCACGGGCCACGGGGCTCCTGACCCAACCCAGGAAGGTCCCTCCCAGCAGCCCAGTCCAGGGGGGCTGGCACTAGCACGTGTCACAGAGCAGAAGGGGTTCCCCAGGCAGCCTCCACCCCCCGGGACTCTGGCTCGGGCTCTTCTGGGTCTCCCACTCCCGGGCTCGCCTGGCGCAGTGACCGGCTCTCTGCCTCCGGGTGGGCCCTGGCTTCTCAGAGGTCATGCATTCAGCAGCCCTGCCCATCAGCCCCAGACCAGCCCCACAGGAGAGCCCAACCTACAGAATGGCAAACATAGTCTTTTAACAAAATCAGGAAAGGAAAACCAAGATAGAAGGAGATGGGATAGCCCCAGAGTCCCGGACAGTGACCAGAAGGCTACTGTCGCCTGGCTGGTGTGGCTCAGTGGTTGAGCATCAACCCAGGCACTGAGAGGTCACTGGTTCAATTCCCGGTCAGGGCATATGCCCGGGTTGTGGGCTCCATCCCAGTGGGGGACATCCAGGAGGCAGCCACTCAATGGTCTTCTCTCAGTGATGTTTCTATCTCTCTCTCCCTTTCCCTTCCTCTAAATAAATAAATACATAGATACATACATACAGTTTTTTTTTAAAGGCCACTGTGGGGAGCTGGGTGGGGACCAAGCCAGGGAGCAGGTGGGACAAGGGCACAGACCTGAGAGGAGCGCCTCCCGGGGTCTGAGGCTCAGGCTGACGCAGCGCACTGTCCGGGACAGGGCTGAGAGCCACGGCCCTGGTCATTCCGCAAAGCGCTGCGGACTGGGAACAACGGTGAGGCCTCGCAGGAGCCGGCCATGGAGCCAACCCCGAGGGAAGCTCCGGCAGCATCCAGGAGGGCGGGCGTGGTATGGATGCTGGTCTCCGCCCAGGCCCGATCCTTGGGGCCACAGGCACCTGAAAGTTCTAACAGGTAACTTCCTTCAGATGATGAAAGTAAGGCATGCCCATGGCTTGGGGACCACTGGAGAGAAAGGCGGATGGCCTAGGCCAGTGGTCGGCAAACCGCGGCTCGTGAGCCACATGCGGCTCTTTGGCCCCTTGAGTGTGCCTCTTCCACAAAATACCGACTTCTGCGCATGACCACGGGTGGCAGACTGCAGGCCGAGAGCCTCCGACAGCGCTCTCCGGGGACTGCTGGAGACCTGCTCAGCTCCCCTCCTGCTGGGGGCAGCCGGCCCAGAGGGCTGTGCGGACACCTGCTCAGAAGGGGCCTCCACATGCCCTTGTTCACACCTTCCTCAGCAGACACTGAGTCCACTCCTGTGTGCCAGCCCCTGAATGCCAGGCCACAGGAGGCGGCCGGAGAGTGGAAGGCCCGGGGTGGTGACGCCAGGTCCTGATCCCCAGAGCCTGGGAGTGTTCCCGCATAGGGCAGTCTCCCAGGATGTCTTCAAGTCCAGGACCTTAAGAGGAGGGATGGCCCCGGATCGTTTGGGTGGACCCTAAGTGCCGTCACTCATGTCCCTATCAGCGAGAGCCAGAAGCGTAGACAGAGGAGAAAGAGATGTGAAGACAGAAGCAGAGGTGGAAGGGATGCAGCCGCAAGGTCATGGCTGCTGCCAGAAACTGCCAGAGGCCAGGGGCTGATGCTGCAACACAGCCGCTGGAGGGCGCCCAGCCGACCACACCTCCATGTCAGTCCCTCAGGACTGCCGTCTGACTCTGGCCTCCGGACTGTGAGAGCACATTTCCTCGTTGTAAGCCATTAAGTCTGAGGTCATCTGTACAGCGTCCGTAAGAATCAGGGTTCTTCAGAGACACAGAGCCAATAGGATGGAGAGAGAAAGAGAGGTTGGCTCACATGATTATGGAACAGGCCAGGTCCAGGATCTGCAGGGTGACTCAGCCTCCTGGAGTGGAAGGTGTAATTTTCATCTGTCTCAACCCGTTCGGGCTGCTATAACAAAATATCACTGACTGAGTGGCTTCTAAACAACAAACATTGATTTCTCACAGTTCTCAAGGCTGGGAGTCTGGGATCACAGTGCCATGGTCGAGTGAGAACTTGCTGTGTCCTCACATGGCAGAAGGGGAAAGGAGCTCTTTCGTCTCTTCCGTAAGGGCACTAATCTCATTCGTAAGGGCCCCACCTTCAGGACATGTTCACCTCCCAATGACCCCACCTCCTAATACCATCACCTCAGGGGTTAGGTTTCACAATGTGGATTTTAGACCGTACCACTGTCCAGGTCTGAAGGCCTGAGACCCAGGAGAGGTGATGGGTTCAAAGGCTGGGAGCCCCAAGGCCCAGGAAGAGCTGATGTTTCTGTTCAAGTCCAAAGGGAGGGAAGAGCCTTTGAAATGTTCCCGGTCAAAGGCAGTCATGTGAGAAGAATTCCCTTACCTAGAGGAGGGTCAGCCTTTCTGATTGGATGAGGCCCACCCATCATCCGAAGGGCAATCTGCTTTACTTAGTCTACTGATTTAAATGTTAACTTCCTCAAAACACACCCTCACAGACACACCCAGAATATGTTTGACTAAATATCTGGGCACCTCAAGGCCCAGTCACATTGACACCTAAATTAACCATCACAGCAGCCACAGGAAGCTAACACAGGCCTGGTGTGTCAGGGTAAGGAGCTCCATCTTTGTCCTGAGGGCAATAGGGAGCCATAGAAGACTGCTGAGCAGGGAAGCATGAAGGCCCGGTTGTACACCAGGAAGATCTGGTGCTGTGGCTGGAAGGGGAGACAGGGGAGGAGGCACAGAGCATGGCTGCAGGGATGGAGAGAGGAGTGAGGTAAATTTAGGAGGGAAGTGAGCAGGTCCAGTTGGTGAAGGACACAAGTGAAGCAGACCTGGGCAGATGGCAGTGGAATCTCAGGCTCTGCTTAGCAGGGGGTGACCGGGTGTCACGGTGTTTGCCACCTCTGCCCCACATCTTCACAGACACCATGGTTGGGTGTTCTACCAGAGGAGGGGCAGGGCTGCCCTGGCTGCCTGGGCCCTGCCCTACCTTGGATGACAAGCCCTGTGGGGATGATCCCTGCTCCAGCCCAGCTCATGGCTCTGCGAAAAAGGGGGGAATGGAGTGTGAAAAGCATCTTTTTTGCTGAAGAAAAGAGAAAACCTCGCCTCACCTCAGCTGCAGGAAGCTCATTTTCTCTTCTAAATGGGACATAATCAAATTCAGCCCCAGCGCCTCATTTCCAGGCGACTTTATTCATTGTTATTTTTATTCCAAGAATTCCTTGGCATTTTCTGGGAAACACTGAAGTGTTTTATAGCCGCCTAAGTACCTACGTACCCTGTTCGGAGTGAAACCAGGAGCAAGCAGTCAGAGCCTGGAGGGCACGTGAGGTCAGCAGGCCCAGCTGGGGGGACTGCACGCAGGCTGGTTTGGGGGCCCTAGGCTCTCCGAGTGGGGTGACCCTTCTAAAAGGCTGGGGGTCTGGGTCGATGGGGACAACATCAGGCAGAAGGGTCATTCCTGGGATGCTGAAGGTGAAGGGACGCGAAGCCAAGGGAATTGGCTCTCTCAGGGCCTCGTGCTCTGCTGTGACACAGGGATCCAGGGAACTGAGGCGGGTGGTGCTATGTCTGTAGCCATCTCCCCGTTACGCTGGGGTTTGTGGTCCACTGGCCACCCCAGCACCCAGCACGGACTAGAATCACCGGGCCTGTACCACATCTTCTTAGTGGCCAAACAAGAGGTCACCTTGCACCCAAGGGCACCCCCAAGAGCTGGACAGGGTCTGCATCTCCTCTGGGTCCAGCACCAGGACCTGGGCAGCAGGGGAGGGCGGGGATGAGCAGACAGAAGCGAGGGCAGCTGGAGGCCGACGAGGAGGCCACCACCAGGGAGGCCTGGGCTGGGGACTGGGGACTGGGGACTAGGGATTGGGGACAGGACAGACAGGTCAGATGACACACAGGTGCAGCCCAGGTTTGAGTCTGGCAGTGGGCGGCTGGGGTGGAATAGGGACTGGGTGTTAGGGGCTGTCAATCTAGGGGAAATTTGGTGGAAACTTGAGGTGTGTTGGGGGAAAAGGGGGGTTCAGGACAATGAAGTCAGGAGAGAGTTTGGGGCATGAGGTTGTCCTAAGGCGGCTGCCTGGCCACTCCGAGCGTGGTGTGCCCCTCCGCTCCTCCGCCCCTGTTCCCCCAGAAGGGCTGCCCCCCACCCCCGGGGACTATTTTAAGCTTCTCCAGGTAACCTCAGTCCTGTCCCAAGTGGCTACCAGTCCCTCCTGGGTCCTGTGAGAATCTGTGAGCATTTAAGGAGATATGGTTCCCATTCACGCTGCTTAAATCATTAAACGGCTCTTTTGTAAGAGCCATCTGACATTTAGGAAGTCCTTTGATGTCTTTCAGAGGCTTTTTAATAAGTGTTTCTAATCCTTTTCTCTTAAAAACAGGAAGTTCACTTCGCCAATGGTAAACACCAGAAGGTCGGAGTGTGGTTGGTTGGCGCTGCAGAAGCCACAGGCTCCCGGTGGCTACCAAACCCGGCCAGTGAGCTCTGAGGACAGAGCGGGAACCTCCTAGGAAGGGCTAGGGCCGCACACCCACACAGGGGTGACCCCTCCCCATGCCACGCCAGGCCTTTCCGGGGACACTCCTCAGGGAACGCCCCCTCCCCCCGCTGTCCAAGCTGAACCCAGGAGCCATCCTCAGTGTGGGCTCTTCCTCTGCCCGTCCCCTGCTGCTGCCCCCGCTGCTCTCGAGATGGGACTCCCCACTCCCCTGCAGAAACCCTCCCTGGCTGCCCGCTCTGTTCCCCAATCTTCACTTACCTGGGGGTGGGGGGCACAGGACTGGGCTGGGCCCCTCTGTCGCCCCCGTCTCCCCACCCATCACTCCCTTGTCCGACCACACTAAACAGCCTGAGAGTCCACAATGACTCCATCCCCTCGCACACGCCCCCCCACCCTCCCACCCCCTCCCCGGGAAAGATTGCCTCCGGTTTGCCACACCACGAGTTCCTACCCATCCCTCAGTGCCCTTCCTCTCTGAAGCCTTTCCCAACTCCCTGAGCACCCTTTCCCCTCGGATCCCAGAGCCTGTGTCCTGCTTCGAGCCCCCTTGATGCTCCCAGCACACACGGCATGTTATTGCAAAACTACTGATCCGTTCATTGTTCCACTCAACGGGCTCTGTTGTCTATTTACTTCTGCCTCAGGGCCAGGTGCACAGTAGCCCCTCCCTCAGCTGGCAGATTCCCCCAGGTCAATGGGGTCTGACCCCTCTGGCAAGCCCTGACTTCCTGGGTACCTTGTGCCTGCCCTTCTGGACACAACCCTAATGTGGCACATGTGAATCGGCACAGAGCTCATTGCCAGATGCAGTCACATGGCCACACGTAGCTGCAAGGGAATCTGGGAAATGCAGTCTTCTGGGCAGCCAGGTGCTGGCAGAGAATGGCTACTGGGGAAGAGGCAGTGGGCTCTGCCAAAGCCTGGTGGATGGGTGGCCATGGACTAAAGGACCACTGGAAGGAGCTGGGGAGGATGGGGGCGGGGAGTTTCCTGTGAGATAAGGGGAGGCAGAGGAGAGCGGGCCGCAAGATTTGGGCAGAGGGAGAGGTAGAGACATGTTTGGCTGTGTTGAGTGTGTCCTGCCTGGGAACATCCTCCTGGAGAAGGTCAGGGGACACCGTGGTGTGGGACACACCGGCAGAGACAGGCGGTGGTGAGTGGTGACGGGGCTGGGGGGTGCCTGAGATGGAGGAGAGGGGAAGAGGAGGGGAGTTGAGAAGGACTGTGGGGGGCAGTGCAGCTGGGAAGTGTAGAAGGACAAGGACAGCCCAGAAGAAGAGAAGACACACCTGAGGGAGAGGCTGCTGCAAGGTCACAGGCTGAGTTGCGCCCTCCAGATCTCCCTGCAGACTGTGTGGTGGGGGGAGGGGGGTGAGGACTGAGCAGGCAGTGGTGCTCCAGAGACAGGAGACCAGAGAGCGAGACAGATAAGGGGGAGGCGAGAGGTGCCATGGCGGGAGCAGGGGCCATCTCCCACCCCAGCCCTGAGGACAGCCAGGCCCCAGCCTCCCCGGGGCAGGGCAGGGTGCATAGCCCCTTCCACGCCTGGGTCACTGAGCTGCACCCCTGAGCCGCTCCCAGAGGACACCGTGCGGGGCAGGGGCGCCAGGCTGCCTTTTCTAGCTCAGCTCAGGGGTCACGTCTGAGGCACCAACCCCAAGCACCATCCGATACGAAAGGCTCTCTTCGTGACCTTCTTTGACCCCGGCCACATTCCGCCCTACAGAAGAGGAAACTGGAGCCCAGAGAGGGGAAGGTCACTGCCCCTGGGCAGCAGGGGAGCCTCTGTGGCGGGCGGTGTGGGGCCAGCGCTCCCATCCCCTTGATGGACTGACTGGGAAGAGAGACTCAGAGGGGCCGGCCTCACCCAAGGTCCCAGGCAGCAGGTCAGGGCTGGGCCGTGTGGGCCCTGTCCTTGTGCTGCCTGGCTGCCCCTCCGTGACCATGAGGATGGGAAGGGGGGACCCAGGGAGGCCAGCTGGCCTGGGAACCCTGTAGGGGGCTCATCTCGGAACTGGGAGCTGGCAAGGGGGCACCTTGCCCATCCTCTCTCCTCCCCTCACCGCTGCCCAGGAACCTCTGGGGCCCGACTCAGCCACCAACTGGCGGCCAGTTCCTGGAAAGACTCGGGTGGGAATTGCTGCCTCGCTGGTCCAGGTCGCCAGCAGTGTGGAGGTCAGCCCAGCAGCCTGGGCCCCTCCGGGATCACTCACATTTCCAGGAAAATTGCAAAACATTCGAAGAACAAATGATGAATTCCTCATAATCCTTCCCCCATTTTCCTAAAAGAAGTGTGTGTGTGTGGGGGGGTCGGTGGGTGAGAGAGGAGTCTGCCGGTGCTTGGAGGGGGGCAGCTCCGAGGGGGAGGCAGCTCCTGGACTGCGAGGCTCTGGAACCCTCAGCAGATGTCCCAGCGCCTTTCCAGCTCTGCTTGTCACGCCTCCAAGTCACGGGCCCGCCAGAGACCAGCCTCATAGGACAGGAGCCAGGACAACCACTTGCATTTATCCCAGGGCGGGGGGGGGCAGCTTTCAAGGACAGTCCCCATCCTGGGTTCACCCCAGTGGAAGCCCCTCCCCTCGAGTGTAGGCTGGACCCTGCGACTCACTTCTCAGAAGGGATGAGATGTCATCTGCCTGCTCAGATGGTGAGAGACTGGGCCTCCGCGCCTGGACTCGGCAGGCTCACCTGCTTTCACGGAGGAAGCTGCCCTGTGGGAGGGGAGCTAAGGGCAGCCTCCAGCCTCCACCCCCTGAGGGGTGGGGAGCTGATCCTTCCCCAGCTGGGCCTCGAGATCAAAGCAGCCCAGACCTTTGCCTCGATTGAGACCCTGAGCAGAGGACCCAGGGAAGTTGTGCCCCAAATCCTGATCCACAGGAACTGTGAGATCATAAATGCTGTTGCCTTAATCCCCTGGGTTCTGGGGTACGTTTTTACACACGATGCATAACGAATACAGGTAGCATCAGACGAGGCAGTCAAATGCTGCCTTTGCAATCTTCATGCTGCTGTGTGACCTTGGGATCACTGAACTGGAGATACCCACTCCCTCCCCCTCTCCACACACACACACACACACACACACACACACGCACGCGCGCAACCTGTGTAAATAATGGGATGTAGCTCAAGTACCAGCATAGTGCAGGGCACTTCATGGAGAGACCTGCTATTCTCACCTCCTCCACCAGGCAGCCTTCCAGGATTCCCCCGCTAGATCCCAACTTCCCTCCAGTAGACACCCCAATGAAGTGGCCTGCATCTCCATCCTAAATGCTTTTTTTCCCCCTGAGTTTCCAGTCCTCCAAATCCAGGTCTGATGCCCCAGCACCACCACTCCTGCCATTGGAGTTAATGTGGTTCTTCCCAATCCAGCAAGAATGCACATCAAGTGCCCAACCAGAGCTTGCTCAGGAGGAAAGAAAAAGGCTCCCCAGGGGTCCCTGTATGTGAGACCGGACCTGGGACAGTGACCAGGACAGGCAGGGGTGGGGGCCTGCTGCTCAATCACTCCTCCATCCCTGAGCTCCTCCTTCAGGCCCAGCCTTCTGGGGTACAGGGCCTGAAGGCACTGAGGGTGCAGGTAGAAGGAGGTGCAGCCAGAGTCATCACGGGGTCCAGAGCAGGCCAACAGAAAACACCAGACCCAGTGGTCCCCGAGACCACAGAACACGGAGCCCCAGAACGCAGGATTGGTGGCCAGTGCAGTGGAGGCCAGAGAACAGGGACCCTGGACAGAGTCACTTCCCAACAAATCACATTCCCCCTGAAGTGTTCACCCAGGAGGCAAGGACACAATCACTTGGAGGGCAAGCTGACGGACTGGGCCACTGGTCAGCTGGACAGCTGGTTCTCAGACGCTTAGGCATATCGTATCCCCTCCCAGAGCCTCAGTTTCTCCAACAAACTAGTTGAGAATTTCTCAAAGGGAGGTAACAAGTGATTTGAAAGGTATCCAGAAAAAATTCTTTCCATTTCAAGTTATTGTCTATGTTCATATGTATCAAGAAAATATATATATA
>NW_006293007.1:3024066-3024864 GCF_000327345.1 Myotis davidii
GAATGGAACCACCAGTCACTATGACAAGCACTGACCACCAGGGGGCAGACGCTCAATGCCGAAGCTGCCCCCAGCCCGAAGGCCCTAGGCCAGCCAAGGCAGGTGCCAGCAGCGTGCTCTCCTTCCCTCCCCGCTCCCTCGATTGACTCACGGAGGAAGATGACCAGCAGGGGTGAGGGCCACAGGGCCTGTGAGCAGGCGATGCCAGGCCAACCAAGGCAGGTGCCAGCAGGGCCCCCCTACCTGATCACCCCGCCGGTCGCCCCACAGATCTGTCCTGATTGCCAGCCAGGCCTAGGGACCCTACCATGCACGAATTTTGTGCATCAGGCCTCTAGTATATTTATGTAAAAACCCTGGGTTTAATGCCTATCACATCCGAGGCTCAACCAACCGGAAGGAAGTCAGTCCTGCAGGGGTCACCTTAGCAACGGCTGTGCCCTCTCCGAGCTGTTTCCCATGAGGGCGAGGTTTGAGGCAGGAAATGGCCCTCGGAGCGTGGAGGCATATCTTTATAAAGTTTTAATACATTATATTAGAGGTCGTGGTGGTACTGTTTTACCCACAGCATCTACACAAATTGCTGCATATTTCCTTCTCAGTGGAAGAACCTTTCATTCCCAATATAAATTACCAATTCCATTAAATGAAACTTCAATTTCTAGACTTGATATTAAGAGTGAAGATGCTAAAACCATTAAAAAGACCCAATTCTCATTATTGATGAAAACCATCATGGCATCCCATCATGCTATAAACATCATAGATAGATTATTAAGAGAAATTATGAATTTGACT
>NW_006293007.1:3024950-3041187 GCF_000327345.1 Myotis davidii
TCCAGTGATTCAACAGATGATGCTGAAAAGGAAAATTTTCCCATCGAATTTCTTACTAGTATTACTCCTTCGGGAATGCCGTGTCATAAATTAAAATTGAAAGTGGGAAAGTGGGTGCTATCATCATGCTATTGAGAAATCTCAACAGTAAATGGGGTCTTTGTAATGGTACCAGACTTATTATCAAAAGATTACGACCTAACATTATCGAAGCTGAAGTATTAACAGGATCTGCAGAGGGAGAGGTTGTTCTTATTCCAAGAATTGATTTGTCCCCATCTGACACTGGCCTCCCATTTAAATTGATTCAACAACAGTTTCCCATGACACCAGCATTTGTGATGACTATTAATAAATCACAAGGACAAACTCTAGACAGCGTAGACATATTCCTACCTGAACCCGTTTTCACACACGGTCAATTATATGTTGCTTTCTCTCAAGTTCGAAGAGCATGTGACATTAAAGTTAAAGTTGTAAATACTTCCTCACAAGGGAAATTAGTCAAGCACTCTGAAAGTGTTTTCACTCTTAATGTGGTGTACAGGGAGATATTAGAATAAGCTTAATCCCTTTATCAGTCACTGTTTGCATCGCTTTGTTTTTAGAACATGTTTTTGTTTTTATATCATGTTTTTGTTGTTTTTATATCATGCCTCTGCTGTTATATCCTTTGTTACTGTTTATTTATTAATAAATTTATATATTGTTTTCATATACATTTTACTGACTTCCTTTCATCTCTCACGCTTCTATTATAGAGAAAGGGCAAATAGCAATATTAAAATATTTCCTCTAATTAATTCCCTTTTGCTATGCACGAATTTTGTGCACCAGGCCACTGGTGTGTGTGTGTGTGTGTGTGTGTGTGTATACACTAGCCTATCAAACCCAGATTTTTCAGATATTGTTTAGATCATAAGCACTTAAGTTTAAAAAGCAAGTTGATTTAAATAAAAACATTACAGAAATGATAAAACTGATGATACAAGGATATGACACAAATCATGTTGTGAGATTCTGTGGACCCAAACCTGGCAGAAGAGAGGTCTTAATGGATGTAGCTAAATAAACAAAGAAGGAGCTTGGGGACCTGTGACCTCTGCATCCAGCCACCCAGTGGGCAGAAGGGCAGCCACGTTCGGGTGACACCAGAGTCTGTCTACCCTTAGAGATGGAGGAGCAGGGCTGCCATGGGGCAGGACTGGGAAGCTGAGGTCAGCGCCAAGGGGTGGGGACAGGAAAAGGAGGAAGTGAGGGGAGGGGCCCAGGGTGAAAGTGGGGGCAAAGGTGTGCCCATTATCGCCCCAGCAGGAGGAGCCGCCAGCCTTTGCCTGGGCCCCCATAAGGTCTCCCTGTGGGTCCCTCCTCAGCTGCCAGGGCCTCTGGGGCACAGGCTGGTTCAGCTCTGGGCAAATTCCACAGCTGGGCATGAACTGAGCAGCCTCCCTCTCAGCTGGGAAGCCTGGGCCCCAGCTCACCTCAGGGGACCCACTGCCCCACCCAGGCCACACTTTCTACTATTGACCCTGAGCAAATTGCCATGCCCAGGGAGCAGGGTGCCACCTGGGCCTCCCATCACCAAAGGATTCAAGTCCAGACCTGTGACTGGGGCCTCTGGGGCCCGCCACTGTGTGGCTGCCTCCCACCCCACCCCTGCCCCTGCCACTCTGACAACCCCAAGCCATCGATAGATTCTCAGGGCTACGGGAGGGCAGACTTTGCTCCCAAGAATTCACATACGGGGGATAGAGCCTCATGCTTAAAAGCACACTGCAGTGTAGCTGCTAGGCGGATGGGTGCAGAGGACGGAGCCCTGAGTGGGCCTAAAAGAGGGAGTGTTAATTTCCTGGTAAGTGGGGAAGGGGAAGAAAGCAACCTGGGGAGACATGCTCCACGCGGTGGGAAAATTCTGGGAGGGCGCTGGCAGCACACTGGCTCCTGAAGGCTGCGAGTGCCCAGGCTCTCCTTATGCAGAGCACACCTTCCTCCCTGGGGTCCAGCACTCACCTGGCCTCTCTGCTCCCTCCACATGCTCCTCACCAGCAGCCAACACACCTGTCCCCACTCCCAGTCACTCAGAGCCCTCAGACCATTAGCTCTGTCTGACGCCCTATTGGACAGAGCACCTATGGGCCCGCTACCCGTGCACAGACCCAGCCTATGGCTGTCCAGCTCTCTGGGCCGATGCCCACCCTTATCCAATCAGAGGCCTCTCTAGTTCTCAGCTTAACCCTAGACCTACCCTCAGGGGAAGGGCAGGGTGCAGGTCAGGTGAGGGCATGGAGGACCTAGTGACGGGCATTCTCAGCATGTGAGCTGGACTGGCAGTGGCTTTGGGGCACCTTTCAATTCTCCTGCTCTGCGGCAGAGCATTCCTAAATGTCAGGGAGGGTTAAAGGGTAACCCCCAAGTCAGCCCTTGACTCCTCCCTGGCCAGCCCCTCTCCATTCCAGACACTTCTGCGCAGCTCAATTCGGTTTCTTCATTCATTCAATGAGCATTTATGGCCCTGTCAGGTGCCAGGTGCTGCAGGGAGGGGTGGGGGGTGGCGAGGCTAGGGTTTCAGCGGTGAGAGAGACACAGCCACCCCCTGGTCCCGTGGCCTTGGCTGCAGCAGCCTGGCCAGGGGGTGCTTCCCCAGCCCATGTCCGACCGTGGCCTCCCTCCCTTTAACACCTTCAGTGGTTTCCACCAACCTCCAGAAAAGGCTAGACCCTGCAGTTGACAAAATAATGGTTCCAAAGATGGCCTCGGCCACGTGCTGGGAGCCTGTGGAGGTGCTATCTTCAGGGCAGAAGGGACTTGGCAGCAGTGATTCAGTCAGGGATCTGGAGCGGGGAGGGGGCCATGATCTCAGGAAGCTCCTTTAAATGTGGAAGGTGGGGGGCAGGAGAGTCAGGGGGTGACCTGAGGCTGAAGGGGCCAGGCGATGCGGGCGCCTGTGGAAGCAGATCCTCCTCTGGAGCCTCTGAAGGACCAGCCCTGCCACCCATGCTGGACTCCTGGGCTGTAAGGTGATAAATGGGTTGGTTTTAAGCGGTTACAGCAGCAGTGGGAAACTAAT
Organism: Myotis davidii; assembly: GCF_000327345.1. Lineage (NCBI taxonomy): Eukaryota > Metazoa > Chordata > Mammalia > Chiroptera > Vespertilionidae > Myotis > Myotis davidii. The sequence goes on from NW_006293007.1 coordinate 3,028,018, forward strand.
ACAGCCCCAGCCCCTCCCGGGCGCCCAAGGCCTACCACCCACAGCCTCAGGGAGCCTCTCCCTCCCACCCCCACCCTCAGCTCCAGCCCCCTGGCCTTCACTCACGGCCCCTGCTGCCTGATGCAGCCCTCCTCCCACAGGGCCTGGCCAGCGCCTCCTCTCGCACAGCCCTCACTGTTCCTTCCTCCATGGAGCTTTCTAGATCCTCGGAATTCTCTACCTTGAGCAAATGGGGAATTTGCCAGAAGGTAATGGGGTAGTCCCGTGGTCAACAAACTGCGGCTTGTGAGCCACATGGCCTCTGGAGTGTGGCTCTTCCTAAGCCTTAGGAGTACCCTAATTAAGTTAATAACAATGTACCTACCTATATAGTTTAAGTTTAAAAAATTTGGCTCTCAAAAGAAATTTCAATCGTTGTACTGTTGATATTTGGCTCTGTTGACTAATGAGTTTGCCGACCACTAGGCAGTCCATGGCCTCCAGATCTTGGAAGAGGCTGGGGTTTCCAAAAGCCCTGAGCCTCGGGACTGGAAGGACAGTCCTTGGAGGGCCCCACCAGCAGGTGGCTTGCAGCGACCAACGCCTGGTCTTGGATCCCACCACTTCAGACCCAAGTGCTGGCTTCTCGTGGGCTGTGCCTACCCAGGGTCAAGGTAGGGTGAGGCACCTCAACAGGTGGTCCTGACCTGAGGGTCCCAGGAAGGGCTGGAATTTCAGGAATGCAGAATCAACAGGTGTCCCCTGCCCTCCTGGCCCACCTCCCAGGGCTCAGTCACCCCCATCACAGTATTTCCTACACTGGCCCCTCCGGCCTCACCCAGCCATGCGCCCCCAAGGATAGGCAGCTGAGCACTCACCCTGCTGGGGACCCTCACTGAGCAGAGAGCCCTGCACTTTCCAAGCAGGGCCCACCGGGAAGCATCCGGAGGCCAGGGCTGGAGGAGGAGGACATCCAGGACCCGCTGCAGCTGCTGCTGCGGGAGCTCAGAGGCTGAGCTCTCTGGGGCAGGGCACGGGTCTCCCCACAGGAGGACAGAAGATCACCCACACCACAGACCCGCAGACAGCCTAGAGACCAGTCCCTCCCTCTCGGGCCTCAGATCCACATCTCACGCCTGTTAGAGTGGCTACTATGAAGTAACATGTAAAGGAAAAGAACAATTGTGGTGAGGATGTGGAGAAATAGGAACCCCAAGCACTGCTGATGGAATGCAAAACGGGGCAAGTTCCTCAAAACAAATTAAACCTAGAGCAGTGATGGCGAACCTATGACACGCGTGTCAGAGGTGACACACGAACTCGTTTTTTTGGTTGATTTTTCTTTGTTAAATGGCATTTAAAGATATAAAGTAAATATCAAAAATATAAGTCTTTGTTTTACTATGGTTGCAAATACCAAAAAATTTCTATATGTGACACGGCACCAGAGTTAAGTTAGGGTTTTTCAAAATGCTGACACACCGAGCTCAAAAGGTTCGCCATCACTGACCTAGAGCTACCACATGATCCAGCCATTCCATTGCTGGGGATGTTCTCAAAAGAATTGAAGGCAGGAGCTCAAAGAGATGTCTGTGCACCCATGTCCACAGCAGACGTCAGTCACGGAAGCCACCCAGGTGCCCATCGACAGGTAAACGGATATGCCCAATGTGGTCCATCCATAGAGAGGAAGGTCACTCCGCCGTAAGAAGGCAGGAACGTCTGACACCTGCTACAGCGTGGACGAACCTTGAGGACACTGTGTTCAATGAAATAAGCCAGTCACAGAAGGACCAGTATTTTATGATTCCACTTGTATGAACTCCCTAGAGCAGTCAGGCTCCTAGAAACAGAAAGTACATGGTGGGTGCCAGGGGCTGGGGAGGGGAGGGAGGAGGATGGGGAGTTAGCGTTTAACAGAGTTTTAGTTTTGCGAGATGAAGACAGTTCTGGAGATGGGTGGTGGTGGTGGTTACACAACAAAGTGAATGTACTTAATGCCACTAAGCTGTATTCTAAAAGTGGTTAAAGATGGCCCTGCCTGAGTGGCTCGGTTGGTTGTGCACCAAAAGGTTGTGGGTTCGATTCCCAGCCAGGACACATATCTAAGTTGCAGGTTAAATCCCCAGTCACGGTGCATATGGGAGGCAACTGATCAATGTTTCTCTCCCATTAATATTTCTCTCTCCCTCCTCCCTAACCCCCACCTCTTACTATCTCTCTAAAAAATCAATTTACAAAAACATATCCTGCCCTGCTGGCATGGCTCAGTGGTTGAGCGTCGATCTATGAACCAGGAAGTCATGGTTGGATTTCCAGTCAGGGCACATGCCCAGTAGGGGACGTGCAGGAGGCACTTACTGATGTTTCTCTCCCCTCTTCCTCCTCCTCCCGTCTCTTCCTCTCTGAAATCAATAAAAATATATTTTATTAAATTGTATCATGCTGCAGTTGAAAGAGAACCCCAGCTCCTAAAGCAGGAGAGAGCAAGTTGATGTCGGGGGTGGGACCCCAGGCCCACTTTCTCAGCCCCCACCCTCAGCCCCGCCACTGGGGTGACCCCTCAGCCTGACACTCCCAGCCCAGTGCCTCTCTGGCCCCTCCCAGGCTGGTGGGTCCCACTCAGAATCCAAGGCTCCAAAAGTGGGGCCCCGGTGAGAGAAGCTCCTCCTGCCCTCGCTGGCCAGAGCTCCAGGGGCCCTGCCTCCTCCCCTGTGGCCCCTGGGGGGTGAGGTGAGCCTGCGGAGCACTGGGCAGCCAGAGGCAGGGAGGGTGGGCCTCCTCCGGAGGGGTCGGGGCAGGACTGCTTCCCGTAGGGCAGCAGGGGCTAACGGGGCACGTGGGCAACCTTGGGGACCTACCGTTCTGCGATATTAAAAACAGCTTCTGGAAAGGTAGCTCCCTCTCCTACTCTGCAGCCATTTCCAGAGGTTCCGAGATCATTAATTTAAGTGCAAGAAAAGCCCTGGTGGAAAACGCTCACTGTTACAAGCTAAATGTTTGCATGTGGGTTATTAAATTCCCCCAGCCCAGGGGAGGGGGGTGTCAGGGAGAGCAAGGAAGAGGAAGGGTGGCCCCTTTGAATAGGAAGGTGAGGGGACAGCGCAGGGGCAGGGGAGAGGAGAAGTGGCCCTTCTTACTATCGGCCCAGGGGAGGAACCAACACACACCAGGGCCTTTAGACCAGGCTCTCATCTCAGCCTCACTCTGCACGTGGACTGTCACCCACGTGTTCATACTGGACACACCTGAGCCACTGGACCATTCTATAGTTTGTTCAAGGAGCCACAGTTATAACGTGGCAGAGCCAGCGCTCAAACCCATGGACACATCCCTTCCATGGCCCCAGAGGGCCAACCATGCGCTCTAAAAAGCAGTCTCCAACCTGTGGCTGGCTGACCTCTAGTCAATAATCACTTAGTGATCCTGCAAAGAGTTGATGGATCTCTCTATCTGGACCAGTACTAATTAGGATATAGTTTTGGCCACTGTAACAAATGCCAAAAGTACACTGGGTTAAACAAGACAGAAGGGTGTAACCGTCTGAGTTTCAGCAGTCTACGCTACTGTGGTGGTGACCCAGGTTCTTTCTGCCTTGTTGCTCTGTAATCCTCAACCCCCGACTTCTATCCCATAGTCAACATGGCTGCCCCAGCTCCTGCCATCGTGTCTGTCATCCAACAGGGTGATGGGGAGAGGAAGGGGAAGCCACCTCTCTTCCCTTTAGGGGCAGGACCCCGAGGTTTCACAGGTCACTTCTTACATGTCATTGGCAAGGTTTTACTCAAATAGCTACATGTAGCTGAAAGAGAGGCTGAGACCTGGACTGGGTCACCATGTGCCCAGCTCAAATGTGGGGTTTCTTTTGGAAGAGAGGAAACTGGATATTGTAGGGGGCGGGGGAATTAGCCATCTTTGCCACTAGAATACAATCTTCCCTTCCTCCCAGGACCAGGGTGAACCAACATCATGGGTAAAAGACAGCGGCAGATTGCCAGGGGAGGAAAGAGGTGATCTGATGAGAAATCTGAGGAGGCTTCCTGGAGGAGGCCACATCTGGACCAAGCCTTGAAGGACAGCTAGAGTTTGGGAGGAGGAGATGGAAAAGAGTTCCAGAGGGAGAAGGTTGTAGAACTGGCTGATGGGGGTTGTGTGGAGAAACTGGTTCCATATGAAGAGTGTGAACTTGGGGCCAGAAGACCTATGTTTGAGACCTGACACTGAGTCAGCGGAGGCACCCGGTCTCCCTGAGCCTTGGTGGGTTCCCTCGTTGGAAGACTGATGGTCTCTGGCACACCTCCTCACAGGCCTGCAACTTGTTGGTCATGGCTGCCACATCTCCTGGCAGGAGCACCGGGTCTGTGTGGGGCGGGCCAGAAGATGAAGTTAAAAAGGGAAGTGGGGGACCCCCCAGGAGGCCTCAAAGGCCAGGCCAAGTGGCTTCGATGCTGCTCAGGAGCCACAGGCGCTTGCGTGGCTGGGCAGCATCCTGAGCAGAGAGCAGCTCTCTACACACGACTGGGACATGGAGGGAAATGAGATCGGGGAGGGGGGATGGGGTGTGGAAAAACAGCGGGAGGCCGCTGCGAAGTCCCTGGAGAGAGACGCATTGCATGGACCTGCTGAGACCTGGGAACTCTTCAATCCTGACCAGGCATTTGGGAAGACTGCCAGGAGGAGGCAGCCCCGAAGCTGTCAGCCAAAGCGGGAGGAGGGGGAGAACTTGCCCTGGAGGGGACCAGTGAAGAAGGAGGACCCATGTTCAGGGCCTAGCAGTGCTCCCACCTAAACACTCAGAGCCTGCTCCCCAACGGAGAGCAGGTGCTGTGCCCGGCGTGCACGCACAGCCCAGCTGACCCTCCCAGCGACCTGGACAGGCACAGATGCTTGCTCCCAATTTACAGAAGAGGAACCTGGGGCAGAGCGGGCTGAGCACTTCACTGAGGCCGCACAGCCAGGCTTTGGCCCGGCACTGCCGGACCGTCCTGGGCTTTGAGATGTCCTGCAGAAACACTGGCATCACTGTTCTGGACTCAGGAAGGCCTTTCCTCCTGAACAAGGGATAAAACTCAAGAATTGCTCTGCCTGCATCACACCCTCAAGGCATCCCTTAGGAGGCGACAGAGTGACCACACTGAACCTGAGGCCAGAGAGGTGAGGCCTCATGCACGGGTCACACAGCCAGTCCATGGCCGGACAGTATTTGCATCCAGTTCTCTATGACTCCAGTCCTGGTTCCCAAGTTCCCCTTCCTCCTCCTCCTCCTCCTCCTCCCCCTCCCCTCCTCTTCTTCCTCCTCTACTTCTTCCTACTCTTACTCTTCCTCCTCTTACTCCTCTTCCCCTCTTCTTCCTCCTCCCTCTCTTCCTGCTCCTCCCTCTCTTCCTTCTACTCTTCCTCTTCTTTCCCTTCCTCCTCTTCCTCCTCCTCCTTTTTAGGGTTGAATAATATTCCTTTGTGTGAATATGCCACATTTTGTTTATGCGTGCGTCAGTTCATGGGCATTTAGGCTATTTGCACCTTTTGGCTAATATGAATAATGCTGCTATAAGGCCTCTCCTCCCTCCCCCCTCATTCCTGGCGTGCTCTCAGCAAAGAGAACATGCTCGGAGCCTCTGTTTCCCTGGGAGAAATCCATTTTCAGAATCTGGAGGTGTTAAAATGTGTTCTTTTTTTCCTCTCCAAAGGAGCCCTTCTTGAGGACAGAGGTGCCCCCAGAATCCCTCTAAGGCCACCGCAGACCAGACCAGAACCCAGGGCTGCCCTTATGGGAGGCCATGGCCCCCGCAGTGGTCCCCACACATGGTCTCAGGGAGGTGACTCTCCATTGCAGGACAGCGAGTGCTCAGGACATGTCCGGACCCCCAGCCTCAACCTCAGAAGATGCTCATTTGCTGCCCTGCCTGGCTGTTGGCAGCAGGTTACCGAGCCCACCCGCCAGCAGGTGCCCAGGGCAGACTCCATGCTGCCTTCACCAGACTGTCCTCCTCGGAGTGACAGCTGGGCCAGGATGGTCGCAGGAGCCTTTTGCCTTAAAGGGCAGAGGCATCACTGTGAACATCCTCTAATCCACATGCCACCCAGGGAGCTCAGACCTAGGCACAGGGGGCGGTCGGAGAGTGAGGGAGAAGGGGGAGAAGGGAGGGGCAGGTTGGAGGGATGTGGCAGGGAAGCCCGGGTTCCAGTTCTGGCTCCAGACCCTGAGCAGGTAAGTCTGCACAGCTTTGCAGCACCCTCAACCACCGCCCCCACCCCATGGGTGCTCACCCACAATCCTGAGCCAATGGGATGGGATGTGAGCAGACACAGAATGGGCGGGGCTTTCAAAGAGTTTGTGCACCAGGCTTTCTTTCCATGCCTCCCCTACCCCGTGAGATCAGGCCCAGGCGAGCTGCCCGAGGACCAGGGATGCGTGGAGCAGAGCAGAGCCATCATCTCAGCCGGAACCACCCTGAGTCAGCTGAGACCAGCCCCCCCACCCCCCACCCCACCCCTACTCCAGGCAGACCAGGGAGCCCACCAAGACCCCAGAGCAGCTGAACCTCACAGCACAGAGAAACCAGCACTCGTCGTTGTGCGGTTATCATCACTGTGCCCATAGATGGCGGGCCGGGTTCCTCACCCACCAGGTACCACCACCTGCTCTGAGACACACCGCACACCCCTCGAGCCTCTGAGGCTCAAAAGGCCGAGGGCTTGTTCAGGGTCACACAGGAAGAGGGTGCAAATCCAGAAGCTCTCCCGGCTCCTGCGTCCACCATCTGCTGGCCTGGCTGACAGGTGGGTCAGTCCCAGCCTGCCCGGGGGGCCACGGTCGGTGCGGGGCACACAGGGAGGCAGAGCACCCCAGCTGACAGGAAGATCTCGGGATGCCAGGAGTGGCGTTGTGCCAAGCCCTGAAGAAGATCGACTTCTGGGGCTGAGAGTGAGGAAGTGGGGAGGGCCTTCTTGGTGGCAGGACCACCAGGAGCGAGGAAGGACTCTCTTAGTCCACTCTGGCCAAATGGCCATCGCCGCCACCTCCCACCCACTGCCCGTGACACCCCACGTTGCCAAGAATATGGACACATTTCTCCCCTCGCAGAGCCAGACTGCCACCCCCCCACCCCCACCCCCCCAATCAGAACCATCAGACACTGGCTGGGAAAAGGCGGTCATACACACACACTGCTGCTCCTCGAACCCTTCGGTGCCAGGCACGCCACACCCACAATCTCCCAGGCCATAGGCAGAGGGTACCAGCGCCCTCCTTCACCGATGAGCAACTGCAGCCCAGAGAGGTTCAGGAACATGCCCGCAGGATCTTCATCAAATCTGTGAGATTCCAAAGGTCAAAGTTCCCCTCAGATGGAAAGGCCTGCTCCTTACAGGACGATGGCCTCAGCTGACCGGCATTCCCACCCGGTTCAGCCTGCGGCCCCTGGAAATGCCATTTGTCGAGAAGCCTTTGCCCGGAACAGCGCTACCAAGGCTCTGACCCTGCGGCCAGGCTGTGGGGGCTGCCGCGGGGCTGGTTTGAGCTGGCCCTGCAGCGACATGGGGATGGGTGCTGTGGGTTCCCCCTCCCGCCATTGCCCCCCGGCTTGTCAGCAGCCATCTTTCCCCGGATGCTGTGAATCCCAAAAGCAAAGCGAACCGGCCTTATTACAGTGTGAGGCTTGGACCTCTGCCCACCTGGACATCGTCTCCTGAGGTCCCCGGTGTATCCCCAAAAACTCAGCAGCCTCTGCCACAGACCTTCTCCTCCCTGGGGCTCCACTGGGCCAGTGAGCAGCCAGGTCATCACACCCCCTCCAGACCTCCCCATGCCCTCCTCCCCCGCAGATGGGGCCCTTCTGCCCCCAGAGCACCCTGGCTGAACACCTGTTAACTGGAGAGTAGGGGTTTTGGAGTCAGACATCAGCTCTGCGTCCTCAGGCAAATCACCTCTCTGAGCCTCAGTTTCTCATCTGTGAAATGGGGACAGTAAATGTCTGTACCCCATTAACTATGTGGCTCAAGAAAGGCAGCCGCTACTGTTATCATGCTCCTTGGTATTCAACATGTATGTGTCTCCAGCAGCTCCCCTGCCCCTATCTGGGAGGATCCGCACAGTTCACGTGAGTCGGGACCCCTCTCTGAGATAGATGGGCACAACACCCAGATCTGCCCAAGGCAGCTGATCCCCCATAGGCCTCCCCAAGGTTTCTGCCTTGAGTGATTGTGCTCTCTCTCCTCTCTGGGTGGCCAGGACCCCCAAAGCCAGGGCTCCTGGGGCCACCTTGCCCACGTGCAGAGAGAGAGAGCCGCCTGAGAACCAAGCTGGGCAGAGGCCGGAGAGGCAGGGCCTTGGCAGCATCCTTTGAGCACCTGGATACAGCCGTGCCTGATGGCATGGCCCCTCCTGGACTTTGCACTGACTACGGCCAGTAAATTCCTTCTTAGTTAAAGTTACTTTGGATGGAGTTTCTGCCACGTGCAAACCTGAACCCAACGCAATTACTGGGCTCAGGGCGGTGCCTGGGGACCACAAGGCTTCACTGCGATGGGCCACTGGGACGAGGAAGCCCGCAGCTTGGAGGCCTTTTGCGGACAAGGAGCGGGCCGAGCTGGTGGGCACCTGGACACAAGCTCCTGAAGTGCCCGAGAGCCGAGTTACACTTGCTCACAGTGCCTGGCATTTGGTGGGGGCTCATGCCAGCCGTCACTACTAGTTACACTGCACTTCCGTGCCCTGGACTCTACTCTGGGGGCGGTGGGTGCGTGACTGACTTTTTCTTACCATAACCTCCCTGTCAGGTGACTGCTGTGCTCATTTCTCAGACGGAGGCACAGAGAGTTGGTGTAACTTGCCCGAGATCACACAGCTTGGCCGCCATGGAGTGAGTGGGAAGGCAGTGCCGTGCTCCTGTTGGGACACACAGAGCCATCGCCTTCCCTGCCCTTCGTGTCCCCCACCTGCTCCAGAAGGTCCTGTGGAAGACCAGGGGCCTTGGTGGAGGAGCCAAGAGGAAGGCTGGAGCGCATCCTCCTTGAGCACGCCTACCCTCCCAGCGCGCTGGCCGGAGACCTGGCTGACTCCCTCCGGGAGCCTCGCATGGATGAGGGTTGGGGAACGGGTCCGTGGCAAAAGGACAGAAGCCTCAGGAGGGAGCAATCTTGTCACCGCTTCCCAGGTCTGCCCTTTGAGGGTCCCAGTGCAACCTGAGCTCCCCTGCTGGTCACAAGCCTCCTCTCATTTAGCTCGCACACAGCCTGGAGGCTGCCCCCTGATGATCCCGAGATTCAGATGGAAACTGAGGAAGGCCCAGCCACACGCACAGCCATGCATGAGGCTCAGCGGGACGGTCATTTTTATCTTTCGGACACTGGCAATCAACCAATCATGTTTCGCCACATGGACAACATCTGTCATGGGTCTGTGGTCCATGGGGGGACACAGCAGCTGCACTGTGTCCCCAGTGGGAAGTGGGTCCTTCCTCGATTTCACTTTTTCTTCTCACTGTGGTACCTCCTGGTGGTCCATGATGTCCTCCAGGGGTACAAAGAAAGAGACACACCACGTGCGCACCTGGCCTTCCCCTGTGTGGCGTAGTGAACATACGTTCGTGACACCAGGTTCACCTCTCGGTTGAGGAACTTTAGGCTCAGAGAATCAAAGGGACTCAGAGTGCCTGTCTGCTGGCTGGTTGTCCCCCACCTTTTTCCAGAGAGGGTAAGAGAGGGACAGGACGGACTGGCCTGACGACGGTGGCCCTGCAGCCAGCCTCGGGGTTCAGAGCAGGGTCTGTCCTTCACACACGTGGCTCAGCACCCCAACGCCCAGGCAGCCCAGGCAGCTTCCCATGCGGGACCTCGGGCAGACATCGGTCCACCTCAAGAAGCTAATGGAGGGGGTTGGGGTGAGGGGCCTGCCTGGGCACCAGGGAGCCCTGTGGGCACTCCTGTGTCTGCCTTCAGGGCAAGAACATGTCAGAACTCATCCTGGGTCTGATGAGTGGGGACAGCCCATGTAGTGAGGACCTCAGAGCTAAGGCGGGAATGGGGTAGGTGATCGATGGCGCTGGGAGCAAGTAATGAGGCCAGGAGGCCAGGCACCTTCCATCCTCAAGTAGGGGTCTCACAGGCCCACAGCAGCTGGCAGGGGCAGAACAGGGTCTATAGGACTTCCTAGGACCTCCTGGAGTTTAGAGGTAGCACTGGGAAGGCACTGGGAAGCACAGTGCAGACGAAGCCAGAGGAAGGGACAGGACTCGGCTGTGTCATACAGCAGGTTCCCAGGGCATCGCCCCTAGGCCTGCTCCTCCCCTTGGCCAAGAGCCCAGGCCCCGAATGCTGCCCAGACACTCCACTCCATCCAGGCCCTGAGGCCCCAACAAGCTCTTCTGGCCTGGCTCCCAGGCTGCCCAACCACTGGGAGCCCCACTGTCGGCCCCATTCCTGCCTCACACTCCTGGAGGGTGCCCGGCTGGGGCTGGAGAGGGACTGAGGCCAGACCACTGAGCGTGGAGCACCTCCCCGCCCCCTGCAGGTATCCACCTGTGCAGTCTGGCCACACTGGAGTCAGGAGAGGTGGGAGGGCGTTTGGAAAGAAATCATTCTTGAAGCCCATGAGAAGGGTGAGCGCAGGCATGGGAAGCCAGGCACCAGGGGGGGACCTGCTTATCCAGAGGAAACACAGGTTGGCCCAGAGGAGACTCCCTGGCTGCCAACGAGTCCTACCTTGCTCGCTGCTGCTGGTGTGCAAATGGGCTGAACGAAATATCTGGAAATTCTCCTGAAACAAGTTTTCAGTAAGTCCACACTGCACTCATTGATGCATTTTGCAAAAGTTTATTGAGCTTTTCCTGGGTGCCAGGTGCAGGGTCATCACTGCAGAGGACCCAGCGGCCAGCCTGGGAGAAGCTGGGCCGGGGCTGCAGGTACAAAACCCGGTGGTGAAACCTGCCCCTGCTGTGGCTGTGGATGCGGAGGAAGGCTGAAGGCAGGAGGGCACCGGGGAGGGGGGCACGGAGGAAGGCTCAGGTCCCTCTGGGAGACCAGGCAGGCTGGACCCAGGTGGAGGTGAAGGTAGTGGAGGAGGAGGAATGAGAGTCGCCAGGGGAGGGAAAAGGGCTGAGGGAACAGCATGTGTGGGGGCTCAGAGGCAGGACAGTGCCTGGGAATGCCCAGAGCATCAAGAAGCCAATGGGGGGTTTGGGGGGGCAAGATAGGGACAATGACCAAGAATAGCTGAAGCCCAGGCAGCCAGGTCACATTGAGGTGGGACAAGGGCACAGCCAGCACACACCTGTAGCTGCGGCTGGTCCATCTCCTCCCAGAGGCCTCAGGGGGCCCTCCGGCCCCAAGGAAGTCTCAGCATCAACCTCTCTGGGCACTGGGAGTTACTCTGCCAGGAGGGAGACAGTGGCTGCACCACCGCACACCCACCCACTAAGCCCCACACGGGGCAATGTGGGGGAGGGGTCAGGGACCAGGCAAAACCCCCACCAAGGAAGTAGCATCAACCTCTCTGGGCACTGGGAGTTACTCTGCCAGGAGGGAGACAGTGGCTGCACCACCGCACACCCACCCACTAAGCCCCACACGGGGCAATGTGGGGGAGGGGTCAGGGCCCAGGCACACCCCCAAGCCCTCCCTTTCACAGGAGACAGCCCCCAGGAGGAGAGTCTGGGAAGCAGGGAGGCCCCCTCCGCAAAGCCCAGCACTCCCCGGGTCCCAGCCCCTTGCCAAGTTGCTCCTGGACACCAAATGGGCCCAGTCCCACTTGTCGCTCCTTCCCTTTCCCCTGCCCGCCCCCTGCTGGAGCTGTGAGAGGGCAGGCAGAATGGGGCAGCCCAGCCAGGCCCAGAGGCCTGGGGCACAGCCCCAGCTCCAACCCCGGTCCCCCCAGGACAAAGCCTGCAAGGCCACTGGGACCAGATCTCTGCAAGAGGCCTGGTGCTCCCCCAAATCCCAGGTGGGTCTTGGCCTCGGGCCAAGATTCTCACTGCTGACCCCTAGGACAGGGTGGGCAGCCGGTAGAACGGGCCAGGCCTAAGGTGAGCTGGGGGTGCTGCCCTGGGCTGGGGGCAGGATGGGGCAGGAGCTGCTTGGGGAGGAAAGGGGGTTTGAGAGAGGGAGAGGAGGAGGAGGAAGGAGCAGTGGGGAAAGGGGGCAGGGTTAGCCCTGGAGTAAGTCCCAAGCTGAGATCTGGGTCCCAAAGGCCAAAGGCCAGTACCGCCTGGATCTGTTCTCACCTGTGCAAGGGGCGGGGAGCCAGGTGGGATTGAGCGCCCTGTCCAATGTTCTGGAATCCCAAGGTGTGGGGTGCAGCCTGTCAGCACAAGCAGCAGAGCAGGTCCCCCAGAGCAGCCCACAGCCCTAAGATGCTGCTCCCCTGAGCCTGCGTGGGGCTGGAGGGCGTGGAGGCTGCTGGCTGGGCAGGACTCCACCTGGACGCACCCCCAAAGGAGACCAGAGAGGCCCAGACCACACCCTCCACACACACCATGACTGTCACTACATACCCCGGACAGCACAAAAGGCTCTCCCAGACCAAGGGGGCTTTTCATTTTCGGAAACTAAATGTGGAAGGCGGGGGGGGGCATGGCCCTGCCCAGTTCTGGCGCCGAGACAGGTCCTTGAAGGGCGCACTCAGAAATCAAGGAATCGGGGCTTGAGAGTTTGTCCAACAAAAGTTGGGACTCCTCTTGCCCCAGCCCAGGAGGCAGCAACCCCAAGCCCCCAACCCTCTCAGGAGACTTGCCAAGTGGCCTTGTCTCCCTATACTCTCCACCCTCCACCCCAACAACAACAGCAAAAAAAGGAAACTTTGCTAATGCAGAAGTGCTCTTCAGGAAGACAAAGAAGATTCCACCTCCAACACCACTCCACCCACCCCCCAAACCGCCCCCACTTCCCCGTGCTGGACTCACTCTGGGCCAAGGAGGAGAGTGTGTCCAGTGGGCGTCTGGCTTCCTTCGGGGGTGGGGAGGGAGAAGTTCCTGGGCTGTGCAGCCCCCACCGCCCGGGCCCCAGGCGGCAGAGAAATGGCCTGACTGGGAGGAAGAGGAGAGGGGCTACATTCCCACGCCCACCGCCTGCCCCTCCCGGTCTTGTCCCGCCGAAGCCACGGGGCCAACGGGAAGCTCACGGGGCAGAGTCCCTCCAAGGCCGGGAACACCGGAGGGGGGACCTCCGCACCTGAGTCCTCGTCGTCTATCCCGCGCG
>NW_006293007.1:3042988-3044389 GCF_000327345.1 Myotis davidii
AGGCGCCGGGGTCGTCCCCAACCTGAAATGGAGCTCAACAGTGACGAGGAGGAGGTGCCCCCCGACGACCCGCCCATCTGCGTGTCCGACGACAACCGCCTGTGCACCATGGCGTCGCTGAAGGCGGTGTGGCACGGCCAAAAGCTGGATCTCTTCAAGCAGGCGCACGAGGGCGGCCCCGCGCCCAACTCCCAGGTGGTCCTGCCCGAAGGCTTCCAGTACCAGCACATCCTCGACTACGCGCGAGGGGACCGGCCGCTGGTGCTCAATTTCGGCAGCTGCACCTGACCACCGTTCATGGCGCGAATGAGCGCCTTCCGGCGCCTGGTCACCAAGTACCAGCGCCACGTGGACTTTCTCATCATCTACATCGAGGAGGCGCACCCCTCCGACGGCTGGGTCACCACTGACACCCCCTACATCATCCCACAGCACCGGAGCCTGGACGACCGGGTCAGCGCCGCGCGGGTTCTGCAGCAGGGGGTGCCCGGCTGCGCTCTGGTCCTGGACACCATGACCAACTCCAGCAGCTCCGCCTACGGCGCCTACTTCGAGCGCCTCTACGTCGTCCAGAGCGGCATCATCATGTACCAGGGCGGCCGCGGCCCTGACGGCTACCAGGTCTCGGAGCTGCGCACCTGGTTGGAGCGCTATGATGATCAGCTGCACAGCGCTCTGCCCCGGCCGGTGTAGGCCGCCGAGGGGCCCTGGACTGAACTTGGAGGGCCCCGCCTTCGAGCCTTCGAAGCCCACGTGCACACAAGGTCCCAACCCAAGTCCGGTTTGGCGAGGGCCCAGTGACCAGCTGTGCTGAGCCACAGGTCGCAGGCTGGGTCTGCACCCTCCGCCAGGCCACCTGAAGACTCCCCACCCCACCCCCCTCCTCTGCTTCTGTGACTGTCCCTGCCTGGCTCGGTCTCAGGCCCCTTCTGAGTGTGGATGTGGTGCTACCCTTTGCTGCTGCCCCTGGACTTGTCCCACAGAGACCCCTGCTGTGTTCTCGAACCCCCTCCCCAGAGAAGAGGGCCAAGCCTTTGCCAGGGTCCGCGGCCTCTGCAAAGAGACTCCGACCGCGTCCTGGCACCTGCGTGCAGCTGGGCTCAGCAGTGTGCGCAGCCCACCGGCACCACACCTGCCGCTTGGGGAGGGGTGCCCGCTGTTTTGTGTCTGTTTCGTGTCCGTGAGGTGGGGGAGGGGGGTGGGCAGGGTTGTTTCCCCCCCTTAGTTGGGGTGCTCTGGAGCCCCGCTGCTGATGATGAGCTGCCTCTAACTGGTCTTGACCACGAGCTGCTTCTGAATTGCAGGGGGGCTCCTAGGGGCGCCTAAACCCAGCGGGGGGAAGAGCCCTGGGCTTCCGAAAGGAAACCACCATAAAAGGGGTGGGAAACGGGTGGGGGTGGG
>NW_006293007.1:3064221-3064606 GCF_000327345.1 Myotis davidii
TGTGCAGAGCTGCCCAGGGCAGGGTCGGGAGGGGGGAGGGGGCTGACTTGGAGGACATGTGGTGAGTGTTTGCTGGGAGCATTCCCTGTATATAAACTTGTATTACGTGACAATAATAAAAGCTGATGTGAAACTGCTGTGGGATTGCCTTTGGTCCCTTTGTTTTTCCTTCCCCCCAAACAGCGGCAGGAATTACACAAAAATCTCCCCCTCGGCTTCCCATGGTGCCCCTGGAAGGAAGGGTGGGGTCGCGGGCAGGGGGACAGGGGAAGGGGGATGGGGAACCTATAGGGACAGGTTCTGTGGCGGTACCGGGCGCGCGCACGTGCACGGTGCCGGGTGGAGGAGTTCGGGTCACCTGCCGCGCGTGTATACACACACACAC
>NW_006293007.1:3064662-3065860 GCF_000327345.1 Myotis davidii
TAACTTCTCCCAGTGTCCGACCTGCGGGGAGGCGGCTGTGTGAGGGCCATGCGGGCTGTGGATCAGGTAGCGCTGGGCTCTGGCCACCTCGGGCGCCTCTGCACACCTGGCTCCTCCCCAGCCCCCTGCCAGCATCTGGCTTCTCCCTTACCCGCTTTCCGCACCTGCAAAACTGTCTCCCCACCCCACCCCATCCCCACCGGGCAGCGGGGGGCCGTTCTAGCGGGGCTCCCGGCGGTGGAAGGAGAGGTGATGGGAGAGGGAGCGCGCAGCGTACCGCCATCACACCAGCAGCAGCACCTACGGCAGAGCTGGGGTGGCGCGGCGTGCGCCCCCCTCCCAGGAACTCCCTCCTCCTGATCCTCCTCAGCTTCCCCAAGTTCGAGCCACCACCCCCCTCACCACCACCCCCCCACCAAGGGCTGGGAAGCGGAGGAGGATGAGGGGGAGAGAGGCCGCCCACTGCAGGGACGGGGGCTAGGGAGGAGGGGGTCGCGAGGTTCAGCACAAACTCTCGCCCTCAGTCAAGGCCAGGCGCTCCCAGCCCCACTTCGCTCCCTCCCCTGCTGCTCCCAGGGTGGGGGTGATCCCGGGACCCGCCGCCCTCCGCTAGCGACACCTGGAGCGGGAGAACGGGCGGGAGGAAGGAGCTGGGAGGCGGGGGCCCGGCCCTGAGTGGGGGAGGGGGACAGCCGAACTTCCCGGCTGGGGTACCGGGCGGTCCAGGTGAGGAAGGGGGCGGAGTGTGGGTGAGCGTCGGGGTGTGAGCCAGCGCGCACTCTGGAGGGGTCCGCGCCGGGGGGACGGGGGCGCAGCGGGCGGGAGGGGAGAGAGAGGCCCCCGCACCACCCAGGCTGCCTCCAGCTCTGCGCCCAGCCCCGCGCGGCTCCTCCTTGAAAACTTTTTGCAACTGACACCCTGGGCTTGGGGGGGAGGTGGGGGCGGGGGGAACGCGATGGGGAGAGAAGGAGGGTTTTGCTTTAAAAGTATTTATGAAAAATAACTTCTAAGAAAGTTGGCCCAGATGCTATTTCTGCATCTCCTCCCCTCCCCTTTCCCCTGCGCGCTGCTTCTCACCCCAAACCCCCTGGAGGAATACGGAGAGAGAAAGCGGCGGGGACCCGACCAGGAGGTGGGGAGGCGGGTCCCGAGCTCCAGCCCGCGCTGGCCCGGTGGGAGTTTGGCAGCTGGGAGGAAG
>NW_006293007.1:3066441-3068073 GCF_000327345.1 Myotis davidii
GGGGATCCCCGGAGACGCCTGCCTCTTGGGGTCCAGTTAGACCCGCTGAGCGACTTCCCTCCCCAAGAAGCTGCACCCTTGGCGCTGGGACCCTGGATGCCCCGGAGCATTTTGGCACCTCATCACCGCCACCTTTTCCTCTTCCCTTTCCCCTTCCTCTCTCTCTCCCTCTCCCCCACCCTCATCTTTCTGTTTCTTTGTCTCTTCCTTTCCTCTCCTTCTTCGTTTGTTTCTTCCTTTCCTTCCTTTCTCTTTCTCTCTTGTCCTTTAAAATCTCCCCCTCCTTGTGAAAACAATGCGAGCTCCTTGCCGAAATCACAGAAACGTAGGGAGAAGAAAAAACTAGCCCGATGCAGCCTCTGGGTGGGCCCGTTCAAATGTGCCTCTTCCTGGCCCTCACACTTGTAAAGAGATTTTTTTAAAAACAGCGGGATTAGCCTTTCGTAGCCTGACAGTAACTTTGGACTCCTGCTACCCCACTTTCCCTGTCAGTAGGTGTTACACGGGCCAGGTGTGCGGGCGCTCTGGCATAGGGAGGTTCCCATAGAGCAGCCGACACTGGTTTAAGTGAAATTGCTCGGTCAAGGCATGTGCACGACCTTAAAGATGTCTGCTTTGCCATAGTTTGCTCAACTACCTTCCAGAAAGTCTGTTTTATTTGATTTGATTTTTTTTATGTTTCCCCAGTGCTCTCTCTCTCTCTTATGTATCTATACATGAAAAACAGCAGATAATACATAAATCCATCCTCAATAATAAATTTTAAAAACAGGAGAACATGAAGCAGAAAACACAAGCCTTGCTTACAGCAGGATTTTTCAAACTGCATAGAGCAGTGGGCCATGAAACCAGCTTCTCAGGTGAGTCCAGAACTGAAACAGAACACATGCACCATAAGTACCATGTACATTTCACCTAGGGTGACCACAGTTTCTGGAAACATTTGTTTCAGGGTGTGTGTGTGTGTGTACAGGTGGCTGATGTGAAATGCATTTCTCCTGAGGGAGCAAACGGGCTTGGAAATGTTGGAAAGCCACCACCCTGAAGTTCCCATTCCTCCCTGGTCCTGGGCAGCCCCTGAGACCTGTGGAGTGTTTCCTTCCAGACTCTGTGTCACCTACTGGCATCCTCAGACCTGGGTTCTCTCATCAAGATCACACTGCACAGCGGTGATCGCCCCACCCACCCCACACACTTTTCTCCTGCCATCCCTTCTCCTGGCCTCCTTTCCCTGTCCACACATCTAGAGGGAGCAGGTCTGTGCCGCAACATACCTCGTGGCAGCACCATCGGCTGTCTGGGCCCCCATCCCACCCAGGAGGAACTCAGCTCTGCCCTCATGCTCAGTCATTAGCACTTTCAAGGTCCACCATCAGCTTAGCCCATGGTTTAGCCTCAAGCAGGGAGAGGGAGGTGGGGCATTAAGCAAGTTGGTAGATGAGATCAATATTTGCCCTTAGCAGGCACAAGTGCCTCCTCCAGGAAGACATGGAGGGAAGGGCATCCTGGTGGAGGGTGCTGCTGGTGCCAAAGCAGTAGAGGCCTGAAAGTAAGCGTTGTGCTCAGAAAGCAGGGGGCCTCCCCAGGTGGCTGCAAACCAGGAGGGTGAGGAGGAGGAGGAGGAGGAGGAGG
>NW_006293007.1:3068196-3069044 GCF_000327345.1 Myotis davidii
AGGAAGGGCAGAGAGGAGCCTTGGGCACCAGCCCAGAATCCCTGCTGAGCCTCAGGGGTCGGGGAGCCTCAACGGAAAGAGGGGAAGTGGGACGGAGAGGGGAAGGAGCATGGGATGCCTGGGGAGGGGGGTGCGTGAGCGCATCCACCCAGTCTGCACTGACAGAAGGTACAGCTGTGCTTTCAGGAGACAGGCTAGCATCTCAGCCTTGCACCCAGCAACTGTCCTTAGATACTTACCTGAAGGAAATCATCAAACTATTGGCCAAAGGGGTAGGTGGATACCAAGAGGTTCGTGGCCTCCCCTTTGTAGTATCCAGACTTCCACCTGTAAGAGAGTAATGTCCCTCACCATCCCCCACAGGTGGAGTCCTAAAGAGTGACATCTGTGTGCTTGCCCTGGGGCCAGGCACTGGGCATAGCATTCTATCAGGAGTGTTTGATTTGCTCATCCTCACATCCCTCTTAGATGAAGACGATCCTTAGCCCCATTCCATTGATGAAAAAACTGAGTCGTGGCCTGGTTGGAGTAAGCTGGGCCTAGGTGTGATGGGCGGAATTGTGTCCTCTTCCAAAATCCATACGTGGAAGTTCTTACCCCTCCTACCTGAGGATGTGCCCTTATTCGGAGATCAGATCTTTAAAAAAGGTCATTAAGTTAGGATGAGGTCATCAAAAAACTAAAAATGGAACTCCCATTTGACCCAGTGATCCCACTACTAGGAATATATCCCAAGAAACCCGAAACGCCAATCAGAAAAGATATATGCACCCCTATGTTCATAGCAGCACAATTCACCATAGCTAAGATTTGGAAACAGCCTAAGTGCCCATCAGCAGATGAGTGGA
>NW_006293007.1:3069315-3073383 GCF_000327345.1 Myotis davidii
AACTAATAATAATAATAATAATAAAAAAGTTAGGATGAGGCCAGTGGACTGGGTCTTAGTCTAATGTCCTTATAAGAAGAGATTAGGACACAGACACACACACAGGGACCACCAAGTGAAGACACCGTGAGGTGGCAGCCATCGGCAAGCCAGACACAGGCCTCAGGAGAGCCAGTCTCCAGACTGTCAGGCAGTCATTTTCTGCTGTGTCAGCCCGCCTACACCCGGCCTGTGGTCCTTTGCTAGGGCAGCCCGAGCAAACTAAGGCACAGGGTCATGCTCTAGATTCTAGAGTCTGGAAAATGGCTTTGAACACAGGCCCCTCCAACCCTAGTGCTGGGGGTTAACACGGGCTACACAGCCTTCCTCCCACGGGAGTCTGGGCGCCTAGACTTCCCACCCTCTGCAGTTACACGCAAGTACAGCCCAGGCCAGTGAGTCTGAACTGGGAGGTGAGGGCGTGCGCTCTTCTCTAATATCTGTGCGCACACACACATGCAGCTCTAGAAAAATCTCCCCGGGGAAGTTCACAGTAGCTGTCTCTGTGTGGGTGGATTAGAGTGTTTTCTTACTTTCTCCTCGTCTGTAGCCTGTGATTTTTCTGTAGTGAGCATGTATTGCTCTTATGACAAAAAAATAAAACTAAAAACAGCAAAACCAAAGGCTGTGGCAAGTAGCAACCTGGAGGCAGGGAGGCCAGGGCACAGAGAGGTTCTGGCTGGAGGTAGTGAGTCCTGGACCAGTCCCAGCAGTGGAGGTGAGAGGGATTGGCTGGCGGTGCTGAGATGAGAGACATTAGGAGGGAGAAAGGGGACAGGGCTGCCTAATAAAATACAGGGCACCAGTTAAATGTGAATTTCAGATAAGTAACCAATAATCTTTCAGCATTAAGAATGTCCAGATACTGCATGGATATACTTAAACTAAAAAATGTATTTGTTGTTTCTCTGCAACTCACATTTCACTAGACATCCTGGGTGGGTTGCTTGTTTTACCAAATTTGACCATCCAAATGGGGGTGGGGGTGGGGGCAGACAGGATGCAATCTGTCTGAGGCCCAGGGAGAGGCAGCCTCAGAGCTCAAAGGCCACGGCTAGAAAGGTGGGCCCACAGTCTCTAAGGTCTTCGCTTCCATCTTCCCAAGACAGCTGGGCCCCCGTGGCCAGACAGAGGCCCCCAGACTCTCCAGAGCCTGCATCTGATGACCTGGAGCCAAGGAAGAAATGACCAGCCGCTCAACCAGCCGCACAGTTTGCAGGGCCCGGTGCAAGATGAAAACGCAGGACCCCTTGTTCAAACAGCAGGGGACACAGTGCCAGTAAGGCGCCCAATACAAAGCTTTGTTCTTCCTCTTGGGGTACCTCAACTTGCTGTGGGATCTATTTGCTACTTCATATCATAAATCAATTAAAATTAGCACTTAAAATGATACATTGGTCTGGGTTGTTGTAACATGCAGAAAGATTGGGCTCACGTGACAATGGAGGCAGAGAAGTCCAACATTTGCAGTCGGCAAGCCGGAGGCCCAGGAGAGCCATGATGGGTGTACTAGTAAGTTCCAATCCAAGTCCAAAGGCTGAGGCCCCGGAGAGCCAGCGGTGTGATTTAGGTGGGTCTCTGAGCCTGAAGGCAGTCAGGCAGAGAGAACAAAGGCACCCTTCCTCACGCAGGCTTTTTTCCTACTCAGGCCTTCAACGGGTTAGACAAGGCCCACCCACAGTGGGAGAGCAATCTGCATCCCTCAGCCCACCCATTCAGATGTTAACCTCAGCCCGGCTGGTGTGGCTCAGTGGTTGAGCATCAACCTATGAACCAGGAGGTCACAGTGTGATTCCCGGTCAGGGCACATGCCCGGGTTGTGGGCTCAATCCCCAGTGTGGGGCACGCAGGAGGCAACCGATCCACGATTCTCTCTCATCATTGATGTTTCTCTCTCTCTCTCCCTCTCCCTTCCTCTCAGAGACCAATAAAAATATATATTTTTAAAAAAATGTTAACCTAATCCAGAAATACCCTCACAGACATGCCCAGAATAATGTTCCACTAAATGCCTGGGCACCACACAGCCCAGCGGACTTGACACAATTCACCGTCACAAATGATTAGCATGAATTATACCATTCATCTTTCCTATTTCAAATGCAGTATAAGATCCTTTACTCCATATGTGGAACCATTGAAATGTCACAGTTCGTATTTCGTGGCTCGTACCTGCACGTGGGTTTTATTCTCACCAGGATAGTGGAAATGCCACACAAAGTGGACTCATCTGTTCTCATTTCACTTCCCGGGACACGCACATTCAGCAGCACGCTCGGCCTTCCGTTTGCCCCTGAGCGTGGAAGCGCTGGAAGAACAGGGACTGCGGGGGCCCAGCTCTCCCTTCCTCCCTGCGCCAGCATTTCCAGGCCCCGGGGGGACGGCTTCCACATACCACCGGCCTCGCACTCACTCTGAGTCTCACTGAACTCCTGCATGTCGTGGGTCCACTGACGGGCTCTGCACACAGGACGTCACCGATGCTACGTGTGAGCAGGTGGCAGGGAATGGAGCTGAGCTGTCCTCCTCTGCCTCCACGTGCTCCAGGGTCCTGTCCGACTTCACTTCCAAGCACAAGTGCAAAGACAAAAATGAGTAGGAATTCCTAGACGCTGACAGCAGGGCATTAACTCGGGCCCAGGGCCTGTGGAGCAAGGGGCCTGCACCGCTGCCCGGGTGCACCCATGAAGCCCGCCCTGACTGCCAGGCCCCACGGCGGTCCTCCTCACACCCCGGGCAGGCCTGCACACACCCGTGCACTCACACAGTGGGACGCACGCGTACCACATGCTCTCACTCAGACACACGCCTGTGCGTCCCTGTTGGCTCCTCGGGTCAGCACAATGGGCTGAGTGACGGCTGCTCCCAGCTCTCCCAGAAGGAGAGGAGCTCAGAGATATTAGCTAACATCCCAGGACACATGCTTTTGGCCTCCAAGGCCATACCCTTGGCTCTTGCCGCTGCACTTGGCAGCCTCTCAGGGGACAAGCCCTTACCGGCCGTTTGCCTGTCCCAGCCAGGTGCCATGAGGATAGCAGGTGGACACTTGCCATCACGGTGCAGGAGCCTCTGCCGCCAGGGGCGGGGAGGGTAAGGTGCGCAGCGGAGGAAGCCTCAAAGGCCAAGGAATGGCACCCAGCCCGTCACTGAGCCAGAGATGCCGTGCAGGTGCGTGCGTGAGGGTGTGAGAGCAAGTGTGTGAGCCTGGTTGAGGGTATACCCCACGACCGCTCTCCAGACCCCAGTTCCCACCAGGCATGTACTGGACACCGGAGGCCTGGTCCTGTCCTCACAGAGCAGTCCGACAAATTGGAGACAGAAACCAACAATGCAGAAAGCCCAAGAGGTGGGGAACCGAAGGCAGGAGGTCAGGGAGGGCTTCCTGGAGGAGGTATGCCATGAAGGATTGGGAGCCAAGTGGGAAGGGGCCTCAGGGATGGAAAGAATAGCACACGTGGAGCCTTGGCAATGGGAACAACGTGCTGGCAGGTCTGGGCAATGGCAGTAAAGTCCATGAGGCTCAGAGGGGAGAGGGGAGAGGGGAGAGGGGAGAGAGAGAAGGAGAGGGAGAGAGAGAAATTAGGTTATGTGCTCTTGAAACAGACCTCACAAAACTGGAGTAAATCTTAATCACTCTCCCAAAACCTTTTGTTAATAAAACATTGTTATTTGTTAGGAAGGTTGAAAGGAAATTCCCTTTTGTTTCTTTGCAGCCCACACTACCTGGTAATTAAAATCAATGTGACATGTTGTGCTGACTTTCCTTTCTGAGCCACTTACAGGGTACTGCCAGGTTTGGTTTATTTGATTTTTTAGGTTTATTTGCCAGTGAATCATTTGTTTTCATATTACAAAGTGGCTCAGCTGTGCTTAGCACAAAGGGTCATAGGACAGATGATTGTCTAACACGCCCCGAGCTTTGCTTGTGCAGGCCGGTCAAGGATGCTCCCAGCACAGATGATCTGTGTGACGTGCAGGCAGCTTGCCTTACCCACCTCACTGTCAGATTTTCTCATAGGTCCTGACACA
>NW_006293007.1:3073411-3074005 GCF_000327345.1 Myotis davidii
GCAGAGAAGAAAGGTGAGGCTGGAAGGCCCCTTGTGGAGTTGATGCTTTACCTTGAAGGCTCTGAGGGAGGCAGGAAAGTGCCCTGCGGTGAGTGGAGGAGGTGGCTCAGCTCAGGGTGGCTGTCCCTAATGGCGACCTGACCACCCAAATGAAGATGCTGGGCTCCAGCCAGTCCCGGCCACAGCCCTGCCCTCTCTGGCCTGAGCTTCCTCCCCCTGATGCCCAGCCGCATCCTGTGGGAAGGCAGGACCAGCCACACTGCTCTGCACAGAGCCCGAGGCTGCCAAGTTCAGGGGTAGAACAGCCCGTGCTGGAGCCCCCTACCCCCCATTTTTTTACTTCCTCACCTCTGGAGACAACACAGAATCAGGAAGCACAAAGCACCGGCTCCGTGGCCTGGGCAGGGCTCCGGGGAGGGGCCCCCTGAAGAAAAGCCCGCTGGTGGCAGGAACTGGAATCCTGCTGCCTTCCCAGCAGCTGCAAACCCCGAGCAGCTCACATGGAGCCGCAGAAGCTGTTCTCGGGCCCCCACCCCACCGGCACTCACGGGAAGAGTGGGAGAACGGGGATTTTGGAGGAGAAATAATTGTGGA
>NW_006293007.1:3092805-3097048 GCF_000327345.1 Myotis davidii
ACACCGCTGCCCGGGTGCACCCATGAAGCCCGCCCTGACTGCCAGGCCCCACGGCGGTCCTCCTCACACCACGGGCAGGCCTGCACACACCCGTGCACTCACACAGTGGGACGCACGCGTACCACATGCTCTCACTCAGACACACGCCTGTGCGTCCCTGTTGGCTCCTCGGGTCAGCACAATGGGCTGAGTGACGGCTGCTCCCAGCTCTCCCAGAAGGAGAGGAGCTCAGAGATATTAGCTAACATCCCAGGACACATGCTTTTGGCCTCCAAGGCCATACCCTTGGCTCTTGCCGCTGCACTTGGCAGCCTCTCAGGGGACAAGCCCTTACCGGCCGTTTGCCTGTCCCAGCCGGGTGCCATGAGGATAGCAGGTGGACACTTGCCATCACGGTGCAGGAGCCTCTGCCGCCAGGGGCGGGGAGGGTAAGGTGCGCAGCGGAGGAAGCCTCAAAGGCCAAGGAATGGCACCCAGCCCGTCACTGAGCCAGAGATGCCGTGCAGGTGCGTGCGTGAGGGTGTGAGAGCAAGTGTGTGAGCCTGGTTGAGGGTATACCCCACGACCGCTCTCCAGACCCCAGTTCCCACCAGGCATGTACTGGACACCGGAGGCCTGGTCCTGTCCTCACAGAGCAGTCCGACAAATTGGAGACAGAAACCAACAATGCAGAAAGCCCAAGAGGTGGGGAACCGAAGGCAGGAGGTCAGGGAGGGCTTCCTGGAGGAGGTATGCCATGAAGGATTGGGAGCCAAGTGGGAAGGGGCCTCAGGGATGGAAAGAATAGCACACGTGGAGCCTTGGCAATGGGAACAACGTGCTGGCAGGTCTGGGCAATGGCAGTAAAGTCCATGAGGCTCAGAGGGGCAGAGGGGAGAGGGGAGAGACTGGAGACAACACAGAATCAGGAAGCACAAAGCACCGGCTCCGTGGCCTGGGCAGGGCTCCGGGGAGGGGCCCCCTGAAGAAAAGCCCGCTGGTGGCAGGAACTGGAATCCTGCTGCCTTCCCAGCAGCTGCAAACCCCGAGCAGCTCACATGGAGCCGCAGAAGCTGTTCTCGGGCCCCCACCCCACCGGCACTCACGGGAAGAGTGGGAGAACGGGGATTTTGGAGGAGAAAGAATTGGGGAGACCCCATGCATCCATTCCTTCCTGCGACAGATACCATTCCAGGCCTGAAGTGAGCTAGCCACGTGCCTGCTCCACAGGACAGAGCTAGCACGGAGCTCACCATCGGGTTGGGGAGAACAATGATTATATACAGAGACGCTCTGGATGGGAACAATCGACAAACCAATATTGAGTAGTAACGATAACGGTGAAGAAAAATAAGGTCAGTGTCGCAGCTATCCATCGCTGTGGAGAGGATCGCCCCAAAACCTAGTGGTTTAAAGCCACATCTGATCTGTCCCGGCTGCTGTTGCTCACTGGTTGGACCATCGGCCCCCACACCAAAGGGTCTCGGGTTCGATTTCCGGTCAAGGGCATATACCAGGGTGGCAGGTGTGGCAGTTAGACGGGAGCTGGGGCTGGTGTCACCTTGAGAGCTTCTGTACTCACATTTCTGGTGGCTGTGGACAGCTGCCAGCTGGGCACTTCCTGGGCCTGTGGCCACAGTACGTACGTGGGGGTGGGAGGTCCCTGTGTGTGACCTGAGCTTCGGCCCAGCATGTCAGCTCAGCTCCAAAAGCGAGGGTCCCAAGAGAACAAGACAGAGCTACGAGGCATTTCTATGACTTAGGGCAGCGGCCGGCAAACCGCGGCTCGCGAGCCACGTGCAGGCACGCACATGCAGTGTGATTGAAACTTCGTGGCCCATGCGCAGAAGTCGGTATTTTGTGGAAGAGCCGGTATTTTCTGGAAGAGCCACACTCAAGGGGCCAAAGAGCCGCATGTGGCTCGCGAGCTGCAGTTTGCCGACCACTGACTTAGGGAGCCACATGGCATCGCTTCTAAAAACTCTGTCCAGGGGGTCACAGATGTCTGCCTGCGGGAGGGGAGCGGACACAGACCCCACCGCTGGATGAGAGGCATGTCAAGGCCACCCTGGGGCCACAGGCTGCTCTGTGGCTGTGACCTTGGGAAAAAACGCCAGGGTAAGGGGTAGTAGACAAGCAAGGCAGCGGCCCAGGAGAGGCAGACAGACCACAGGCCGGAGACAGGCTCGTGCCATCCGGGAACCCGGGGGGCTGACACGGGGTGTCAGCAATCAACGAGGATGGAGAACTGGTCAGTCACATCGCAGGAGCCAATGAGGAGGAAACCACAGTGTAGCCCTGGCCACACAACACACACAAACAACCAGCCAGTGGGGTGAAGACCCGAATACGGAACGGGAACTGTCAGAACCTGTGGAAAGATGCGTAGGGGAACAGGCCCAGGCCGCAGTGAGATCCCACCTCACACCCACTGGGATGGCAACTAGGAAAAAGCAAACAGCAGAAAACGCTGGCGAGGATCTGGGGAAATTGGCAGCCTGGGTTCTGCTGATGGGAACGCAAAATGGCCCAGCTGCTAGGAAAAACAGTATGGCGCGTCCTCCAAAAAGTTCACCTAAAATTACCGCCTGATCCAGCAGTTCCTCCTCTGGGTTTTAAACCCAAAAGTGCCGGAAGCAGGATCTGAAGGAGGTAAGTGTGCCCCTGTGTCCACAGCAGCATTATTCACCACAGAAGAAAGGTGGTGGCAACCCAGGCGCCCATGGACGGATGGACGGCTGAGCAAACTGTGACGTGTTCTAAAATGGAATATTATTCAGCCTTAAGAAGGAAGGAAATTCTGGCACCTGCTGCAGCATGGATGGGCCTTGAGGGCAGTATGCTAAGTGAAATAAGCCTGTCACGCAAGGACAAGTGCTGCCCAACTCCACTTCTATGAGACCCCTAGAGCAATCAGACACTTAGAGACAGGAAGTAGAGGGTGGGTGCCGGGGGCTGTGGGAAGAGAATGGGGAGGTGGTGTTGAACAGGGACAGAGTTTCAGTTTTGCAGGATGAAAAGCATTCTGGGATGGATGGTAGTGATGGCTACACAGCAATGTCAATTTACCCACTGAATCGTACACTTAAAAATGTCCAATCTCCCTCCCCTCACCCCCAAGGGCCTGGAGGTGGTGCCGGCCCCTCTGTCAGCAGCCGGGCACTGCACTGCCCCTCGCTGATTTCTGAGCCTTGGCAAATAGCCCCTTGACTAAAGCCTCCTCAATACCCCACCTGAGCGTGTCCATTGTTTCCTGCTGTTCAACAAGGACCAAGCAGAGACTGTGGGAGCAGATCTGTAGCTCATACAGACACGCAGGAGAGGGGCAGGCAAAGAATGGGAACCAGCCACTGTCCAAAGTGGCAGGGAGGACAGCAGGGAGCACGTGAGGCCGCCTACCTCCCAAAGATGTCCACGTCCTAATCCTCAGACCCTGTGCATATATGTCCCCAGACGTGACAAAGGGACTTTGCAGATGTGATGAAGTTGAGGACCCTGAGAAGAGAGATGAGCCTGGATTTTCCCAATGTCATCACAATGTCATCCTGAGACAAAGGCAGGAGGGCCAGAGGAGAGAGAGACCGGATGATGCTCTGCTGCGGGGTTTGAAGGAGGAGGAAGGGGCCACAAGCCAAGGAATGCTGGTGACTCTAGAAGCTAAAAATGGGAGAAAGGAAAGGACTCCCCCTGGAGCCCCCAGAAGGAGTGCAGCCCGGCCACACCTTGGCTGCAGCCCAGTGAGAACCCTGTCAGACTCCTGACCCCCTGCCTGTGAGAGAACAAATCTGTGTCGTTTAAACCACTAAATTGTGGTGATTTGGAAATAGGAATCCATTACACCTTCACTAGGAGTCAGGGGAATGCAAACCGAAACAGTGATGTCACACCTCTTCCCTCCTAGGTTGGCAACAGGTCAGCGGGCCCCCGGGGAGACAGGGGACAGGATCGACCTCCCCGGTTGGGAGGGCTGGGCAGGAGAGGAGTTCTGGGGCACTCAGCGGCATCACCGGACCTGGACGCGCTCACACCCAGGACTCGGGGGAGCCACTCCCAGCCCCCGCCCAGGCTCATCTCCCTTCTCAGGGTCCTCACCTTCATCACATCCGCGAAGTCCCTTTGCCACGTCTGGAGACACACACACACTGGGTCTGGGGATTAGGATGTGCACATCTTTGAGAGGCGGGTGGCCTGCCACCCTCCCTTCCGCTCTGGACAGTTGCTAGTTTCCGGTGTAGCTCCTCAGAGACGGCCCCCAGTGACCATT
>NW_006293007.1:3097109-3099166 GCF_000327345.1 Myotis davidii
TCTGGGTCCCGGCCCGAGGAAGGCCTGGCAGCTTCTGCTTTCCTGCTTTTGGGGGTCTGAGCCACCAGGAAGGGGCAGGCTACTCTGCTGAGAAAGAAGGGGGACCCGCCACCCCAGCGCCCCTGGAACTGCCTTCTGACTGCAGGAGAGGGTCTAAGCAAGACCAGTGAACCCCACTAGCCGGTCAACCCCAGAAGCAGAGAAATAATGAAATGTTGATGCACCCCCGTCTGGGCACGCCTTATGCAATAGCTGGGGAGAACACTGGATGGGGACCCCCAGGAGCAGAGGGAGGCCCCCCCATGGTGATGCTCTGTAAGGCCCTGTGGCAGGGGTGGAGGTGGGTGGACTATAGAGCAATGGACCCCCTTCTGCTGCTGGAATGAATGGCAGGGTCCACGCATCCCACCAGGGCGGCCTCAGGAACAGGTGTGTGTGTTCCCTGTGACTGTGTGTGCAGGACACACGCAGGTGCGGTGGCTCCACCGAGACAGAAAGATCCGCGGCTGCCGGAGCGGACGGGAGGGGCTGCTTCCTGAGGAGGAGGGAAATGTTTCGGAAGCTGATAGAGGTGGCAGCCCAGCGCTGTGAGTGCGCGCAGCGCCATTCAAGCGCACCCTTCCTTCCGACTCATTACACGTTATGTGCATTTTATCTCCATCTCGGAGAATTGCGTGGCGCGGAAAAGCGAGTTGCAGAAGGATGGGTACAAGGCGGAAAGGGTACACGTTATCTCAGATGTACTCACAGGCATGCACACACAGACAAAGCAAACAACATCAGGTGTGCCCGCAAAAGCCTGTCTCCTCCTCCGGGGGCCCCGGGAGAGCGTGTGGTGAAGGAAATGAGGGGTGTCCAGCCATAGCTAATGTTGATTTCGAGTTTAACAATGAAAAGCAAAGGTTGCAATGCGTTGAATCTGGGTAGTGGCCATGGTCACGGTTGTAGTTTTCTCTTTACTCTTCTGTATGTGTGAACTATTTCGTAATTTCACATGAAGAACAGAGTCCACTCCCCCTGCCCGACCCCACTTCACCTCCCAACACAGGAGGAAAAAGCCCTCAGTTCTCAGGGACCCCTCCTGGCTCTGACGTGGTCACATCGGTCACACATGTGATCCAGGGACCCTCGTGATCCAGCTGGCCGTGGGGCTGGGTTCCAGCTCACCCCGTAACTGCTGGCAGGCCATGCTTTCCACCAGGTACCGCTTCCCGCGGCTCCCTCACCGGATCCTCACAGCCACGCGCAGGAGAAGACCCGGTCACAATTGCCATTTTGCAGGTGGGGAAACTGAGGCATGGGAGGTTCAGTACCGAGGGCCCTAGAGGCAGAACCAGGGACCCCCCCCCGAGGCAGTCAGGCTCCTGGGGGTGGGATAACCTGCATTTGCTGCTCCCCCTGGCGTACCCGTCAAGCCCAAGTGGTTCTGTGCTGGGCGGCACCAGAACCGAGGCCACGCTTCCTTTCCAGGATGGGTGCCACCGTCCCAAACCCACTGCCAGCGCCTGTGTCTGCGAGCGTCCAGCACCACCAGGGACGAGACAAAAGATGTGCAGTATCAGGTGACTCGCCCTCACCGTCAGGGCCCCAGGTGGGTCCTGAAGTTGGCTCCACGGCCACCCTGGACCCTTGTCCGGGCAGCACCACACTGTGACCTCAGTGCCCTGCCCTCGGGGGACAGCACACGCAGATGTGTAAGGAGGAGTTTCAAACCACTTCTCAGGACCGGGTGGAGGGTCAGAGGCGGGGCCAAGCTGTGAGTTTCTGCCCCCTCAGTCTCAGCCACTTTGTGGTTTTGTTTGTTTGTTTGTTTTTAATCTTTATTGTTGAAAGTATGACATAGGTCCTCCTTTTTCCCCATTAACCTCCCCCAGCCCGCTCCCACCCCCACTCCCAGGCCCTCACCACCCCATTGTCTGTGTCCCCGGGTCATGCACACATGCATAGAAGGTCATTGGTTGATCTCTTCCCACCCCCCTCCCCTGCCTTCCCTCTGAGGTTCAACAGCCTGTTCATGCTTCTGTGTCTCTGGGTCTATTAGATCATCAGTTTATTGG
>NW_006293007.1:3099381-3103897 GCF_000327345.1 Myotis davidii
GGAGGAGCAGCGGGTGGGGGACAAAGGGAGGACCCTGAGCCGTGGGCGGCCCCCACGCACATCTGCATGAGCTCTGAATGCCCAGTGCAGGGCCCAGTAGTTACGATCTCCCTCCCCCTTGACCTTGGGCGCCTCCCTGCCCCTCTGCGGGTGCAGGGATTGAGCGAGCTGGTGTCTGTAAACGGCCGGCAGCCCATAGTTCCAGGCGTCACCGTCACTGAGCAAGTGAGGCCTGGCCCGGCCTCTGACCTTCTGCTGCCACTGAAGTCGGGGTGGCGAGCTCCTTCCCTCCCTGGATGCAGCTGCCGCCTGGGCAGGGGCGCGGACAGCTGGGGGTCCTGTGAGCGCGGCTCACGCTTCCAGGAAGCGGCGGAGGTGGGATTTGAACACGGGCTCTGAGCCCAAGCCCAGCCCTCGCCCCTTCTGAGGGGAAGAGAACAGTCGCGGCCACCCCGTCTCTGGCCCAAACTGGCCAGCCCACCCCTGGCCCTACCACTTAGGAACCGGGTGACCGAGGATGCGTCATTGTCTCCCTGTGTCTCAGTAGCCTTATCTGTCAAAGGACATTTTCTATTTGTTAAAAAGAGAGAGAGAGAGAGATCTTCTTTGTAAAAAATGACTATAGTAGTAACACCTCCTTCACGGGGCTCCTATGAGGGGTGAAGGCGGATATAGGAAGGTGGGTGCGGCGGGGCCTGTGCAGAGCGAAGCGTGGACAGAGGTGGCTGTCACCGTGCCATTAGGATCGTCACCCACGCTGACCCCTCCCCCACACCGACCCCTCCCCCATGCCAAGTCAATCCCCGGCTCCTCAGTGAGACCCAATTTGAACCATATGCCCAGGTCTAAAAGCTTCCAGATGTCAGAAGCGTTTGCAACTGCCATGACACATCTAGAAAATAAATCATTTACAGAAGGAATCTTTTCTTTCTTTTCTTTTATTTTCTTTTCTTTTTTTTTTTTTTTTTGCCGCCTTCATTCTCTCAGATACTGCACAGGCCACTCGAGAAGGAAAAGCATACGGCGGGTGTCAGCAAATAATTCCTGGAGTTATAAATAGTCTCTGGATGCCTGAGCAGAAAGGGGCTTGGAGAGAAATTCATCCAAACCCCTCGTCTCACAAGGGGCAGCCCTCCTCCTCGGAGAGCGGAGGACAGGGTCGCTCCAAACCCCCCCTCAGGGGCCCCTGCAGCCCCAGCTGGCAGGAGGCAGAGGCGGGCAGCATCACTCATAAGAGAAAAAACATAAATAAGTGGGAGTGGGGCGGGTCCGAGAAGTCACTCCGGGGCTGCGTCCCTCCAGAAGTCCAGGGTGGCCAATGTCATGGGAGTGGAGACGGCATTCTCCAAAATGCTGGTGGGCTTCTAGGAGGAGGCAGCGCTGCTGGTTCTCTCCCTTCCCTCATGGAGAGGCAAAGGGGTTTCACAGCCATAGTTTGTCCTCATGGAGGGATGTTTCTCTCACCAATAAACAGATACGCCTGGGAGCTTCCTCAGCTCCTAGACCCTGTGTCACGGGGCAGGAGGGGCACCAGCGGATTAAGCTAACGGCTGCAGAGCCCATGAAGTCAAGGGTGTGAGAGTGGGGGCCGAGAAGCGTTTCCCTGTCTGACTCCTTTCATTTGCAACCCCTCAGGGTCAGCTTCATCCTGCCCGGGTTTCCTGGGTGCCTGCGCCACACCCGGGGCTGGTGTGGGCCGCCTGCTGAGTTGGGCTGGAGGAGCAGGTGTGGAAGGATCCCTGAGATGGGGACCCACAGAGAGATGGGCCAGTGCAGGCCGGCGTCGCCCACGGGATAGACAGTCAGGGAACACGTCTCAGAGATGTGGACACACACAGGGTGGCGGAAGGTGTGCGTTTGGGGCAGGAGGGCAGAGTTGGGGTGTTCAGAGCCAACACCCTGGAGATCAGTGCAAAGCTATGCTCTCCTGCTTGCAGCTGTGTGGCCTTAAGCAAGTACATAACCTGTGTTTTGACTTCTTCCCGGGGAAATGGGGTTGAAAGAGGCACCAAGCTGCTAAGGCGGTTGTGAGTATTTGGTGAGAGAGAATGTCAGAACTCAGCGAATGCTCATTGCATGTAACCTGCCCTGCTCTGATGGAGTGGCGGCCAGCCTGGCTTCTTAGCATGGTCTCCCGGCATCTAAATGGGTTTTCAGCAAAACCTGTAAGGAGATTCATGCTGGGTGCAGGTGGAGGCAGGTGGAGGGTGGGGGCAGTCTGCAGAGATGCTTAGCCGTGTCTAGAGTCTAGGGGAGACTGAGGCAGGGAGAGCCAGGACTCCAACAGAACCATGGGAAATAAGGAGAGATTTACAGGGTCCATGAAGAAGTGGATCCCCCTGGAATGACCCCCCAGTCAGGTAGAGGACCTGGGCCCTGCCAGAGCTGACAGTGCTGTAGCCGATGGCAAAGGCTACCCCCTCCACAAATCTGGACTCCTCTATCTGCAGCCCCACCCCAACCCTCTAACCCCAAACAGCGCCCCTCCCCCACCTTGTGGCCTCAGAGACTTCTGGCTGTGTACAGCGTGGCTTCTTGTTTTCAAGAAGTTCAGAAACAGCTCCAGGCTGCCTGCTGCACGCAGAGAACCATGGTTATTTAGATGTAAATGGATCTGAGACATATGGAGTTCAAAGCCCTAAAGAGTTTCCGTTCAGCATAGAGCAGGCCCTGCTAAAGAGGGCGAACGGGGGATCGACACAGAGACCCAGACACACGCATGCACACATGCACCCTGTGCACACACGGGCACCTACCCACAGGCCAGCTGCAGACTCTCACGTGCCGTTTCCTCCATGGGTGACAGGCCTGGAAGGTCCCCTCCAACAGGCGCCACCCGGTGATGTGGTGGACAATCCATGAAGGGCGTGGTTTGTGTGATGCTGAGATCCTGGGACCCCTGGGTTTCCTAATGTCATAACCGCACGGAGGCCTATTTCTCATGCCAAATGTCCTGCCCAGGGTTTTCCCTGCTGCGTCCAAGTCTCCCTCTGTGTTTTAATCCCAGCTCATGAACACCTCCGATTTCTGTTCCCTATCCTGGAACTTACTGCTGGGATTGCAAGCTTGGGCCTGAATGGTCCTGAATGGGCTGGGGGGGAATCTGCCCTGACATGGCATCCCTGTCCCTCACCCTCCCCTCGTCCTCTCTCCCTCCTCCCCAGCCTTCTGGTACAGAGCCTGGGGAGTATCTGGGCAACGTTATCGGGCCCTGAACTAGCAAACTGAGTACTCACCTGCCCCTCTCTGAGAGTTGTCGGAGCGTGGGTGTGGGTGAGAGGACACGCCTGTCTTGCCTACAGAGGGAAATGCTGGGCTTCCCTAGAAGAGCCCGAGCCCAGGTCTGGGTACCTGCTTCCCCAATCAGATGGCTTGACTAAGGAAGTTACACCCAGGTAGCCAACCATCCAAAATCTACCACTCACCCACTCATCCCTTCACCCACACACTCATCCATCTATCCATCTAGGAAAAGCATACGGCGGGTGTCAGCAAATAATTCCTGGAGTTATAAATAGTCTCTGGATGCCTGAGCAGAAAGGGGCTTGGAGAGAAATTCATCCAAACCCCTCGTCTCACAAGGGGCAGCCCTCCTCCTCGGAGAGCGGAGGACAGGGTCGCTCCAAACCCCCCCTCAGGGGCCCCTGCAGCCCCAGCTGGCAGGAGGCAGAGGCGGGCAGCATCACTCATAAGAGAAAAAACATAAATAAGTGGGAGTGGGGCGGGTCCGAGAAGTCACTCCGGGGCTGCGTCCCTCCAGAAGTCCAGGGTGGCCAATGTCATGGGAGTGGAGACGGCATTCTCCAAAATGCTGGTGGGCTTCTAGGAGGAGGCAGCGCTGCTGGTTCTCTCCCTTCCCTCATGGAGAGGCAAAGGGGTTTCACAGCCATAGTTTGTCCTTATGGAGGGATGTTTCTCTCACCAATAAACAGATACGCCTGGGAGCTTCCTCAGCTCCTAGACCCTGTGTCACGGGGCAGGAGGGGCACCAGCGGATTAAGCTAACGGCTGCAGAGCCCATGAAGTCAAGGGTGTGAGAGTGGGGGCCGAGAAGCGTTTCCCTGTCTGACTCCTTTCATTTGCAACCCCTCAGGGTCAGCTTCATCCTGCCCGGGTTTCCTGGGTGCCTGCGCCACACCCGGGGCTGGTGTGGGCCGCCTGCTGAGTTGGGCTGGAGGAGCAGGTGTGGAAGGATCCCTGAGATGGGGACCCACAGAGAGATGGGCCAGTGCAGGCCGGCGTCGCCCACGGGATAGACAGTCAGGGAACACGTCTCAGAGATGTGGACACACAGGGTGGCGGGGAAGGTGTGCGTTTGGGGCAGGAGGGCAGAGTTGGGTTGTTCAGAGCCAACACCCTGGAGATCAGTGCAAAGCTATGCTCTCCTGCTTGCAGCTGTGTGGCCTTAAGCAAGTACATAACCTGTGTTTTGACTTCTTCCCGGGGAAATGGGGTTGAAAGAGGCACCAAGCTGCTAAGGCGGTTGTGAGTATTTGGTGAGAGAGAATGTCAGAAA
>NW_006293007.1:3105186-3113819 GCF_000327345.1 Myotis davidii
GGTAAATGCTGGGCTTCCCTAGAAGAGCCCGAGCCCAGGTCTGGGTACCTGCTTCCCCAATCAGATGGCTTGACTAAGGAAGTTACACCCAGGTAGCCAACCATCCAAAATCTACCACTCACCCACTCATCCCTTCACCCACACACTCATCCATCTATCCATCTCCCCATCCACTCATCCATCCATCTATCCACCCACTCACCCGTCTCCCCCTCCATCCACTGATCTACTCATCCATTCATCCATCCATTCACCCCCCATCCATTCATTCATCCATCCCCTCATTCATCCATCCATCCATCCACCCATCCACTCATCCACCCACCTATCTACTCATCCACTCATCTATGCATTCATCCAACCATCCACCCAGTTCAACGATCCAATTGGGTGCAATGGGGAAGACCATCAACTCAATAAATATTTCCATGACCCCCTTGCTCTGGGCTGGGCTCGGGGACTCAAATAATTAATGAGACCAACGTGGTAACTGCCTTTATTCAAGCCTCCAGATGTCACTGGGCCTCTTGGTCTCTCCTGGAGAAGGTGGGGGCTGCAGTTCTGTCAGGGCTGCTGATTTCAGCATCTGCGAAATTCTACGAGATTCAATAAGGAAACAGGATCCCTTTTGCATAAATATTCACCCATCCTGGGGACCCCATCTGTGCAGCAAAACCCCTTCTTCACACAGGTTGTGGGGTGGAGCTCGTGTGCAGCCCCCATTCCCAGATGAGGAACATTTTTATAAGTTCCGGAAATGAGAGAGAGAGCTGTCAAAAGATTATGAACTCAGCTAGTAAATTGGGAAACAAAAGTCTCAGCTCCACTCGGTGCCACAGAAAACACGACAGCTGTTATCAATTAGGGTTGTTTCTGCCTCGAGTCATGGCTGACTCCGATTCAAAAGGGTTTCCTGACGGTTAGCCAGGAGCAGGGGGGCTCCAGGCACCATGGGAGCACCCCAGGCACGGGGGTCCCCGAGGACCCGGGTGCTTTCCCTCTCCGTGCACTCTCACCTTCAGAGCTGGGGACCAGGGATCACCCCAGCCCTGACAGTACTCAAGCTAGAAAACCAAGAAGCAGAAGCATCTCATCCCAAGATTCTCTCAGGGGGGAGGAAATTTCCCAGAAGCCCCCAGAAGAACTGAGTCATGTGACCTTCCAGAACCCATCACCCTGGAGGGAAGGATGAATTTGGGGGTCCCTGTTATAGACACCTCAGAGAAATCTATTGCTGCCCCTTCCCAGCCATGTTTCCGCATTTTCATTGACCGCATAGGAAATGGACATGTTCTTCGTGCTGCCCAGCACCCTTCTCCCCGCTTCGTGATGAACCCCTTTTCCTGGAGGAAAAGCATCCAGCGTGGGTCACCACGTTGACCCTAGCTGCCCACCGGACCCAGCCTTCACACTCCCTGGAGAGCTGCTGTATGGGCCATTGGGAGGCCTCTGATCTTTGCTATGCCCAGAAATTATAATAAAAATATAGTGTCAAAGCATTCTGGTCCCTTCTGGACAGAGAGCCCAGACAGAGGCAAGCAGGAAGAGGAAGAGGGACAAGGTGAGCGCAATGACACAGGTGGATTTCTGGATTCAGCTGTGCCTGCAGCCGCACGTGGGCTTCCCAGGTGTGGAAGCCATTTTTCGTTTAAACTAGTCTGAATGGTGTTTCTGCTGTTTGCAATAGTGTGTCTGATGCTCACTGGGTCGATAGATGTTTGTTGAGTGCCTGCTGGGTGCCACAGTCCATGTCGGGCATGTGACAGGGAGAGGAGTGGAACCCACTCTGTCCCATCCAAACAATCGCCATCCTTTCCCTGTCTCGAGGGGAGACTCTTACAGGGACTTCCATAGAAGACCTTGGACATTCTCTTGCAGGCAACAAGGGGTTCAAAAACAGGCCCGGAGGGGCTGGAGGCCGAGCCGGGGGCATTGGTGGAGCTCAGAAGAACCACCAGGATTACCCAGTCTGCAGCCTGGTCGCTGGGCTCCGAGTGGGGCTGCTGTCAGTGATGGGGATTTGCCATTTCCAGGAACGGTAGTAAGATAAGCTAGTACGATCATTGCTCTGGCTGCTGAAACTTCCTCCCTGCTGAGCTCAGCTCATGCAAAGGCCTCGGGGCGCGCTGGGCTCAGGGAGCTGTTGAGTATCCATGTACCTGTGTAGTGAGCTGCCGAGAAAACCATGCGTGAGTTGTGGGGTTCTGTTGGGCGTGCTGGTTGCTTCGATTCTACAAACGCTCAGGGCTCCCGGGGGCTGGGCAGCATGTGGAGGCAGCGGAGCTGAGAGGCCGGCGGTCTGTTCAGGTCTTGCCAGCTCTGTGGCCATGGGCCAGCCCATCGTTTCTGACTCAGTGCTGGCTGCGGACTCCTTCCCCTCCTACTTCAGAGATGGATAACCTTAGGTCAACACCCCCCACCACCCTGCCTGAGTTTCCTCTTCTGTGAAATGGGAGCAGTCTTCCCAATAAAAGTCCCTGTCCCCAGAGACGGGCCATGAAGGGAAAGATCGGTTGCAGAAGGTTGGGCTCATCCTCTGTCCCAGTTCAGGTCGTGGCTGGTGGGTGCCCAGCCTGTGGGCGCCCAGCCTCGGTGGTGTCCTAAGTCCCTCTCCTCGCCCATCGGCCCAGTTTGCTGGGCCCAGTCTGGCTGCAGGCACTCCGCAGACTGGTTCCCTGTGTTTGGTCTGCAACCGGTTCGATTTACATAAACAGCGCTGTGTGGTGGCTCACGTGCGTTCTCTTACTTTTCGCTCTTGGCTCGGTGTCTTTAAGATCCATCTGGGTTGCTGTCTATTTGGTCTGAGCTGTTGCTCAGCGTCCACAGGGCACCTCTTACCCACCCACCCCACTGCCACCAACACCTCTGAGATGGGTGCCCTGACCTGCCCCTTTCAGGGTAGCTTGAATCACTGTTGGGATATTTCTGGGGGTGGATCCCTGCACGCAGAGTGGGCACAGGGGTCCCCTGCAGAATGGCTGTTCCCGTCTGCACGCCCATGAGGAGGCAGAGCCGTCAGCTGCGTGGGGTCAGGAGGGTGAGACTGGAAGGTGAAGCGTTGGCCAGCTGACGTGGTGGGCAGGGGTGTGACCAGGGGAGAGTGTGACCAGGGCAGGGGCAGGAGAGAAGAGGCTGCTTTGGCAATATGTCACAGGGGGGCAGAGAGGTCACGGGGAAGCTGAGGGGGGGCTCCGTGGTGCTGGGTCCTAGGCCCCAGGCCCTTCTAAGAAGGACACCCCTCTGCAGGCGCTCAGTCAGCCAGAGCCTCCAGCTGCTGCTCCTCTGCCCACCTGGCCAGGCCCCTCTGTCCCCCAGCCCAGCCCAGGGGCAGCTGGAGGACATGGTGGAGGCTGTCCAGCGGCTCCCAGCTTCACTTCTTCCTCTGTTCCCCCTCCTTCTCATGGGGGTCAGCCCTGACACCACCCTGCACCCCACGGACCCTCAACATCTACTTCCAGATCAGCCCACCTGGGACAGGCGGCACCAGGCGTGGCCCAAGAGGACAGGGAGCTGGGCCCCTGGGGCACGGGTCAGCACCGAGGCCCCAAGGCCAGTGGCAGGGCCATGACGGTCCAGGTGTTAAGCTGTCCCGGAGGGGCGACACCCAAGGATGCGGGAGAGGCAGGACGATCGGAAGGGGCAGCGGTGTGAGGGAAGCTCTGCGTGTGTCCTGCATCACGCCTCTGAGCCGCGTGGAGGACACAGAACACATGAGGACACCAGGAATGGTGGCTGTTGCTAAGCACCAGGATGCTCCGTGGAAAGGTGAGAACAGCTGCTGGGGAGTTACCCGAAGGGCCTCACCGAGGCATTTGTCTCTTGCCAGGGCAGGACAGAGAAAGTGCAAACCCAGCCCAGGACCCGACAGTCCGAGAGGCTGAAGTGCGAGGAAGGCTAAACACTCAGCCAAGGCCAGCGGGTCTACCCTGGCTTGGGGGCTGGAGCAGCTACATGAGACTCTCAGAGCTTGAGGAGGTGGCCACTGCCCCTGGCAGCTTACCAGCCACAACAATGCAAGAGGGGACATGCAGAGGGCTGTCCCCCTTAAGGCAGCACCTGCACTTGGGATCAGCTCCCTCCTGCACCCCAAGGCCACTGACTAGGGTTAGTGACATGCTGGGCTTGACAAGGGAGGAGAGGGACTGTACCCTGAAGGCCTGAGCAGAGACTGGAGCCCCTGTGTGGGGGGCGCATGTTAACTCAGCAGCACTCACCTGAGATAGGACTGATTCCAATAGGTCCCCCACTCCCTCCCGCAGGGGCTGGAGCAGACCAGATGGACGCACTGTGGGCTCCTGGAGTCTGAGCCAGCGCTGGCCACTCTGATTGGAGCTGAAATGCCAGGCCTGCCACAGCAGACAGTGCGGAAGGGACTCAGGCTCAGGGACGTGGGCACCTGGTGGGGACGCACTGTGCCAGGCCAGAGGGGCCCTGTGATTGTGCTCCAGGGAAAGGCCTGGAGGACACGCCGTCCCCGAGATCTGAGGGGCAGCAGCGTCACTGAGCCGGCCAGCGGTGGCTGCCAGGGCTCATGGCAGGAAAGGCTGTGGCAGCCCAGCTGCTGATTGCAGTGGAGGATGGGAGGGAGGAACCGGGCAATAAAGCCAGGTGGCGGCATTCACCCATCAGGAGGCGGTCAGAGGGGGGCACGGGGAAGATGGCTGGCCAGGTTGGAGGGCAGCCTTGGAAGCCCCGCCCACAGAGAGCTATGACCTGAGGACCTGACAGAACAAACTTCTTAGTTTGTACCAACAGAAGTCCAGTACAGGTGACCCAGAGGCTGAGGGAGTCCCCAGCAGTAAATGGGCACTGTCCCTTGCCCCGGTTCCATTCCTGAGTCAGCCTTGGGATGCAAAACTCAGTGCCTGAAGCGGTGACTGAGTCCCGAGGCAGAAGGGCCCCCACAATATCATAGCAAGTACACATGGTCACCTTTCCCAGATTTATCCTCCAAAGGGACCCATGGCCACTTACTCAGCTGTTAATGCAATGGGGGAGGGGATGCCAGGTAATAAGCAGAGTCCTATCCGAGGTCCAGGTTAGCCTGAAGCCTGGGGGCCCACAGACCCCCCCTGGAAGTGATTATCGGATCCCTAATGGGTAGTTGGAATTTCCTTATTTAGTAACTGGTGTCCTTCCTGCGTCGGCCTGTGGGTAAGAGCTATCAGGATGGGGAGGCCGAAGGAAGCCTTCAGAACCAGCCCTTCAGAACCAGACACAATGTCACACCCAGGAAAGGGGGTGGCAGGGGCCAGTGCCACCTCTGAGGAGGCAGAGGGTGCCAGTGCCGGTCTGCATCTTGTCTCTGGTTCATTCACCAGAAACCTCCGGGATCCCGGAGGACCATGGGAACCCCCAGAGCGCCACTAGGAGTAGCCGTGGCTGTGCAGAGGCGGCGTCCTCGCTGGAGCCGATGACCGTGGCCGCAGGGATGTGCTATGCAGCCACGAACTTGGCATGTGCTCTGTGATTTAGGAGTTTCTGTGGGGGAGAAAGTCAAGAGGCGAGGGCCACACGGGGGTGGGGGCACAGTGGTGCAGCCCCAGAGACTTCCCCAAACTGATCCCAGCCCCGACCTTACCACCCCAATATGTTCCTCTTTCCACATTCCCCATCTCTGGCACAGACTTCCAGTTCTCTTTTTTCCTACCTAATAGGGCCTCTGGTTTTGCTGGACACATGGCCATCCACAAGAAAGACTACATTTCCCAGTGTTCCTTTGCAGCCAAGTGTGGCCATGTGACTACGTTCTGGCCAATAGGATGTGAGTAGAGTGAATGCCATGTTCCTCTTCTGGGTCATATTCTTAAAGGGGCAGTGAGTCTGCTCCTTTTCTCTCCTCCTCCCATCATTCCCGATTCCTGGGAATGCAGACCTGGTGGGAGCCAACTTGGACCGTGCAAATGAGGACGAGATACAAGGATGTCAGGGGCCATGACAGCCTCCTGGAGCTCAGCTGGCCCCGCACTGGACTTCCGTGGGAGGGAAATCAATGTCTCCCCCGTTTCGGCAATAGTTCTTTTGAGTTTGTTGCATGCAACCTATGTCCCAACTAAGAAACCATCTCAATTAATGGCCACTCTGTCCCCTCATCTCCCAGGTCAGAAATCTGGGAGGTCTCTGTAGTTAAGCCCCATCTGTTAAAAACACCCAGACCTGCCCATTTCTGGGTGTTTGTGGCACACACTGAGGTCTACGCAGACGTTTCTTCATGGACCTCTTACCACAACCCACAAAGATGGCATCGTGACTCCAGACTTAGATTGAGAAAAGCTGAGGCTCAGGGATTAGGCAGCTTGCCGAGCTCACACAGCGAGTGGCTGACAAAGCCGCCATTCAGAGCTCACCGGACTGTCTCCCCTTCTGCATGGCCCTCAAAGCTACTCCCTCTTCTCCATTCCCCAGCCACCACCGGGCCTGCCCACCACGGCCCCTCCCCTCGCATGGCCTCCCCTCCCATCCCAGTGTGGGCAAAGGGGGAAATTCCCCTCCCCTCCTCTGGTTCTTTTGGCTGATTGGATACTCAGACTAGCAAGAGAAAATCGAATTTCTGTTTGTACCCACAGGAACCCCACGTGCATGAACCTCAGAGACAGAAAGTGAAGACGGGGTGTACGTGACATTCTGAGGGTCTCGGAGGGTCGCTGCAGGACGATAAGCAGAGCGAATCCTCAGTACGTAGTGTTAGCCCTGCCCTGTAGAGGTGACCTCTGATCATCTCTTATTATGGGCAAGGCCCCCGTTCAAATTCTTCCAAGTAGTCAAGGTGGGCGGGGGTGGCAGAACGTTCTCTGGAGCCCAGAAGGTCTCAGTTGCCTTTAGTGCAAAACAATGTACCTGCCACAGAGGCACCTTGAGGTGACTTGTTCTGAACCCCCACACCAGCGATGCAACTTGCACACCGTGGGCAGAGTGACATTCAAAGGCAATCATGGGGGCATCACCGCCCTGCTTGAGCCTGCCACGGCTCCCCATTGCCTGAGAGCAAAGGCAGACCCCTCACCACCAGGTTTAAGGCCCCTGGTGGCCTGGTGCAGACCCGCCCACCCACAGCCACCCTGACCCCCACTTCCCACCATGAGCTCAGCCCTGTGCTGGGCCTCATGCCAGGCACCAAGGACCGAACACCGCTGGGGGTGGGGCTGCCACACCCATTTTACTGGGAGAAGACAGGTTCCCGTGATTAGGTGACTCACCACGGGACCCCAGTCAGAGGTCCCTTGAGCTGGGACTTGAATCCGGGCCATTCATCCTTTGCATCTATGCACTTCCCATGTTTTCTGACTCAGGAGGCAGTAAGGCCTGCGCAGGACCCCTGTCCTCAGGGACTGCGGCCACATGTGTGGGGGGAAGGGAGGTGGGACCACTTCAGTCACATGACAGGGCATAGAAGTCTCAGAGAGGTGAGGCGCACAGCTGGGGAGCACCCAGGAGGGTGGACGTGAGGAGCCAGGGCACCCTGGCTGGGCCGCTTTTGCCTCTGTCCTTGACTTATTCAGCAGTGGCCTGAGCCCAGCTCAGGCTGACGCTTCCTCCTGCAGAAACCTGGGTGAGTCCTGTGGAGGTCCAAAAGGTGGAAGGCGCCTGCCTGGGCGGGGCCTGCAGAACCCACTCGGCCGCTCCTGTTCTGCTCTGTCCCCAACTCTCGCCTCCTGAAGGAGGAGGTTCCTGGCAGGCCCTCGGTGTGCAAAGGCCCTGCGGGGCCTGGTGGCTCCCACCCAGCATCAAGCTCTCCCCACAAAGCCTCTAACCCCGAAAATGCCCCTCTCTGGGCAGGGGCTCCTGCTCAGACTTGCAGTGGCCCCAGGGCGTCCCGCTCAAACCACGACGGGCATGCCCTCCTCGCCCTCCTGGCCAGGAGCTCTGCGTACCCCCACCCCTGTGAGTCCTGGGAGCAAGTGTGGGCAGGAGGCGGCAGAAAGGCCCAGGGACAGGAGGGCCCGTGTAAAGGTCCTCTGCCTGGGGAGGAGGCCCAGACCCCACCACCTCCCTGCAGCTCCCCGTGGCTCAGAGACCTAGGAGCCCCCGCCCCTCAGGACTCAGTTGCCCCAGCTGTCACATGGGGGCAGTGGGCCCTTCCCTGCCCAAGGACACTCCAAGTTTGGGAGGGGATGCCCTGTGGCGTGGGCAGGCAGGCCACTACGCACACCCGCCTACCAAGGTGGCACCCACTGCCACTCAGGCCCATCGCCGCCTCACCCCTGCCCTTTCGGAGGATCTCAGAGGGGAGGACAGAAAGCAAGAAGCAGGACCAACAGCAGCGTCCTGGCACCCAGGCCCCGCGGAGATGAAGGGAGGAGGCTGGAGGCAGGGTGGGCTGCAGGCGGCCATCCGGAGCAGATGCATGGAGAGTGGAGGGTGCTAGAAAGCCCTCCGCACAGCTGGGGTGTGAGTGGGGGCTCTGATGTTGCCACAGGGGTCACCGATTCCCCTCCCCGCCGGCGGGGGGGTGGGGGGTTGGGAGGGACTCCCAGTTCTGCGGCTTGTTTGAGGGATGCGCTCCCAGGAGGCCCTTCCTCCTCTGTCACCCCCCAGCCAGCCCTCAGGACCATGCATGGGGTCTGTAGGCCTCAGCAGAGCAGCCCTGGGGCTCAATCCCAGGTGCCAGAAGCAGGGCCTGAGAGGGGGTGGAG
>NW_006293007.1:3113881-3116791 GCF_000327345.1 Myotis davidii
GGAGAGGGGCTCTTCCCTTTACTCAGGGCGCCAACCCAGCAGAGCCACCCAAGGACCAGGGTGACTGTGGATCTTCAAGCACCAGGTGTCCACCTGCGGCCTCCTTGCCCAATTGAATGGGCTGTGAGCCCTGAGAGGGAACAGTGGCCATGTGAGAGCGGCCATGCAGCCCCCCCATCGCCTGTGACCTGCCTTAGGCTAATTCTCCAGCAGGGGATCCTCCAGCCTGGTCTGCGGTCTGCAGGCTCAGACTGAACACTGGGCATCTGACCTCATGGAAGGGCCCCTGGCAGAGAGAGTATGCGGGACAGAGGAGGAAGGAAGAGGAGGGAGGAGGGAGGAGGGAGGGGAAGAAAGAAGTGGGGAGGAGGGAGGGGGAGGAGAGAGAAGGGAGGGTGGCAGGAGGAGGGAGGAGAGAGAGGAAGAGGAGAGGATGCCTGGGAGTTGGGAGCCCATCCCAACCCCGAGGGCCCTTAGAGAGCAGCCAGAGGGCTAGGCCCAGAGCAGACCCTGGCCCCTGGGACCTGCCCTGGAGAGACCCCCAAAACACTGTGAGCTTTGTCCTCACACCCAGCTCTTCCTGGAGTCCTCCCTTCCCTGGAGGAGGGGGCTCGCCTGGGTGCTGGGCGGCTTTTAACAACTCTCTGGAAAGGCCTTGCCCCGCCTTCTCTTCACTCCCAGAGCGCAGGCGGTTCCCTATTAACCAGAGTGGGTGCCCCGCCCCCGACACATCCTCAGACCCCACCCCCAGGTTGCTGAGGTGGGTTGCAGGCCACACCTGTGGCAAGAAACTTCCTACCCAGTGCCCTCTACCTGGCCGTGCCCCTGGGGTGACAGGGGGCAGAAATCTGTGCTCTTAGAACTCACCATTTTGGGCCCACTGCCTGAGGTCATCCATCCATCCATCCATCCATCCATCCTCCATGTGCTGAATCAATACACATTCTCTAAGCACCTGCTCTGGCCAGACCCTCCTGGTCCCGGCAGCTTCAGTGCACCAGGGACACAGAAAAGGAGTGCCATGGCCGTTTGCCACATCAGCAGATTAAGGCAACACAGGGCAATGCTTACGGTAGCAGAGCTGTGTGTCTAGTATAGGGGGACCTCAGAGAAAGAACAAAAAACAACGCATAGGAGCCAGGGACGGCTTCCCAGAGAGGGAGAAACCAGCCTGGGCCTCGAAGGATGTATAGGAGTTCATCGTGTTGGCAGATGGGGTGGGACATTTGAAGCAGAAAAGTGTGAGAGGAAAGAACGGGCATGTTTGGTAAGGCTGGGTGGTAAGGCTGGGCATAGGGGAGGCTGGGGACAGAAGAGCTCTTTAGCCACTGGGCCCAGACAGGAAAGGGCCTTTACCCTGGTCTGTCTGGAGTGCAGGGCTCCAGGGAGGAGCCTTGCAGAGGTGGCTGTCTGTGAAAAAGCAACATCAGAAATCCCTCCCTCCCAGCCCACCAGAAAGCCCCCGGCCTTATCTGCACTGTGGGCTTCCAGCTAGGATTTCCTCTGGGCGGTGAAGGGGGAGGGGGAACACTGTGAGGAAGGACGTGTGGGACTCTTGATTTGCTGGTAGATCAGGGGCAGTACCATGATCCTCCCAGGAGGCCCTGTTCCCCAGGCTCTGAGATCCAAGTCCCTGGGGCCAGCCCATGGGAACTGCAAAGCACAAGTTGCAG
This sequence comes from Myotis davidii, assembly GCF_000327345.1. NCBI lineage: Eukaryota > Metazoa > Chordata > Mammalia > Chiroptera > Vespertilionidae > Myotis > Myotis davidii. Next base: position 3,115,555 of record NW_006293007.1, read on the forward strand.
CTGTGGGGCCCTGCTGCCCACCACACACACCTGGGGGTGTAAGGGAGGCCGTCCCACCTCCTGCACCCTTCCTTGGGGGGCTCCTCTCCATTCACTCCTCCAGTGGCAAAGATCTCAGAACTCCAGGGGCCTGGAGGCACATGACCTTCTGACTCATTCTTCACAGGTAGATAGTTTTTCCTTTGGCTAAACTAGATTCAAGTCCCTGCAAAGCACAAGTTGCAGCTGTGGGGCCCTGCTGCCCACCACACACACCTGGGGGTGTAAGGGAGGCCGTCCCACCTCCTGCACCCTTCCTTGGGGGGCTCCTCTCCATTCACTCCTCCAGTGGCAAAGATCTCAGAACTCCAGGGGCCTGGAGGCACATGACCTTCTGACTCATTCTTCACAGGTAGATAGTTTTTCCTTTGGCTAAACTAGATGTGTGGTGTCCATACCTCTCCCACCCTCACTCCAGCCCTGTATCTGTCCTCAGGGGCAACAGAGAACATGTCGGATCAGCTTGTCCCTGAAGGTTGAAACACTTCTACCCTTTCCAGCCTCCCTCATTGATCTCTACCAGAAATTCTTCAATGGTGCGGCTGCCAAAATCATACTTAACATCATTCACAGCGAAGGTCTCTCTGTGGCTCCTGTGTCTCTCTTGCGCCTGTCTCTCGTGTATTTCCAACAAACTTGACTTGCACATACTCTCTCCCCACGTTTGCTCAGGTTGTTCCCACAGCTTAGAATGGCTTTACCACAACCCCTTCCTCAGGGAACTCCTATTGATCCTTCAGAACCCATCACTTTCTGGCAGCCTTTCTCAATCCACCTAAATTTGGATGTGGTACCTCCCTCCTGAAGATCCTCACGTGTCTAACTGCATTCTGGTCTGACATTTGGGTAAGTGCATAGAACATAGTGACCACTATATAAATGGTAGCAGTTATTGATCACTAATTTTTCTCTTGTAGCTCTTTGTATATTCAAGACATTAATACCTGGTCAGTTTCAGATGTTGCAAGTATCCTGTTTTCATCTATCAGTTACATCCTGTTAAATTGCCTAGGACAGATTTTGAAATTATCGGTGGAAATTTAAAATGACTCTGATCCATACCTAAGAGTTCTAATGGAAAAAAGAGACAACATTCAATAATAGATTTTAAAAATATAAGCAGAGCCCTAACCGGTTTGCCTCAGTGAATAGAGCGTCGGCCTGTGGACTGAAAGGTCCCAGGTTCGATTCCGGTCAA
>NW_006293007.1:3117074-3123690 GCF_000327345.1 Myotis davidii
TTAACTACCCTCCCCTGACAACTTGTTGCTCCTAACTGCCCTCCCATGCAGGCCTGGTCACCCCCAACTGCCCTCCCCTGCCAGCCATCTTGTGGCTGTGGGCGCCACCATCTTTGAGGGCATGGCAATCAATTAGCATATTCCCTCTTTATTAGATAGGATTGGGATGAGGTTGATTATAGCATTATATATTTCAAGTGTGCAATTCTATAATACACCATCTGTATATTGTATTGTGTGCTCACTACCCAAAGTCTAGTCTCCTGCCACCATATATTTGACTCCCTTTACCTTCTTCATGCTTCCCACGCCCTTCATTCTGGACTATCTGTGTGCGCTGCCATCTTTGTGATGGTGTGAGTGTCAATTAACATATTCCCTCTTTATTAGATAGGATTGGGGTGAGATTGGTTTATAGCATTATATGTTTCAAGTGTACAATTCTATAATACACCTCAAGATCCGTCCATGTTGGATCCATAAATGGCACTATTTCATCCTTTCCTGTGGCTGAGTAGTATTCTATTGTATAGACATACCACCCTTTTTTATCCAATCACCCATCGCAGGACACGTAGGTTGCTTCCACGTCTTGACACCGTGACTAATGCTGCAATGAACATAGGGGTGCATATATCTTTATAAACAAGTGTTTTCAAATGTGTGCGGTAGATGCCCACAAGAAAGATTGCTGGGTCATATGGTAGCTCCATTTTTAATTTTTTAAGGAGCTTCCATGCTTTTCCATAGTGGATCTACCAGTTTACAGTCTCCCCAGCAGTGCATGAGGGTTCCATTTTCTCCACATCCTTGTCAACACTTGCTATTTCTTGTCAGGGAAACAAATTTAAGGTAAAATAAAATCTTTTCTTTTTCCTATTCTTAATGAATCTATGAAATGAGGGTTTATTTAAACTAATACTAATAATAATGTATTTTGTGCTGATAGGAAGTGCATAAAGGAAATTAATGGCAGTAACTGAAGATATGGATGAAGACGAGGGGAAGACTGTTATACGGTACTTGCACTGCGTGTGAGACACTATGGTGTTATTTGAAGGTGGATGTAAATTAGTTATAAATGTATATTGCAAACTCCAGGTCAACCACTAAAAAATTTTTAAGTATAATTGATATGCCTAGGAGAGTAGAGGAGATGAAATCATGAAAAAAATGCTCAATTAAAACTAGAAAAGGCCGAAACCGGTTTGGCTCAGTGGATAGAGCGTCGGCCTGCGGACTGAAAGGTCCCAGGTTCGATTCTGGTCAAAGGCATGTACCTGGGTTGCGGGTACATCCCCAGTGGGAGATGTGCAGGAGGCAGCTGATCGATGTCTCTCTCTCATCGATGTTTCTAACTCTCTATCTCTCTCCCTTCCTCTCTGTAAAAAATCAATAAAATATATATTAAAAAAATAGAAAAGGCATAAAAAAGGGAGGAAGAAATGAGAAACAAAGAACAAGTGCAATCCATAGAAAAAAGTTTCAAGCATGAGAGATCTTAACTAACTCTGTCAATAATCACTTTATTTTTGTTTGCATGTGTGTGTTTTTAATCCTCACCTGAAGATATTTTTCCATTGATTTTTAGAGAGAGTGGGAGAGAGAGAGAAAGACAGAAATAAATATCAATGTGAGAGAAACTTATCAATTGGTTGCCTCCTATAGGCGCCCTGACCAGGGCCCGGGCCAGGGAAGAGCCTGCAACCGAGGTACGTGCCCTTGACTGGAATCGAACCCTGGATCCTTTGGTCCGCAGGCCAACACGCTATCCACTGAGCCAAACTGATTAGGGAAATAATCACTCTAAATGCAAGTGCTCTAAATACTCCAGCGAAGAGTAGGTTAAGGAAACAACCCAACTATATGGCAGCAACAAGAACCTCACTTTAATTATGACACATACAGTGCTAACACAAATCACAAGACAGTGGAAGTCACTTTATTGGTTTCAGACAAGGCCAGCTTCAGAGCAAGGAAAATGATCAGGGATAGAGAGGGACGTTGCGCAATTATAAAGGGATCAATTCTTCAAGAAGACATAATAATCCCTCCTGTGTGTGCACCTAACAACAGGGCTTCAAAATACATGAAGCAGAAACTGATGAAACCACGTGGAGAAACAGACAAATCCATGATTATAGTTGGAAACTTCAACACCCCTCTTTCAGTAATTGACAGAGGAAGTAGACAGAAAATCAGTAGGGACACAGTTGACCTGAGCAGCACTATCGATCAACTTCATCTAATTGACATTTTTATAAGATTCCATCCAACAACAGCAGAATACAGACTTTGCTCAAGGTCACATTCACCAAGACAGACCACAATGTGGACCCTAAAACACACGTAAACCACATTTGAAAGGAGTCATACTAATTCTCGTCTCGGGCCATAATGGAATGAAACAAGAAATCAAAAACAGGAAGATGAAAAAATAGTTGGAGATTAAACAACACATGTCTAAGTAACGCATGGGACAAGTAAGTTTCAAAAACATTTTTAAGTTCATTCAAATAAAAATACAACTCTCAAAATGTGTGGTATGCAGGGAAAGCAGTGTTTGGAGGGACATGTGTAGCATTAAATAAATGTATTAGAAAAAACACCTAAAATTCCATCATCTAAGCAACCATCTTAGGAAACTTGAGAAATAAAAGCAATGTAAGCTTTAAGAAAGCGCAAGAAAATAAGAGATTAGAGCAGAAATCAGTGGAATCAAAAACAGGAAAACAGTATAGAAAATCGGTGAAACAGCCCTGGAGCATTATCCTGTACACTGAAAGGTAGTGGGTTGGATCCCTGGTTAGAACTCATATAAGGGGCAACTAATTAGTGTTTCTCTCTCGCATCAATGTTTTCCTCTCTTTCTCTTTCTCTTTCTCTCTCTCCCTCTCCTCAATAAAAACATATCATGGAGTGAGGATTTTTTTTTTTTAAAAGTGGTGAAACCAAAAGTTTAGAAAGATCAATAAAACTTATCAACCTCATACTTAAACAATTAAAAAACAAACAAACTGATAAACTCTAGCAAAGCTAACCAAGAAAAGGATGAGAAAAGACACAAGAGAAATTGAATGACTTTCCAAAAGAGAAAGAACCAGGCCTAGAGTTCCACTGGTAAACTATCAAACGTGTAAGGGCGGAGAGAACCAAGATGGCGGCATAGGTTAACGTAAAACTTATCAACCTCATACTTAAACAATTAAAAAACAAACAAACTGATAAACTCTAGCAAAGCTAACCAAGAAAAGGATGAGAAAAGACACAAACTACTAATATCAGAAATGAAAGAGAGTTGATCATAACTGATCCCACAGACATTAAAAGGATGCAATACCTGGCTGGTTTGGCTCAGTGGATAGAGCGTCGGCCTGCAGACTGAAGGGTCCCAGGTTCGATTCCAGTCAAGGGCATGTACCTTGGTTGCTTGCAGGAGGCAGCTGATCAATGTTTCTCTCTCATCGATGTTTCTAACTCTCTATCCCTCTCCCTTCCTCTCTGTAAAAAATCAATAAAATATATATTTTGGGTCTCTTCTTATTTGTCAATTTTATCTCAGCAAAGCTGAAAAATAGGCCTGTGCTATAGCTCTCTTGAGAAATTGAATGACTTTCCAAAAGAGAAAGCACCAGACCCAGAGTTCCACTGGTAAACTATCAAACGTGTAAAGGAGAAGCCATACCAATGCTCTATCATCTCTTCCAGAAAACAAAAGCAGAGGGAACGCTTCCTAACGTACTCTGTGAAGCCAGCATTAGCCTAGTACCAAAATCAGATAAATACCTTATAAGAAAGTAAACTGCAGATCAATGTCTCTTGTGAACATAACGGTAAGAATCTTCAATAAAATCCTATCAAATTAATTTAATAATGCATAAAAGAATTATATATAATGATCAAGTGGTATTTACTCCAGATATGCAAGACTGAATCGGCATTAGAAAATTAGCTAATGTAACCCCACCATATCAACAGGTTAAATAAGAAAATGTAACCATATCAACGAAAGCAGAAAAGACTTTGACAAAATCAAATACTCATTTCTGATGTTTTTTTAAATCAACAAACTAGGAATAGAGGGGAACTTCTCAATTTGATAAAGAATAGCTACCAAAAAAAAACACATAGTTAACATCAGACTTAATAGTAAGAAATTAGAGACTTTCTCTCTAAGACTGGGAACAAGGCAAGGGTGTCCCTTCCCACCACTCCTATTCAACATCACAACAGCAGTTCCAGCGAAGGCACTTTAAAATAATAACGTACAGATTGCAAAGGAAGAAATAAAACAGTCTTGAGAGCCAAGATGGCAGCGTAGGTAAGTGCCAGTACTGCTGCCTCCCACACTACAACGAAATTACAACTACCATACAGAACAACCATCATTCAAAACCACCTGGAATCTGGCTGAATGGAAGTCCTACAACTGGAGAAGTAACAAAGGAAGCACATTGAGGCTGGTAGGAGGGGTGGAGGCACAGATCTGGCTGGCCCAACACCCACGTGTGGTGTTTTTTAAATCAGGACAGATATCAAGCCTGTGGAGGCCTCCCAGGAGCAGCAAGGGGTCCCAGCCCCACACCAGACCCTCAGCCCAGGGTTCCAGAGCTGGGAAGGGAAGTCCCCGTAACTTTGGGCTATAAAAACCATCAGGGAGAGTGGCTGAGTGACACGGAGGCTGCTGGAGTTCCAGGCAGTTCCTCTTAAAAGGACAGCTCATGGACTTACTCAAAATCGATCCCTCTGAGCTCCAGCACTGGGGCAGCAGCTTGGGGGGATCCAGGGACACACCGAGAGGAATTGGATTGTCTGGACAAGAACAGCTTCCTCCCAGAGAGGGGTTGCATACAGGATTCATTATTCCTATGCTGAGACTTCCCCACCGCAGAGCTGACTGGCACCCATATCCAAGTCTCCATCAACCTGGTTCACACTGTTCACTCCGCCCTGGTGATTCCCTAAGACCCTGCCCCATTCAATTTGCAGCTCCACCCAAGCTGTTTGCAGCAGCTTTTCCATATGAATGGCCTGTCCTGGCCCAGGTTTCAGACTTTCCTAAAATCTCTCAACCAAGAAGCAGCTGGTGTCAGTGTGCCCCATACCTATCAATAAGAGGCCCAAGACCTGGCACTAGCAGCAGCCTGCCTTGCTTCACAGCGTGGCTCTGTAGCTCCTGCTGGGTGGCCCCTGGCAATGGTTGTCCTTGTACCTCCTGGGAGACCCCAAAGCTAGTGTCCCCAGTGGACAGCTTCAAACCACACCAGATTACAACTCTACACATCAATGAGCGACACACTCAAGGGGCAGACTCAGTGAGCACCAAAGCCCCAATGAAGCAAGTCCAGCAGCTCTTCCAGCTGGTCCTCAGATACAACTGGCCTGGAGGTCAATTCTTCCCAGTGACTCCAACAGCAATCAAGGCTCAATTACAATAAGACTGTGCACACAGCCCACAGAGGGCACACCTAGAGTGCCCCTCAGGTGACCAGGGAGGCTGAGCCTCTGGGCTCTATAGGACACCTACTACACAAGGCCACTTTACCAATTCCAGGAGACATAGCAGCTCTACCTAATACATAGAAACAAACACAGGAAAACAGCCAAAATGCAGAGACAAAGAAACATATCACAAATTAAAGAACAGGAGAAATCTTCAGAAAAAGAACTAAGTGAAATAGAAACAAACAAACTACTAGGTACAGAGTTCAAAACAATGGTTATAAGGATGCTCAAGGATCTTAATGAGGGCTTCAAAAGACTTAGCGAGAATTTTAAGGATCTGGTGAGTATTCCAAAGACATGAAAAAAGACCAGTCAAAAATTAAGCATAAAGGATTTAAGTTTCCATGTTAAAAAAATATTAAGCATACACTAACTGAAATAAAGAATAATTTACAGGAATTCAACAGTAGAGTAGAGAATGACAAGAATCAAAGCAGTGATTTGGAATATGAGGAAGCAAAAAACCAATCAGAAAAAAAACAAAAAGAATCCAAAAATGTGAAGATAGTGTAAGGAGCCTCCGGGACAACTTCAAGCATACCAACATCACATTATGGGGATGCCAGAAGGAGAAGAGACAGAGCAAGATATTGAAAATATTGATCTATCTGAAGGACTTGTATGCATGCATATAGGAAAAAGTGATGAATGCCAAGGACCTACAACCAAAATTACTTTATCCAGCAAAGCTATCATTTAGAAATGAAGGTCAGATAAACAGCGTCACAGACAAGGAAAAGCTAAAGGAGTTCATCACCATCAAACCAGTATTATGTGAAACGTTAAAGGGCATTCTTTAAGAAGAGAAAGAGATGCCTAACAGGTTTGGCTCAGTGGATAGAGCATCGGCCTGTTGACTGAAGGTCCCGGGTTCGATTCTGGTCAAGGGCATGTACCTTGGTTGCGGGCACATCCCCAGTGGGGGATGTGCAGGAGGCAGCTGATTGATGTTTCTCTCTCATCCATGTTTCTAATTCTCTATTCCTCACCCTTCCTCTCTGTAAAAAATCAATAAAAATATATATTTTTTTAAAAAAAGAAGAGAAAGAGAAAGATGGAGGAGAAGGAGAAGGGGAAGGAGAAGGGGAAGGGGACGGGGAAGGAGAAGAAG
>NW_006293007.1:3123896-3133496 GCF_000327345.1 Myotis davidii
CAGTCAGTAAAATACAAGTATCACATGATCTCACTCATATGTGGAATCTAATGAACAAAATAAACTGATGAATAAAATAGATCCAAAGCAAGGAAACATGGAGCAGACTGATGAATCTCAGAGGGAAGGGGAGCGGGGGGAGGGTGGGAATAGATTAACCAAAGAACTTATATGCAAGTGTGCATTATCTATGGACACAGACAATAGGGTGGTGAAGGGTTGGGAAAGGCAGGGACTGGGTGGAGGAAGGCAATGGGGGGAAAAAGAAAGGACATCTGTAATACTCTCAACAACAACAAATTTTTTAAAAAGAAATAAAACAGTCTTTGCTCACAGTTGACATAATTATCTATAAAGAAAACCCCAAAGAATTTACACCAAACACATACCTGGAATTATAAGCCATTATAGCAAGGTCACAGGATACCATTTTAATATACAAAGTCAGCTGCTTTTCTATGAACCAGCAATGAACAATTGGAATTTGAAATTAAAAACGCAATATTATTGCCCTAGCCAGTTTTGCTCAGTGGATAGAGCATCGGCTGATGGACTGAAGGGTCTTGGATTCAATTCCAGTCAAGGGCACATGCTGAGTTTGCAGGCTCCATCCGCAGTAGGGGGCGTGCAGGAGGCAGCCAATCAATGGTTCTCTCTCATCATTGATGTTCCTATCTCTCTCTCCCTCTCCCTTCCTCTCTGAAATCAATAAAGATATTTTTTAAAAAATAACATCATTTACAATAGCACCAAAAACTAAATACTTATGTGTAACCCTAATAAAATATGTCCAGTATCTATTTGCAAAAAATTCAAAACACTGGTGAAAGAAATCAAATCGTTTTAAATAAATGGAAGGATATTCTGTGTTGAAGGATAGGGAGACTCGATTTTGAGTTGTTAATTCTTTCCAACTTTATAGATTCAACACAATCCACAGCAAAATCCCAGCAAGCAGTTGATATTGACAAAATGATTCTAAGGTCATATAAAAGGGCAGAAGACCCAGAATAGCCAAAGTAATACTGAAGGAAGGGAGTTGGAGGACTGACTAGCTGTGAGGACATTCTATAAAGCTACAGTAATCAAGACAACTCAGTGTTCGTGAAAAAAAAAAGACAAACAGATCAACAGAACAGCCTAGAGAGCCCCGGAGGAGACTCACAAATACAGTCATCTGACCTTTCCCAGAGGGATAGGCAAGTCCATGGCTACCATCAGAAGGTGCCGAGACAATGAGAATTCCTACACAATTATAAAGAATCTAGAAACAGACTTCGCACCTCGCACACACAAAGTTAACTCACATGGCTCATAAATCTGCATGTAAAAGGCGAAACTATAAAACTTCTGGGAGAAAATATAGCAGAAAAAAATCTAGGTGATCTTGGGTTTGCCAATTAGTTTTTAGACACAACAGCAAAAGCGTAATCCATTAAAGGCAACATTAAAAGTTGGACTTTGTAAAATCAAAAACCTCTCTGCAAATGACATTACTAAAAACAACTGAAACACAAGCGACAGGCTAGGAGAAAATGTTCACAAAACACATACACCAAAATATACAAGCAACTCTGAAAGCTCAACAAACAATAAGAAAACAACTCGATTTAAAAACAGGCAAAAAATCTGAACAGACATCTCACAAAGAAGGTACACAGAGGGAAAATAAGCATGTGAAAAACATGCTCTACATCATTGTCATTAGCAGTTATAAATAACAATAAAATAAATCCAGGAGACACTACTGCACACCTACTAGAATGGCTAAAATATAAAAAACTAACAAGACTAAATGCTGGTGAGGATGCAGAGAAAAGGAACTCTCATTCAATGCTGTGAAAGTGCAGAATGACACAGCCACTCAGTAGACAATGCGGAAGTTTCTTTTTTTATTGAATTTATTGGGGTGACATTGGTTAATAAAATTACACAGGCTTCAGGTATACAATTCTACAATACATCATCTGCATATTGTATTGTGTGATTGATTATCACTCAAGGTGGAAGTTTCTTACAAACTTAAACAGTTTCCCCACATGATGCAGTGATCACTCAGAGGTACCTACCCAACTGTTTTTGAAAATTCGTGTCTCCACAAAAACCTGTACACAAATGCTTATACCAGCTTTATTCATCGTCACCCAAAGCAGGAAGCAGCCAACATGTCCTTCCAATAGACACAGCACAGGGGCAATGAAATGGTGAGTGCGTGGCATGATGCATTTGTCAAAAACCCACAGGGCTTACGGCCCAGAGAATGAAACCTCATACATGCAAGTTTTAAAAATCATTTAGGAGGTCAGGAAACCCCAGAAAAGAATGCAGACTGTCACAGGAGAATCGAACTGTATTACAAATGCATAAAACCACCTTAGCGGAGGGGGTGGTAGGAAAGATGCGGACCCAAGTAATTTTGGAAATGAGTGGAGCCTGTGAGGCAAAGACAAAAGGAACGCTGTATTCTGAGGGACAAGTTGCTATTCTGATGCTGCTAGACATGGACACTAGAGCTGGACAGATAAGCCGATGGATGGTGGCTGGTATAATCCAGGCGTCTCATATTGGAGTGGGAATTTATAGATGAGCGAGGGGGAGGAGTGATCCATGTGGAGACGTCAGCATGAACTGGAGTCTAGTATAGATAGAGATGGTTCCATACAGAGATATTTATATGGTAGGCGTGTGTGCATACACACACAAGTTCCTACATACTCTGCCCCTTCTTTTGTCAACTGAGAGAGCCCAGAAGCAACAATACCCAGTACCATGGGCACATTTAGTATGCAGACCTTGTGTTGTTGCTGTTGTTGTTGTTGCTGTTGTTTTGGGGGTTTGTTTGGTTTTCTGTTGTTGTTAATCCTCACCCGAAGATATTTTTCCATTGATTTTTAGGGAGAGTGGAAGAGAGAGGGAAAAACAGAGAAACATCAATGTGAGATAAATACATTGGCTGGTTACCTTCTGCATGAGCCCTAACCAGGGCCCAGGCCATGGAGGAGCCTGCAACCAAGGTTAAGTGCCCTTGATGGAGTCGAACCTGAGACCCTTTGGTCCCCAGGCCCACGCTCTATCTACTGAGCCAAACCGACTAGAACCAGATCTTGGTTTTCAATACCATTTTCCAGTCAAAGGAACCAGGGTTTCTTGGAGAAGTAGCTGATTCTGGGGCTGAAACGGGAACTATGCAGCTCGAGTCTGGAGCACTTGTCGTGCCAGAGAGCAAGGAAGCACCAAAGGAAAAGGCCTACAAGGTGCAACAATTGGAGCAACAGAGTAAATGACACTGGATTATAATTCAAAGGATGGAAGAAATATCCGTGAGTCCATATCAGTGTCAACACATGATGGAGTCAGTACAGGGTGAGGTAAAAGTAAGTCTACAGGTGCTCATATGGAAAATGACAAGCAGGTTATGATTATTACAACAGCTTCACCAACCCCGTGTTTTGTGTACCCACAACTGTAAACCTACAGTTTTCCCCTTCCTGTATATAAACACAGGAGACAGTCTTCCTTTCGGAAGAGTTCCAGGTAGTGTGTCCTCAAGGAGAGGGAGTGTAGCCCTCTTAGAGTGTGGGCTGCGGAGTGACATCCTTCTAAACAATCCCATTTGGAAAGAGGGAGGGTAACCTTACAGGGGAGACATCTGATAAACACCTCAAGCAGCTGACCAAGGTCAACATCAGCAGTGATAAGTCATGTGATATACTACATACCTTCCCCCCCACCCCAAATTCTACCTCTACTCCCTTCTAAGAAGAGAGCTTCTCAGCCTTATAACCTGGAGCTTATTGTTACACTAGAAGCCCAGTGCACAAAAATCGTGCACAGGTAGGGGTCCCTAGGCCTGGCCGGCAATTGGGGCCAATCTGTGGGGCAATAGGTGGGGCGATTGGGGCCCCCATTCACACCCGCCTTGGCTGGCCTGGCACTGCCTGCTCACCAGCCCTGGCCCCTGCCCCCAGTCGGGGCCTGGGGGAAGGTCCTGCATTGAGCATCTGCCCCCTGGCGGTCAGTGTACATCATAGTGACCAGTCATTCTGCTGTTCAGTCAATTTGCATATTAGGGTTTTATTATATAGGATGGGTTGTGGCATGGTTTCTACTTTGTTTTGTTTTGATTTTTGTCTCTCTAAGGAAGCCTAGTCCATTGTGTGAGGATGTGATGAGAATGGTACTTTATCTCTGGTTTTCGTCCCCAAACCCATAATTCCAGCAGCAGCATCAGAAAAAACATCTGACAAATCCCAGGTGAGGAACATGCTACAAAATATCTGACCTGCACGCACAAGAGTACCAAGGTTATCAAAAACAGGGAAAGTCTGGGAAACTCTCACTGCCAAGAGGAGCCTAAGGAGACATGGCAAGAAAGTGGAAGAGGATGCTGGGGCAGGAAAACACATTGGGTAAAAACCAATGAAGTCTGCATGGACCACAGTCATTAGTTAATAATAATACGCCAATATTGATTCATTCACAGAATAAAAGAGGAAAGCATCAGTGACCTCAAAATAGATCAATAGAAATTACCCAATCTGAAGAACAGAGAGAAATAGGGTTGAAAATAAATGAACAGAGCTTCTGGGACCTATGGGGGCAATAGCAAATTGACAACCAGGCATTTAATTGGAGTCACAAAAAGGCAAGGAAGAGAAAATGAGGAAGAATAAATATTTAAAGAAATAATACCCAAGATTTCCCAAATGCGGTGAAAGGCAAACATTCAAGAAGCTCAGCAGATCCAAAGCAAAATGAACAGAGCACACGATAGATGAATTGCTGAAATCCAAAAGTAAAGAAGAAAGTCATAAAAGCAGCCAGAGGAAATTACCATCTCCTACAGTAGAACAATAATTCAAATATCGCTGATTTCTCATCAGAAACTATGGAGCTGGGGCAATAGTAGAATCACACCTTTAAAATGCTGAAAGGAAAAAACTGTCAACTCAAAACTCTATATCCAAAGAAAATATCCTTCTAGAATAAAGGTGAAATGAAACTTTCAGGGGAAGGAAAACGAAGAGCATTCATTCGTGCACTGCATGAAACCCTAAAAGATTTCTTTGTTTAGGCAGCATGATGTTCTCTCCGGCCAACTTGAGCAGGAGAGTCTGGAAAGCTGAGGCCCGAGGCTGGGGCTGCAGGAGGCTGCAGAGTGGCTCGGTCAGGAAACTTCAGGGTGGAATAAACAAGCAGGGTCAGGAAGTCAGACCCTTGATCACAGTGGGGAGGAGGAAGCCCTGGGCCCCTCTGTCCCCTCACTCAGGGGGACAGACCACGGAACATATGGAGAGAACAGGACAGAGCCGTGGAGAGAGGGTGCCACCATTGCTTCAGAATTCTGTGCACAGCAGCAATGAGACCTCCTATTCAGGGCCCCAAGGACATCAGCTGCCTGGTGGGCAGCTGGGAGGAAGCACTCCCTGAGGCCTGACCAGGGGCTTGCAGAGGGCACAGTGCCCCCTGAAGGTGGGTCGAGGCTTGTTCCTAATACACAGAGCGGATAACAGTCAACAGCGGGGCCACGGGGCCTGGGGTAGCTGGGTGGTATGCAGAACAGGCCCAGCCCAGAGAGAGCCGTTAATTTGAACCAAATGGCCCAGGGGCCTCCTGACACACAGCTGTTCCTGAAGCGTCTGAATGCCCGCATCCTCTCAACTAGGACGGCAGAAAATCAGAGGCAGATGCTGAGGCCAGTTTTGGGGGCGAAGACATACTTCCAGGAAGTCGGAACTGGGGGCAGGCCGGGTAGCCTGAGGCCAGGCCTGGGGGTGTCTGAGGACACAAGTCACCCTCCAGGGATTCACAGGCAGAGATACAGCTTCTGGGGGAGGCGAGAGCCAGGATCGGGTGGAACCCATGGAGTATACAGCCCCAGGCCCAGCCCCAAAAGCCATCCCCCCCCCCCCTCCCGGCTTTGGGCACTCCGACCTCGGCCTTTCTCCCAAGTACCTTCTCCAGCTCCCTCTGGCCCCAGCACTTCTCTCTAGATTTTTCAGCTACATGCTTGGACCTAGGCGTTCCTGGAATGGCTTGAGCCAGTGGGAGTCATGATTTGCATTGATTACACCCGAGAGGTCCCTGAGCCAGGGCTTGAGATGGGGGGCTGGTCTGCCCCAGAGGAGCAGGGCATGTGGCTGTGCGGACATCATTTCTGTGCAGGGCCCAGGGCTGCAAAATACCTCAAAGGGAGCGGCCGGCCGGGGAACCTACAAGCAAGAGAGGAGGGCATAGGCCAGGCCCCAGGCCCCAGGAATGACGCTGGTGGGAGAGCTGATTCTGGCTGAAGTGCTAACAGCTGAATGTGCCCTCCATATGCTCGGTGATGAAGACCTTCAGCCTCTGCCTGAGGAAATGGGCAGGAAAGGCCAGAAACCTGACTCTGGGCCTTGCTCAGGCTGGTCCCTCCCCTTCTCCCACCACAACCCCGAGGTGTGGGCTGCTCCGAAATCAGTTTTATGCCTCTTGAGCCTGGCTTAACTGTTTTCTGGATTGACAGGTCCTGACCACTCGCCAGATGACGACATCAGGAGTCCCGTGCAAAGCCCAGCCTCCACCCCTATCCCCCCATCCCCTACCCCGTCAGAGGCCCAGTGTCCCTGGTCCTGGGATCATCTGCTCCCAGCTCTGGGCAAAGCTCCGTTTTTCATCACTAGGATGGCATCACAACTCCACGTGACCACCTGCGTGCCAGACACCCCATGGAAGGGTGAATGGGCAGCTCAAGCCTAACCTGGCACCCCCCAACTTCCCATCCCCTCTCAATCTGTTCCACCTTATCCTCCCCATCCTGACACATGGCTCCATCTTCCTCCTGGGGCTCAGACCCAAACTGGAGGGTCACCTTTGACTACTGTCTTTCACCCCAACATGTAACCCATCATGCACTTCTGTTTTCTCCTCCACATCCAAAGTTCACCCCAAATCCAGGCAGCCCCCCGCCTCCACAGCCACCACCCTGATCTGAGCCACACGGACCTCACCCACCACAGCCTGCTTCTCAGTACCCAGAAGCATCCTGAAATCCTCAGTTAAATCACATCACTGCTCTGCTCAGAACCCACCAGGGATGCCCCCGCTGAATCCACAGGCCTCGCTCATGTGATTTGCCCCTTCTATTCTTTCTGTTTAAATATCACCTCTTCAGCTCCTCTGGGACTCCCTTCCCATTATTCTCCATTCATCCCCTCACCAGATTTTCACCATCCTGGGTCATTATTTATGTACTAGAGGCCCGGTGCACAAAATTCATGCACAGGGGCAGGGGGCAGTCCCTCAGCTCAGCCTGTACCCTCTCCAATCTGGACCCCCTCGGGGGATGTCTGACTGCCTCTCACAATCCGGGATCGCTGGCTCCTAACCGTTCCCCTGCCTGCCTGCCTGGTCATCCCTAACCACCTCTGCCTCGCCCCACACCCAGGACCCAGACCGGCTTTGCCTGGGCTGGCCACAGCCACAGGGGACCATGGGCAGGCAGCTTCACCTGGGCTGCAGCTGCAGGCACCCAGGACTACGGGGTGGGTGGCTTGTCCCTCTCCCGGGCTGCAGGCTCAGGTGCAGCCACTGGCACCTGGGACCAAGGAGCGGGCGGCTTGTCCCTCTTCTGGGCCACAGCCTGGCTGGTCCCCATTCCTCTCTCACAAGCTCATTTGTGCCTGGCTGGTCCCCATTCCTCTCTCACGAGCTCATTTGTGCCTGGCTGGTCCCCATTCCCCTCTCCCCAGTGTTGAGTGTCTGAGCAGTTCTGGCTTGAGGGTGTGAGGGCATGACAACCATTTGCATATTAGCTCTTTATTATATAGGATTTTCTGTCTGCCTCCCTCTCCAGATTATCAGCATCCTGAAGTCAAGGTCCTGGCCTTCTTATGCACTGTTGGAACCCCAGTACCTAGAAGGGGCTTGGCACACAGTAGGGCAGAATATATATTCATTGAATGAATGAATGAATGAATGAATGTCAGCTTCATTTTATTTTATGTTCCTGGCACTTTCCCATCCGTAGCATTCTTTCACATCTCTTGTTCCCCTGGATCACCCTCAGGAATAAGGCTCAGAGAGGGTGAGAGATTTGTGCCAAATCACACAGCTCAAACTCAGTCCCTGAGCCTATCTGGGCTTCCTCTCCTCTCTTCAGGGGTTTCAGCGGATGTGTGATGGCTCCCAGGCCTGTGGGGTGAGGGGAAATATCATCTCATACTGGAAGGGGCAGGGAGACTCCCATGGGTGCTACTCCAGGACCCCCAGGAGCAGGTAGGGCCTGGAAAGAGCCAGCCTGAGGGTGCCACAGGCCTGAATTATTCACTGGGTCCCTGACAAGTCAGACTCCCTGAATCCCCAGCTCCTTGTCTGTAAAAGGCAGGTTCCTGTTCTCAGAACTGGACTGAGGAGAGCACACATCACTGCAGGGTCCAGAGCATGGGCTCTGGTGTCAGGCTGCCCAATTCCAATTCCAGACCCCATACCTGCAAGCTGTGCGGCCCCGGGCAGGTTACATAACTGCCCTGTGCCTCTGTGTTCTCATCTTTAAAGTGGGTACAGGCATTTCTACCTGCTTGACAGGGCTGGTGGGGGATTAAATGAATGGATACATGAAAGGGTTCAGCATAATGCCTGGCCCATGATGAAATCTCAGGAGGCATTAGCAGCAGCAGCAGCAGCGATGGAGCGCTCATGGCTCTGTGTGGATGCCCAGTTCGTTCTCAGTAACTTTAAGGCCCCTGCGAACAGCAACCACAGAGATGTCAGCACAGGGTCTGTACCTCCCATTTGTCCCCTGGCGCTCCCCTTCATCCTCACTGCCCTGAACAACCCAGCTTCCCAGCACACAAGTAAATTAGAACTTGTTCCCACTAAGGTTTCTTTTATTTTACTTACTTATTTTATTTTACTTTTCAGAGCGAGGAAGGGACAGAGAGGGAAACATCAATCGGTTGCCTCCCGTACGTGCCCCGACCAGGGATCGAACCTGCCACCTCTTGGTGTACAAGACGACATTCCAACCAACTGAGCCACACTGGCCAGGGCCCCACTAAGGTTTAGAGAAGGAAGCAGGGTGAGAGGTGTGGGGACTTGTCCAAGGTCACACAGAGAGTGCAGTGAGGTCCAGGATTCATCCTCCTCGGGCAGGGTCCCCTGACCCTTGCCCCCTGCCCCCACTGGCTCCAGCGCCTCTGTCATGTGCTCCTATAACAGCCTAACCCTCCCTGGGCACCTGAGTCATCACACCGTGGCCATTTCTTTAAGGTCTACCTGTCTTGCAAGAGCCAGAACTGTTCGTGCAAAATTCCCTGCCCTGGGCCCAAGTCAAAGCTGCTTCTCAGTAAAAAGTTATTGAATGGCTGAGTGGATGCATGAATGGATGAATGATGGATGAATGGATGGATGGATGGATGGATGGATGGATGATGGATGAATGGATGATGGATGGATGGATGATGGATGAATGGATGATGGATGGATGGATGATGGATGGAT
This sequence comes from Myotis davidii, assembly GCF_000327345.1. Classification (NCBI taxonomy): domain Eukaryota; kingdom Metazoa; phylum Chordata; class Mammalia; order Chiroptera; family Vespertilionidae; genus Myotis; species Myotis davidii. The sequence goes on from NW_006293007.1 coordinate 3,133,374, forward strand.
AGCTAAATGGATAGATGGATGGAGAATGGATGGATGGATGATGAATGGATGGATGGATGATGGATAGATAGATGGATAATGAATGGATGATGGAGGGCTGGGTGGATGGGGGAGGGTGGGTTG
>NW_006293007.1:3133545-3142908 GCF_000327345.1 Myotis davidii
GGATAATGGATAGATGATGGATAGATAGATGGATAACAGGTAGATAGATTGATAATGGATAGATGATGGATGGATGGAAGGATGGATGGATGGATGGATGGATGACGGATGGATGGATGGATGGATACGTGGATTGATGAATGGAAGCCTAGGTGGGTAGATGGGTGGTGGGATGAGTTCCTAGACAAATGAGTGGATGTGTGAATAAGTGGGTAGGGAGTTGGAGAAATGGACTCCAGAAACAGTGCTCTCCTTATGACATCTCACTGAGTCCTCTCCATCATCTGAAACACAAGGAGGCTTTTAATATCCCCTGAAATCCAAAAGAGACTCTAAAATTTTATGAACCAAATGTACTTGACCTCAGTGGGGCTCAGTGTCTCCCAGGTGACATATCCTTTCTGTATTTCCAGATTCCCAGGCTGGCCCTGTGAAAGGACAGGTACCGCAGTGCCTTGAAAATGGTTAGTGCTGCAAAGAGCTTGTGGGAAGATAATGCCAGTCAGAGAGTGCCAAGGGTGTGGCGGTGAGACGGGCCCTGCCAGGCCTGCGCTGGGAGTGCACATGGGTGTGCCCTGCTAGCAGGCACGCTGGCAGAGGGAGCCAGCAGCCTTCCAGGCACTCATGCTGTCTAACCCAGTGCTTCCACTTCTAGGAACGGACCGTAAGGTAATCAAGGATTCCGGCAGGGACTCGCCCAGGGTGGCCATCGTGCACCGCCTGAGCGGGGGCAGGAGCATGAGCGGGGAGGTCCCAGCAATCACGGAACTCAGCCTCAGCCAGGCCGTCTCTGCTGTGGAATAGTATGCAGCCGGGCACACTGCGCGTTTGAAGAATGACTCAGTGACCCAGGGAAATGTTCGATATAAAACGTCAGTAAAAAAAATCAAGATAGGAAACTGCATGTGGAGGAAGATGCCAGCCTACTCAGGAGGAGTCTGTTCTGGAGCATGTGCATGAGAAAGGTCCTAGGTGGGCAGATACCCAAGTGCCTGGTTATCTGGGAAGGGGTACTTCCTGGGAGGGTTCCCTCTTATCCCTATGGGGTACAAACCAGAGGGCTGGCCCTGGGTGGGCCTTGATCTCTGGCCTTTTACAAGCAGGGAAGCCCCCTGCTCTGTTCTCCCAGAAGAAGGGGGACCAAGTTCAGCAAAGCAGGGGAGAGAGGTGGCACCCCGCCCCGAGCCCCCTAATTAGAGGCCTCCCCCTTTCCAACAACGGGTGTGTCCACCTCCCGGCCCTTCTGCGTGCCTCTGGGGATGGGATTATGGAGTCTTGCTCACTCGCTTGCTTTGCCATCTCGTCCCCCGCCCCCCCCCACCCCCACTTTCTCTTTTTCTAACCTTTCACATTTTCTACAAAGAGAGAGACCTTTGCTGATGGGGAGAAGCAAAGCCATAGGAAGCCAGCCAGGGGCGTTGGCTGCTTCTGGATTTGTCCATACACCCCCTCTCCCCCGTCACCCTCCACCTGCCTGCAAGGGGCCTGCTCCAACCTGCACTGAGCAGAAGCAAGAACCAGCGCTGGAGCCAGCAGACAGCGTGGAGCTGGCTCCCCGCTCTGCTCCCACCAGCTGAGGGTCACGGAACCTCTATGGCTCAGACTCAGTTTCCCCGTGGGCGCAGTGAGGGCACGCGCAAGGCTCAGTGGATATTTGTGAAAGGAGGGAAGGAGGGAGGGCTGGGGACCTGAACTAGGGAGGGCATCTCCTTCGGGACTCACAGCCCTGCCTGCCCTGCTAAGGAAACATCAGGCACTGGGAAGGGGAGAGGGGAGAAGGGGGGACAGAGGAGGAGGAGGGCAGGAGGGATAGGGCGGGCAATGGCTCTGTGCCTGTGGGGTTACTGGGTCTGGGCCCCAGTCCTGCAAAAACTGGAGCAGAATCCAGGGACCGGCTGCCTCTCCCCTAAATGTGTGTGTGGGGGGGGGGGCGTGAGAAGAGCTGTAGAATGGAGGGAGCAGCTGGTTCAGAGTCAGAGACAAGGGGGGGGGTCAGGACCCCTGATGAGAACATGATCCGTGCCTGAGTCTCTGTAATTAACACACTGCTGTCTCAATTTATGAGAAAATGCATAAGACATGTAATTGCCTTTGTATTTTGGACACTCATTAGGAGAATAATAAATGTTATTATTTATTAATATGGTAATGAATCATTCAGTTTTTTAAAATTAAACATTAAACCGCTCACAAATTAAATGTAAATTATGGGGCCCAGCGTTGATAGAGAAGGCTCCCCGGGGAAGGGCCGCTCAGCTTCTCGCAGAAATGAGCCGCGTGGCCCTTTAATGAGGCGCGGGGCTGGAGGCGGCGGGGTGACCCGAGGACACAGGCTGCTCACGGGGACATCCTGCCCCCTGCCGGCCGAGCGAGGAGCTGCGGCGCGCCGCGGGGGCTGCCCGCGAGGCTGCTTGTTCTGCTGATCTTTCCAGAAGCAGTTCGTCTGAGCTGGGTGCTGGCACCCCTTGCCTGGCAGACAGCCCACCACCTCCTCCCCCCCGTGTCACCCATGAGTTGTGTGGCACAAATCTATTAGGTGTGGGGGCTTGGCCCCCGGAAAACCCTGCTCCCCTGGGGAAAAATACAGCTCCTGCTGGCGTCAGGCTGGGGCAGGGCTCCGTGCTGTGCCATCAGCACTAATCCCTGTGTTCGCCGCCCTTGAAAGGAGCCGGTATCCCCATTTGACACGGGAGCAGAGAGCAGCTCAGAGAGGTTTCCCACAGCTGGAATCTGGGGGGGCCTGGCCCCTCCCCATGAACCCTCAGGTTAAGACTGAGTGGGTCACGCGCCGCACCCCCATCTGACTCTGCCCCCAGGGCTGTGATCTGACCCCAGAGCCCATGCTCTGTCCACGGGGGTCTCCACTGTCCACGCAGCCCCTCCGACAGGCTCAGGAGGTATTTGTGGATGAGTCCATGAATGAACGCAGGAGGGCTTCCATGGGAGTTACGGCCAGGAGTCCCTGCGGGCAGGTGGGTTGGGTCACTCACTGTTGGACCGGTGTCACCCCCGCGGAGAGCTGGGGCTGGGACCAGGAGCTGCTGTGTGCCTGGAGACAGTGCCCGCACCTCTCTGCTCTTGGATCCCGCCCCCGCTTCACTCAATGGATGAGGGAGGGGTGCAGCCAGGAGCCCCAGCCAGCCGAGCAAACACTGCAGGAGCATAGAGAAGCCAGCACTGGCTGTCTGCAGGTCCCGGGGTCCAGCTCGGCTTCTGTACCCCTGCCCCTGAGAGCCAGGTCCCCAGTCTTGTCTCAGGCCCCTCTTATCCAATATCTGGTTTGGGGAACCGTTTCCCCAGCCTACTAGGACTCTGTTCTCTGCCCTTCTGCCCTCTGCACCCCAACCTTGGGGGGAGGAGCCCTCACACCTGCCTCTGCGCCCCCCCACTCCACCCCCAGCTCCTGCCTGGGGACAAACCGCCGCTCCTGTTGTTGCTGTTATCTCTCAAGGCTGCTCAGACACCAACTAATTTGTTTCCATCTTGCCCCCTCCCTTACTGATCAATGTTTTAACCCAGCCGGTGTGGTAAATGACTTGTTGCCATGGCAACCATCAGATACACGCGTGGATGTGACTCGTCTGTTTCCTGAGCCAGAGCGCCTTCTGAAAGCTCAGAGGGAACAAATCTCCTTTCATATCCGCTGCTGTTTGCAGAAAGGCACAGGATATTGTTCAGAACAAGTCATTTAAAAAAAAAACAATATTAAAAAGAGAACTTAACCAGGTTTCTCACCAGATATAAAGTTGTTTCATAAGGTGCATCACTCCCAAGAAATATGAAATCAGATTTTTTTTATTTAAACCGTTGACCAAGTTAATCTTTCTTCTGAGACGCTCTCCTCAAGAAATAAGCTGGAGCGTGCAAGCCGTTCTCTGCAGGAAGGTACCCGCTGCCTCGTTTGTAAGGAGAAAAATTGAAACCAGCCTGAGAGTTCAGCAGCAGAAGAGCCTAATAAACTGTGGTTCGCACACGCAGGGTTATTACAGAGATGTTTAAAATGCTACCTGGAAGAAGGGAGCGGATGTGTCAAAGGATACCCAGTGAATGAAACAGGATGAAACACTGTGCCTGCCAGGGGGGATCGTAATGAATGGAAACCAGCCTGGGCCGTGGAGGGAAAAACTCGGAGAAGACACACGCACCAAAATGGTGACAGCACTGTCTCTGGGTGCTGGGCCCGGGGTATATTTTATTCAACAAATATTCATGGAGCAACTACTGGGGCCCGCCCTGTTCCAGGCACTGGGAGCCCTGCCGTTAATTGCACTTCCTCTCATTTCCCAAATGTGTTTAATGAAGATGTTGCTTTCCAATGGAAAAAAAAATGTTTTTTTAAAAAAAGCTAGGGTGTGTTTCATCTATCACGTTGACAACATAATAAAGATAACGTATTCCATGGGCTGGGAGGACACAGGCCCCCTGCTGGTGGAAGTATGAACTACAGCTAAGCTACCTATGAGAGACATTACTGCCCGCCCCACCCCCACCCCCATAGAGGCATCTTCCATTGAACAGCCCCATTCTCCACTTCAGATCATTTGGGGGTGAAGCACCCCCAAGGTGACATTCACCACTCTTCCAGGAAGCCTGAGCCTCCTCTGCAGAGAAGGAAGGGCGGGCAGGCAGGCACCACCCCAGCTGCTGCTGCACAGTTAATCTCAGGGCGGGGAGGCGGCCTGGCGAGATGGGTTTTGGCAGATTCCCTTTCCAACCCCATCGACCTCCTTGCTCCTGGGCATGTCCCTTCACCGCTCCAGCCTCAGTTTCCTCGTTTGCACAATGAGGGCGATGATGCCTCCTGGCAGGCTTCCCGTACTCATTCCCGGAGGTACTTCGTGCGTGACATGCCTTCCACACAGGCACTCAGGGCCTTTTCTCCCTTTGACGCTTCCTGAGATGGAAGCAACAATGAAAGCTGGGCGGATGATCCCCAGCAAACTACAAGCCCCCTCCTCCCCTCCGGCAGACGCCTCAGGGGTCAGGGAGAGGGGGCCTCGCAGCAGGAGATCTCTTCGCCCCAGATGAAGGGCTCTCGCTGGGCAGGGCCCACAGCCTGGCCTACAGCATAACCATGATCGTTACAGCCAGCCAGTACCCCAGCCTGGCATTGTCTGGTTTCAATACGCAGGGTCTCAGGGGAAAGAGGCCCTTTGTCTTCCTAGGCCTGCCCCCTTCTCTTCCAGGCCCGATCCCAGCCCACCGGCCTCCACGTCCAGCCTCTGTCCCCTCAAACCCCGCCAGCGGGGGCCACCCCGGAGGCCAACTTTCATGCCTAGTTTGTTCAGCTGTTCCAGGTTATTTGACAACTTATAAAACCTCATCTTCTTAAAAAAAAAAAAAAAAAAAAAAAAGCGAAGTCCTGTCTTTAATGGGAATCCAGTGTTTTCTTAATAGTCCTCACTCAGCAACTGAAGGAATTTTCCAGACTTGAAAAAAGAGGTGGGAGGGGAAAAGTGATCACCTCTAGTTTCTGACGGAGCATGCACAGCCCTGGCTGCAGGCCAGGTTTAGATTCAGCTCAGGACAGCCTCCACCTGGATGCGGGAGGGTTGAGACCCAGGGGCCTGTGCCTCAGAGAGAACAGCGCGGGGGGAAGGGGGGATCCGCAGGGGATGTTGGGGAGAAGGTGGTTCTGTTCGCATTTTCTGAGTCTGCCCCACAGAAGTGCATGGTGGCAAGGACCGAGCCAGGGTGGGAGGGGGCGCCGTGTGTGCACCTGACCTTGAACTACGTGCGGAGAGATGCTGAGGAGGGGGCCGGGCCTGTGGGTCCCTCCAGCCTCCCTGGGGGGCTCTGGCACTGAGCCAAACCTGAAAGCCCGGCACGGCCTTGGCCCCGGCAATTCCACCTCAAGGAATTAACTGATCACCAGAAATAAGCGAAGGCCGGAAGGACGATTTAGCTCTCCCCGTGTTCACGGCTACTACGTTTAAACGCCTGGCATGGAGCGTGCCTCACTTTCACAGGAGGGGCTGGATTACGCCAACGGTGCTCAGCCATTCCCTGGAATAGAAATAAAAATGTCGCTGTCGATGATGCCAGGAAAAGGTGGTCTAAGCAAACAGTCCCCTGAGAAAAGCAGGTGGCAGTATGCCCCCAGTCGACTTTAAGAGAATAGCAGGGACGTCTCATCTCTATCTGATTAACACACAGGCCAAGGACAAAATCTAGAAAGAAATACACCAAAATGTTAAAGTTCTGAGTAGCTTCTGTTTCTCAGCTCTCTGCACTTTGTGATATTTCCCACGTGAATGAACGTATGTTTCGGTTCATTTCTGAGCGTGGCCTGGAGGACAGAAGGCCAGGCCCAGCCCTTCCTGTGTGCCCTTGGGCAGGTTACTTAACCCCTCTGTGCTGCAGTGTCCTCACCTCTCCAAGGAGGGCAGCACCTGCCTCCTGGGGCTGCTGCGGTTAATCCATGCAAAATGCTTAGCCCTCTGCCCAGAAGGTAAGTCCCCAAATGCTCATTGGTTTTATTAACCGCTTGTTTTTCTACGTATAAACATGCCATTGTCTTTGGAGCTGAGATGAAGGCACAGGGAGCTGAACTCCGGGGAGAGCCCACATGAAAGGAGCACATGGTTAATTCATTCCCGTCAGGAGCGACGCTGCCGGGCACTTCGAGAGCACTTAGCAGGGAAACCTCATTGAGGATTTTGACCATCATCTTAAGAGCAGTGGGAAGCCTGACACTGAAGAGTTTCAAGCAGGGCGGTGAGATCAGAAGTGTGGGGCCTACACCGCGCTGTGTCTACACTGTGGACCGAGGACACCGCTCCGGGGATGTGGGCTGGGGAGCGGCTGCCTCTCGGATCCCGCTGGGGCCCGAGGCGCGTGGAGCCCAGCGAGCAGAGGTTTGGGGACTTCAGCGTGTCTGGGTTAGGATGTGCCAAATCGGAGGTGGGGGTGTCCCCGAGGAGTGGTCATTGAGGCGTGTCCTCTGTGGTTGCTTTAAACGCCAATCCCAGCAGAGGCCGGGCAGGATCACCGCTACACAGAGGACAAACCACAGCTAGAAGGGCAGCAGTCCAGAGCCCATCAGGGTGGGGGCGGAGCCAGGCCACAGGAGGGGCCCCTGGGAGGGGCTGGGAGGCCCTGGGAGGTGGGGCTCTCTTCCTACGGCCTGTGGTCCTCATCCCATGTGGCCCTCAAGGCTGTCTCCTGTGCCTGAGTCCCCTACCCGCCCACCTCCGAGTTCACGTGAGGAATCCCACCTCTGCCCATCCTGCCAGCTCCCACGCCCGCCCGCTGCTCCAACCACAGGGACGGCTTGCTGCCCCTACCCACCAAGCAAGCGCCTTCCCTCCTCAGGACCTCTGCTCCCAGCTCACTGCCCCAGGACACTTCTCCCAGAGCCCACAGGGCTCCCTCCTGCCTCCTCCTGATCATGCCAAAACCGCCACCCTGAAGGTCCCATGCCCAGCAGCCTCCCACCACACCCTTCCCTCCTAGCAGGGGAGGGCTAGGCCTGGGAGCTAGTAGTTGCTCAGTAAACGTTTGTAGAATAAATGTAGACACACAGGGCGACAGATGGCGAGAGGGAGTGGGCGAGCAGATGGCCCACGCTGTTTTCGGCACTTCTCGTGGGGGACGGTGAGTAATTGTGTGTTCTAACCTATACACTGCAGCGCTCTCCAGATTTCCGAGGGAACTAGCATTTCTGTGGAGCCACACGTTCTTCAATCATTTGTTAGAATATGTGTTGAGCCCTGGCCGGTTTGGCTCACTGGATAGAGCGTCAGCCTGGGGACTGAGGGGTCCCAGGTTCGATTCCGGTCAAGGGCATGTACCTTGGTTGCGGGCACATCCCTAGTAGGGAATGTGCAGGAGGCAGCTGGTCGATGCTTCTCTCTCATCGATGTTTCTAACTCTCTATCCCTCTCCCTTCCTCCCTGTAAAAAATCAATAAAATATATATTTTTAAAGAAAAGAATATGTGTTGAATACCAGGGCACTCTGGGGAGGGCTCTGCCCAGCTCTAACTTTGGGGGGTGAGTGGGGATGCTTGTGGGGCTGGCTCCTCACCCCTCTCCTCCGACCCCGCGTGTTTACCTGCCCAAAGTCTTCTCCAACGCCCCCTCCCCGGCCCCTGGGAGGCATAACAACAGAAGCAGTGGCCCTCCTGGCCCTCCTGGCTCCCTACTTCTGTTCACAGGTGAGGCCTGGCACTATCTGAAATCACCCGGCAGCTGGCCTGCACCCAGAAAACATGAGCCTTCTCGCCCGTTCCTGGGGACATGTTATGTGTCACACACATCCACGGGGGGGGGCGCGGGGGGGCCGGGCCTGGCCTCTTCTCTGCAGGCCGCCCAGGGCCTGGCAGAGATCTCCTGGTTGGGAGTAGTGGTGGGTGTCGCAGTTAAGAGCATGGACTCTGGGTCCATCCTGTCCAGGTGGGGCGCCCAGCTCTGTCTGCCCCTGGAAACTGGGGACCCCCCCAAACCTTCCAAGGTCCCTTTCCTTTCAATGGCACGCACCACGTCCACCTCCCAGTGGCTGGGAAAATCAAGTATCAAGAGCTGGCATGGCCCTAGCTCCGTGGTTGGCAAACTGCAGCTCGCAAGCCACATGCGGCTCTTTGGCCCCTTGAGTGTGGCTCCTCCACAAAATACCACGTGCTGGCGGGCATGTACAGTGCGAAGTTGACTTAAAACTTTAAGTAAAGTTTATTAGGACTTGTATGCATGCCTATAAGCATAACCAATGGACATAAGACACTGGCGGGGAGGGGAGGCCGGGGGGTAAGTACTCAATAAGTGCTGGCTATCGTTACACTCACTGATGGTTTAGAGTAAAGCAGACGGACACGGGCTCAGCACTGGCCCTCGCTTCCCCCTAGCCCCCACCCTCAGGGCTGTGGGGGGCCCGTCTGGAAATGCTTGGGGATAACGTACATCCCAGGAAGGACAGCTGACAGGCTCTGAGCCTCCGTGACAAGTTAATGAATTCGGCCTCCGGTACCCAAGGCGCTGTCTGGGCCAGGCCCGCCTGCCCGCGCACTGACCTTTAAAGGTGAGCACTCAGCCCACCCATCACTCACGGTCGGAGGGAGCAGCAGGAGACGGCACCTGCCTGAGACCTGAGACGAGCCATCACTCTCCCCGCCGCCCCCGCACCACACACTGTCACTCCCGTCTGAGTCATAAGGAAACTTCCAGAGCTGTCCGGTTCTCTCCCCAGCCTTCGCCCTGGAAACCGGGGCACTTTCTGCTATGCCCCCTGGTGCCAGCCTGGCGGGCCTCCCTCACCCACCGGGACCCACACACACCGCCAGGGCCACGGGGAGGTCCCGGCCTCCCTGTAGAGCCATAGCTCGCATTCTGATCCCTTCATCACCTTCTCATGCCATTTCCCGTCTAC
>NW_006293007.1:3142963-3147910 GCF_000327345.1 Myotis davidii
ATTTCTTTGGCTGCAAGAAACAGAAAAAAGCCCTGGTTGGTTTGGCTCAGTGGGCAGAGCGTCGGCCTGCAGACTGAAGGGTCCCGGGTTTGATTCTGGTCAAGGGCACATGCCCGGGTCACGGGCTCCATCCCCAGTAGGGGGTGCACAGGAGGCAACTGATTAAAGATTCTCATCATTGATGTTTCTCTCTCTCTCTCTCTCTCTCTCTCTCTGTCTGTCTCTCTCTCTCTCTTCCTTTCTGGAATCAATAAAAATATTTTTAAAAAGAAACTGAAAACACCACCCCAAGCTGAAGCAATGAGAGCAGCAGGAAGTCCGGAGGCCCCGTGGGTTTCAGGTGGGCCACTCAGCAGGTCAGTGTTGTCCTCAGAGACCCAGGTCCCGTCACCTCTCTGCCCTGTGTCCCCACCCCTCTCTTCCTCAGCCTTGGTCTTGCCTGCAAACTGCAACCAAGGTGGCGGCTGCCCCGCGGTCATCCTCGCGGGACCCCCATCCCTTCCAGTGACGCCTTTTCTTAGGGAAGAATCCAGACCAGACAGCAGCTCCATAAACGTCCTCCCTCCGGCATCACCATCCTGGCACCTCACACCTCCGTGCAGCCCCTCCTCCGGGTGCACCCCTGGGCTTCACCCAGTGCCAGCACCCTGACCTCCCCCCCTTATCCCAGGGTCAGGTTACGACCTCAGTTGCCCACCGTTTATCAGTGAATTTCTTTGTTTTGCAGAGATTTGACAATATTTACTTTTACTTTTGATTTGCTTTTATTTTGCACAATTTTCATTCTATCACCAGAAATGTATTATTTTTTTCTTTATCTCAGTGGGGATGAGTTTTGGTATTCAATGTTCCCAATAAGGCATAACTGGCTTTGTTAACTTTCCTGATTGCTTCTTCATTTTTTAATTTATTCTTTGTCTTCTTAATCCTCACCAGAGGATTTTTTTTTTATCCCATTGATTTTTTTTAGAGAGAGTGAAAGGAAGGGGGAGAGGGGGAGAGAGAGAGAGAGAGAGAGAGAGAGAGACATAAATGTGAAAGAAACATATGGATTGGTTGCCTCCCACATGAGCCCCAGTGGGGGCCAGGGATCGAACCTGCAACCCAGGTATGTGCCCTTGACTGGGAATCAAACCCAAAGCCCTTTCCTGCTCAGGCCAGTGCTCTAACCACTGATCAACGCTGGCCAGGACTTAATTTATTCTTAAAAACTGACTTTACAGTTAGCCAAAGTCTGATTCTTAATTAAATTTCATAATGAATTATTATTTGATTTTAGAAATTAAGAAACAATGCTTACATGTTTGAAAAATAATAACAACATACTTGAAGCAAATTGGTTCTTTAATGTGGGCATTTACGGCACCAGGAAATTCCTTTTTGAAATGTATTTGTTATACATGGTGTGTAGGTAATAGTCACATGTTGTGAATTTCATTCCAGAGTTAAAAACAAATCTGCATTTTACTGCATCCTATTTTGTGCACCACATGCTTGAGTTTATTTTCATTTTTACTTGTATTTTTTAACATTTAATAATGCAGACAAACCTTTTTTTTAAACCCTTGAAAACTTGATTTTCAGAATCTGCAAAGGCCTCAGGTCTTCCTGAGTACTTACTGCATTGGACGGCCTTTTTTACAGATATTTCTACTCCCTCCATAACGGATAACATTTTAATTAAAGCCGGAAAGTTATCATGGTCACAAAACAAGCAGTAATCCCCCCCCCCCAAGAAAAAAAGAGTCTGAGTCGTTAATTAAGCAACACAATGAGAATTATTGCACATTGCGGGCCCTGTGCCCTGACAATTACCCCCCCACACACACACCTGCCTAAATGTGCTATTGGTTGGAAGAATTACCCAGCCCTGGCCAGCACCTGACCACGCCATGTTGTGCAGGAGGGCGGGGAGGCCTATGACCTCTTACCAGCATCCACCAGCGCGAATCAAGAAAGAAAGTTCTTTGCCGAGATCAATTGCCCCGGCACCTGATGGAGCCCAAGGAGCTAGCTCCAAGGTCGAGCAATTAAGAGCGAAAGCCGAAACGACTCCCATAATTGCGGAATCGCTCATTTTAACAGCCTGATTGGAAATTGTCAACACTGTGTCTGAGACTAATGAAGCAAAGGAAATGGAAAAGGTGACATTTTCGAATAATATTATTAGTAAACGAATTGACGACATGTCAGATAACAAAGACAATTCCAATCCAGGGGTTTATTAAGTCCCCAAAAGTTTTCATGGCAGATTGATGTGTCGAGATATTAACGCCTTCCTAATTGGGCTCCGTTAACAACGCTAATTAGAATCCCTCAAGGAAAGAGCCTGGGGAGGCCCTGTTTGAGTTTTAAAATAGTCTCTAAACAAATGACTGGGAATGAAACACTTAAACTGGCAAATTAATACGTGGAGAGGCAGAGCTCATCACGGAGGCCCTGCCACGGCGTGGACACACGCGGCTGGGACGATGCGAGGTGTGGCAGCTCCACATCACCGGTGTGTTCTGGGAAGCTCTGAGGTCTCGGTAACGCGTGGGGTTATTCACAGCCTCTCCCAGCGAAAGTCTGCGTGCAGAGCTGACATCCGCGGTGAATGACAAGATCAAACGGGTGACTAAGTCCGAGCTGTGACAGCACCATCTGTCTCCGCGTCATGTGGGTGGGAAAATGGCATCAGAATAGGGGGCTCGGGAGTTTCGCCCCCTAAGTGGCTGTCCAAGGAATGATATCTGTCAGGAGTTTAAGAGTGAAGAGAAGCATCAGGGGGTGGAAAATCGTAAATGACTCACTTAGCCATCTCACGCGGCTTGAATAAATGGTGTACTTAACCTGACAGGGTAGGACACCTACCATGAATGAACGTCACTGAAAATTGCAAAGATTATCAGGCAGAGTCTTCCTTACCACCCCCCCTGCCTCCCCCGCAGGCTATGAAACACAGACTCCAGAGTGCAAGGACCCAGGGAGTATGCTCTCAAGCCCTTCCCCGGGGAAACTGCTAGAAACCTGGGGATGAGCATTACATACGTGTATTTAATTGTCGGTCTGGAAGAATAACAGGTAAACGTTACATGCTCTCACAAAATAGGAGACAGGCGATCTGAAGCGGGCGTAGCGAGAGGGAAAAGAGGAAATGGAATTAACTTGTGGCTTATCACCTAAGTGTTAGGTGGGAGACAAAGGATGTCACTTAACGCCGACAAACCGTATGATAACCGCTTGCACGGTCTGAAATTGACAATGTCTGATCATGTCTGACCTGCAAAAATGACGGTTCTATAGGACGCAAGCTAATTAAACATTATGAAAGATACTGGAATAGAAACATCCAATGAAACAAAAACACAGTCGTCCCTAACTTGACAAAGAAATGCAAACACTAAAGCATGTCCCCGCTGTGGGAGGGCCTTGCCGTGAAGTGAGGCCGACCGAAGGGCAGACACCGCGAGATTCCGCTTGGCCGAGGTCCCCAGAGCAGTCCGGCATAGAGACAGGTTGCCAGGGGCCGGTGGGGGTATTGGGGGGAGGGGGGTGTTCTTGCTTAATAGGGGTAGCATTTATGTTTGGGTTGATGAAAATGTTAGAAACAGTGGTGATGGTTGCATAACATTGTAAAGGAACTTCATGCTCTGCATTGTACACTTTTAAATGGTTAAAAAGGATAAATTTTACAGTACATATATTTTACTACAATTTTTTAATATGTCTTTTTCATTGACTTTTAGAGAGAGAAGAAGGGAAAGGGAGAGAGAAATAGAAACATCGATGACGGAGAAACATGGACTGGCTGCCTCCTGTATCCTCCTGCCCACTAGGGATTGAGCCCACCCCTGGGCATGTGCCTGGATTGGGAATCAAACCAGTGACCTCTTGATTCAGGGGTCAGTGCTCAACCATTGAGCCATACCAGCTAAGCTACAAATTTTTTTAATCTATTTATTTTTCATCCCCACCCGAGGACATGTTTTCATTGATTTGAGAGAGAGAGAAAGGAGAGAGAAACATTGGAGGGAGAGGGAGAGGGAGAAACACTGCTCCGTCATCTTCTGAACGTGCCCTGACCAGGATGGAACCCAGAATCTTGTCATGTGCCCTGACCGGGAACCACACCCGGGATCTTTCAGTGCGTGGGACAATGCTCCGATCGACTGAGCCACATCAGCCAGGGCTACAATTAAAAAAAAAAAAAAACATTAATAATGTAATATACCAAAACCCATTGAATTGCACACTTTAAATGCGTGAATTGTATGCTATTTGAACTAGATCTCAATAAAGCTGTTTACCGAAAAGAAAAGGGGGGGGGGGAACATGCTAAGTTATGCTTTAAAAAATAGGAACAAAGAAAACAGATCACCTAGAGAAAGAAGTAGAATCACTGTAATGCAAGGTACACCGTGACATTATGCACAGTACCACGGCAGCACGGAGACCAGCGTGTCAGTCACAGCAATGAATGCAAATAGGCTAAACTCATCTACTCAAAGGAAAAGATTCCCAATCAGCTCAGAGAGCAGCCAGCTCTAATCAGAGTGATTTAGGGAGACGGAGACTCCCCGGACGGGCGAAGGTAGAGCGGGCGATGGGAACCACGCACACGCGGCGGCTGGACTCGGATATTAGACAAGGGAGAAGCCGGGCCAAAAGCATTTACTGTGACAAAGACGTTATGCTATTAGGCCGACGGAGATTTAACGGTCAGGAATGCAGCGCGGAGCCTTGGCCGAGACAAAGCTCCGGGGGTGTGGGGAGAAGGACAGACCGCTCTCCGGGTGGAGACAGCGCACTGCTCCTGGGCAAGTGAACAAAACCAAATCGGGAAGGCCGTACAATAACTGAACACAAGCAAGAAGGAAGGTCTGGCATTACAGCCAAAGGGCTGCCTTCTCCAGCGAACATGCAGCATCCACGGACACACACACACACACACACACACACAACACA
>NW_006293007.1:3148328-3168413 GCF_000327345.1 Myotis davidii
TGTTATTACTAGTGCAAAGGTTTTCAGTCTAAAACTTTGCAAAGATATATAAATTTAAAGCCATTACAAAGGAGATCTTTTTATGTTGTTATTATACACTAGGAATAATTTGTGAAAAATTTATAAAAAGTAGTGAGGCAATGGCTTAGGAATTACAACACAGTATACACACACACCTCACACACCACACACACCCCACACACACACACACACACACCACACACACGCACACACACACACACATTGCCACAGCGCTCTGTGTTAAGCAGATCTGATACAGATCACCTCTGTTGATCACATCGTGGGTTAAAAGTGAGGATTCAAAACAAATTCAAAAAAGCCAGGTTTCTGCCTGAAATTTTGTATTTTTTATTTTTTTTTCTGCCTGGAAATGTAAAATGTCTCTCAACAACTCTCAGGTGAAAGGCAAAGTACAAATTGCAGCCGCAGGGTTTCTCTAAAAGCAGGGCGGTGCGGCATCTCGGGGAGAGAGTTAAGACAGTGGAGCGGGAAATCGTGACTTCCAACACCGCTGTCAGCCAACGCAAAGTAATGGAAATGCGCAAACTAAACTCCCAGCTCAGAACTAGGAGCTGAACAACAAAGTCACCAGCAGACTGCACAATAAGGAAGCGGCGGAGACGGCGGACATTCATGAGGCGGGGGGCATGGCGACCACGCAGCCACATTATAGGGGGGCAGTCCCGCAGGTGCTCGGACGTTACACCCAGGAGTCACCCTGAGACTGAGCAATCCCACCCCGGGGATCCGGCCAAGAGAGATGAAAGCATGCATCCACCCAGCAGCCCGGGCATGGATGTTTATAGCGGCATTATTCATACCAAGGGATGATGACAAATTTTGCATCTAAAGAGAGCGGTGTTTGCACACTATTGTGAATACTAAATACCACCGAATGCTACACCCGAAAGTGGTTAATTGAATGTGATGCGGCTTGTACCTCAATTTAAAAAAAAAAAAATTAATGAGGTAGAAAGTAGAAAAAGCTATCTAGAACTAATAAATCAAAATCTTGATCTTTTGTGGGGGGAAAAATAACACGCGAGAGAAGCCTTTCATTATCAGGGAGGAAGGGACAAAGCGCATGCATACTGATAGGCTGGGGGAGAGGTTACAGGCTGCTGAACAGTGTTAAAAACCATAATAGACCACTCTGCCCAGCTCTGTGAAAACAAATGAAAACTCAGATGGAATGGAGAGTTTTCTAAGACGGTGCCGTTTACCAAAATTGGTCCCAGCAAAGACAAGAAATTTAAGCAGCCTATTTTCGCAAGAGAAATAGAGAAAATTATGAAGGTCTGCCGAGAGAAATAGAAAGAAAAAAAAGAAACGGCTGAAATTGGTTAGCTCTAAGAGCAGGAAACTTAAATCGATTTTCAAATGCTCAGATTCCCTCAACGTAAGGGAGAACGAGACGTCTTTGAATATACCTTTTCAAATGACTTTGAAGTTGAACCATCTTAATATATTACATATTCATCCAATTCAAGATTTGGGGGTTGGGGGGGAAACTCTGAAATTGAATCCAAACAGGAGTCGATGGACATAACTGCATATTAGTTTGATAGCATCGCCACGGAAAAGATGCAAGAATTAATCCAAGTGCTTTTCACCACACGAATCTGCCTGTGTCAGGGTAAGAAGAACTAAAGGAGACCTGGAACTTTCCTGAGAAGTTTATGGCCGGCTGCTGCAGCTCGTAGGCTGTTTTCTGTGGACTGCAGCACTGAGCAAAAACTAAACATGTGCGTGTTACGGAAAACCAGGGTTCTTTGTAGGAGAAGGGGGTGCAAAGTCCAATAGAGATGGATGGGAAGCACACTGCCCCCCGCCCAGGGGGTGTTGGGGTGAAATTAGAAGGATTCCTATGCGCTTACTCTTCAGTGTGTACTCTCTAGCTCTCTCCCCTGAATCTACCAGTAGAGCTTGGTAACAGGCCTGGGACAAGAAAATTCCAAAGTATTTGTGCCAGGTAGTAAGAAAGCATCCAAAACTGATGGAGTCACGTGGAGATTTCACCAGCACCGGCGTGTTTCAGTGGTTCTCAACCTTCCTGATGCCGCGACCCTTGAATACAGTTCTTCATGCTGTGGTGACCCCCAACCATCAAATTATTTTCGTGGCTACTTCATAACTGTGATTTTGCTACTGTTATGAATCGTCATGTAAATATCTGATATGCTGTATGTGTTTTCCGATGGTCGTGACCCACAGGTTGAGAACCGCTGGTTTAGATCATTAACACTCAATGCGGTGCGATCACCATTTTCTGTTCCATCTGGTCTCTGTTCCCTTTACCCACTTTCTCCGCCCTCCTCGGGGTTATTGAGTGTTTTCCATGGTTCTATTGTATCTCCTTTTTGCCTTCTTCAATCCCTTCATTGTTTTGGTGCCTACTCGAAAGATCACAGCACACACCTTTACCTTACTGCGGTCTCCCCGGAATGATATGCCACTCTGTGGGTAGCAGAGGACACCTACAGCAGCAACAGGCTTCCATTTCTTTGGGCTCGACCTTTGTGCTGCTGCGGTCGTGCGTCGTGCCTGCATAAATGTATGCAGCCAACGGCATGTTGTTACTCCTTTTCTTTTTAAGGGATTTAAATCATGTTTAAAATCCTATCTGTTTCCCAGCACCGTTGCCATTTCAGACACATCATTCCGGCCGTGGAGCGGCGTCTCGACGCCTCCCCGTTTTCCTCCCTTTGACATTTCCTTCGCCATTTCCCCGCAGCTCGGTTTTCGTTCTTCTGAAAAGGTCTTTATTTCGCCGTCATTTTTTGAAAGATATTTTCATTAGCCCTGGGAGTCTAGTTTTTTTTCCCTCTTCATGCTTCAAGGGTGTTGCTCCACTGTCTTCTTGCTTTGATTGTTTCTGATGAGGAATCTGCTGTCATTTTCAGTTTTGTTTCTCCGCAAATGTCTTTTTCCCTCCTGCCTCTGGCTGCTTTCACAATGTCCTCTTGATCACCGGCTCGGGGCAGTTTGATAACGATGTGCTTTCAGATGGTTTTACTCAGGTCTGTTGTGCTTGGAGCTCATTGAGTTTCTTAGGGGGACTGAGTTAATAGTTGTCATCAAATTTGGAAACAATTTTAGCTGTTATTTCTTCAAATGCTTTTTTTGTGTCTTCTCCCTTTCGCCTCTCCCTCCGGGATTCCAATTACCCGCATATCAGGCAACTTGGAATTGCCTTACCGCTCACTAATGTGCTTGTCATTTTTCATTGCCTTCTCCCTGGTTCCTTTTAGATTGTTTCTATTGCTACGATTTCAAGTCCCCTAATCTTTTCTTCCCCCAACGTCCAAACTTCTGCTAATACCATCCAGTGTGTTTTTCATCTCACAAATCGTTGTTTCATCTCGGAAAGTTTAACTTGAGCCATTTATTTCCTCTGTCTCTGTACTTAACTTTTGGAACATATGGCGCACAGTTATAATAGCTGCTTTAATATCTTTGTCTAACTCTAACATCTGTGTCAGTTTTGGGTTGGTTTCCACTGATTGATTCCTTTCTCCATTGCGGGCTGTACATTTCTGCTTCTTTGAATGCTTGGTAAATTTTGCTTAAATATCAGTCATAAATTTTACCTTGGTTGGGTGTTGGATATTGTTGGATTCCTTAAATAGTCTTTCCTTTATGTTTATTGATTTTGGAGAGAGCTGGGAAGGGAGAGTGAGGGGGAGAGAGAGAGATCCGTTGTTCCACTTATTGATGTATGCATTGGTTGCTTCTGGTAGGTGTCCTGACCTGGGATCAAACCTGCAACCTTGCTGTCACCAACTGAGCTACCTGGCCAGGGGTATTCCTTAAATATTCTTGAGCTTTGTTCTTGGATGCTGTTAAGATCCTCGGAAATGGTGTGATCCCTTTGGGTCTTCCTTTAAAAGCAGTGGTTCTCAACCTTCTGGCCCTTTAAATACAGTCCCTCATGTTGTGACCCAACCATAAAATTATTTTCGTTGCTACTTCATAACTGTAATATTGCTACTGTTATGAATCGTAATGTAAATATCTGATAGGCAGGATGGTCTTAGGCGACCCCTGTGAAAGGGTCGTTTGACCGCCAAAGGGGTCGCGACCCACAGGTTGAGAACCGCTGCTTTAAAAGGGTTGCTAAGTAGACCAGGGCAGTGCTCAGTCTAGAATGAATTCTTTCCCACGACCCAGCAAAGCCCTCTGTGTACCCTACCCGATGCCTCGTGAATCTCTGAGTGTTCTGGTGTGGCTGCCTGGAGCGGGCTCTGTTCCCAGCCCTGTGCGAGCACTGCGGACTAGCCCCTCTGGCCTCTGGGTGGTCTCTCTGAAACTCAGGCAGTTTCTCCTCCACACACACGGATCGCTGCTGAGCTGAACACTCCGGAGGGAGACCGTGCTGACCTCTGGGCTCTGTCTGAGCACGGCTCTCCCCTCTCGGGTCCCCTGACCTGAAGACACGAGGCGCCTTGTCCTCCTGGAACTCTCCCTCCAGGACCCCACGGAACTCCACCTCAGAAGCTGTTGAGGCAGCGAGCTGGGGCGATAGCACAGCTCACCTCGTTTACTTCCATCGCTTAGGGGCCGCCGACCTTGTGACCTGACTCTCCGTGCCTTGAAAACCATGCTTCATAGTTTTGTCCATTCTTTGGTTGACTCAGGAGGCGGGACATAGCCAAGCCCTGCCATTCTGCGTTGGTTAGCAACAGAAGTCTCTAGCTGCCCAGGTGCCGTGTACCTATTCATCTATTCAGCTTTAAATACACATCATCACTGAGGTATTTGGGTTTAACAAGTCCTTTACACGATCCCACTTGGTCTATATTCCTTTTTCTCACTTTTACGATCTCCTTTCAATGAATTGTTTTTTTATTATTCCAATTTTTTTTGTACTCTATGAGCTTGGAAGTTATGCAGTCTTTTATTATTCTTTTAGTCGTTACCCTAGAGATTATAACGTGCTTCCTGAGTTCATAAAAATCTCACATTAAATGATGCTTTCATGAACAGTGCAAAAATCGTGGCGCAGTTTAACTCTGTCTGCCCACGCGCAGATTACAGGCCCACGTGGCCACACATTCCCATCCTGCCCATGTTTTTAACCCACCAGGGCATGGTTGTTGTTCTACACTTTCAACGTTACCTTCTATTTGCCTGTAGATTTCCTGTGTTACTGTTCTCGACACCTCCCTCGCCCTGCTCACCTCCCTCCTGAGTTCATCCTTCAGTATTTCCTCTAGTGTGGCTCTTCTCAAGCCAGACTCTCCCTGCTTCCGTCTGTCGGGAAACGTCTTTGTTTTACCTTCAGTCTTGAAGGCTATTTTCTTTGCGTAGGAAACCCGGGTTCCACAGCTATTTCTCTTGTAGGAGTTTAAAGATCCCATTCGAATGCCTCTGACTCCCCTATTCCTGTTGAAAACCAGCTGGAAGACTAAGGAAAAGAGGTGGGCCCCTGCCCCTTGCTTTGGTGGGGGCCAGTGGCTGGTGGAAGGGTAACCCAGAATCTGCATTCCAGCCTGTTGGGGTGGGGAAGGAAAATTCACCTTAGTCATCCTGCTCCCCAGGCCCAGTGAGGGCGAGCGTGGAGTTCTGGCGCCCTCTGGTGCCTGGAGGGAGACTTACTCCCATGTCTAAGAACTAATATGACAAACACAAGGTCTGTCCCCCAATAATCCTACGAAGAGACAAGACCAAATGGGTGGGAAAACAAAACAGTAGCAAGACCACGGGCACCCAGATACGGAAATGACCGTAAACTGTCACCCACGGGTCTCAAAGGAAATATGTTTAAGGAGAGAAAAGACAAGATTGAGGATGTGGCCGAGCTCCGAAAACTGTAGAAGAAGTCGGATTGGACCCTAGGCCTCTCCAGACCAGCGCAGACTCTCAGTCTCGCTCAGCCCAGAGCCTCTGGCCATGGGTCTACCTCAGCGCCCACAACGATGGCTGGGCCCAGGGGGTTCCACCTGACTCCTACCCCAGGTCTTCCCGGTTACCACCCCCAGGACTCACCCCGCACTCACATATGTGCAGCACAAGGTGGGGTGATCAGCTTTCCCCCAAGGAAGCGTCGATGAAGGGGTGGGGCTCTGATGGTGGGTAAAGGCTTCCCCTCCTCCTGGGAGCGGATGCTGCTGAGACACAGCCATGTCACAGCCTCTGGGAAGACGCTGCTGAGAGAGGGGGGCCATCACACCCGCCACCAGCCCCATCCCTGCCGGGCCTGGGAGCTCCAGCCCCTTCCCTCCTGATCGCTGATCCCCCTCCATGAGCCAGGGCCTCCCCCTCTCTCCCCACCTTTGCTGGTTTCCTGCGGCTGCCATAGCCAAGGACCACGACTGGGGCGGCTGAAACCGCAGAAATTCACTCTCGCCGCTCTGAGGTCAGGAGTCGGGAACCAAGGCGTCAGCCAGGCTGGGCTTCCTCCAGAGCCTTCGGGGGAGCGTCTCTCCCAGCTTCTTCTCAGTCCTCCTGGGCTGCCATGCCGTCTGCTCCCTCTTCACGCGGAGGTGTCTCCTGCATCTTCCCACTGTGCTTGCCAGACTCTGTGTCCAAGTTTCCCCTTTTTATTTTTTTAAATATATTTTATTGATTTTTTACAGAGAGGAAGGGAGAGGGATAGAGAGTTAGAAACATTGATAAGAGAGAAACATTGATCAGCTGCCTCCTGCACACCCTCTAATGGGGATGTGCCCACAACCAAGGTACATGCCCTTGACCGGAATCGAACCTGGGACCCTTCAGTCCGCAGGCCAACGCTCTATCCACTGAGCCAAACCAGTTAGGGCCAAGTTTCCCCTTTTTGTAAGGACACCAGTCATATTGGATTAGAAGATGTAACATACACACACACACACACACACACACACTAGGGAAGAAGACAATTTTGCTATTTGTGACAACATGGATGGACCTAGAGGGTATTGTGCTAAGTGTGATAACTCAGACAAAGAAAGACTAATACTGTATAATTTCACTTACATGTGGAATCTAAAAAGAGAAACACATAGAAACAGAGTTGGATGGTGGTTAGCAGGGACTGGGGGATTGGGAGGGGAGCGTGTTAGTCAAAGGGACACACACTTCCAGTTATAAGATGAGTACATTCTGAGGAATTAATGCACAGCATGGTGACTATAGTTAACAATTCTGTATTGTGTGCTTGAAAGTTGCTAAGATGGTAGGTCTTAAATCAGCCGTGGGCAAACTACGGCCCGCGGGCCGGATCCGGCCCATTTGAAATGAGTAAAACTAAAAAGAAAAAAGACGGTACCCTTTTATGTAATGATGTTTACTTTGAATTTATATTAGTTCACACAAACACTCCATCCATGCTTTTGTTCCGGCCCTCCGGTCCAGTTTAAGAACCCATTGTGGCCCTCGAGTCAAAAAGTTTGCCCACCCCTGTCTTAAATGTTCTCACCACAGAGGGGGAAATGGTAATTGTGTGAGGTGAAGGAAGTGTTAACTAACCCTATTTTGCTAATATTTCTATATATTATACACACACACACATATATATATATTTATCACACTGTACACCTTAAACTTACACAATGCTCTATGTCAATTATATCTCAATAAAGCAGAGGGGAGAAGAGATGCAAAGAGGAATAGAGAAGTAGAAAGGTCCACCATATAAACACATATGTAAAGAAAACACATATGTAAAGAGGCAAAACCATAATTGAACAGTACTTTAGTGGGACAGAATAATAATTGAAGACATAGTGCCCCAGAATTTACCCAAACAGATGAAAGGGATCAAGCACAGATTTAAGAAAATTGTTAAACCCTAGCAAGAAAAGTAAGAGGAAGTACACATCTGGACACGTCGAGGTACAGCTGCAGGAAACTCAAGCAAAAGCGAAATGTCCACTATAACCAGACTGTGAAAGACGTCTCACTTTCAAGAAGGGCACCCTTCAGTCTCTCAGCACCTCCCCCTGCCCAGAATTAGCATCCCCCCTGGGGAGAAGCAGCCCCTAAATGCAAGGCTCACCCCACTGGTTTACGGTCCTGCCAGATTCTATTCGAGTCATTTTTCTCTGCCTCATTATGCCTCCGATACCTTCAAGTTGATTTTTTTTAAATCCAGCTCTTCTTGCTGTCATCCAAAAAGGGGTTGTTCCAAATTACCTGGATTTCAAGATTACCAGAAGCAAGATCCAAATGTTAACATTTAAAATGTCTAAATGATAGTATTCCCCGCCCCCCAAAAAAAGCTAAAGGCCCTGGTGGGCTTACAAATGAGTGCTAGCTAACATTCACATAGGGGGGATTTCTATGTCGGTCAAAGTATTCTGAGTCATAGGAAAAGTTAGGAAGTTCCTCAGTTAAATTTGTGAAATCAATGTATCCTTGGCATCAAAGCTTTCTTAAGTTATTCTTTAAAAAGAAAGAAATGAACAATTTTTATTTCTTAAGATGGATGGACAAATAAGTAAAATCTTACAAAATTAAATAGAATTTGTATTAAACAAATACAATATGAATTTATTTTTATTCCAGGGAAACAATGATGTGCCGTTATTAGGTAAATAATAGATATAATGCATTAAAACAACAAATTGAAGGGTTACAAACTAAATTGGAGTAGAAGGAAACTCCTATACTTAATAGATTATTTGCTGAAAGCCCACAGCAAACATCCGATTACACAGTGAAATTCTAAAGCCATTCCTATAAATATCAAGAATTCAGTATCTCCACTGTTATACAATCGTGTCTTGGAGGTGGTAGCCACCTTACAAAACATGCAAACTAAAAGCCAAAATTCTGCTTTTGACATCAGCTTGCAGAACAAATTCTTTGAGGCATAACTGACCTCACCAAAGACAGGGAGAGAAAGTAGCTATGAACTGAAGCCTGAGCATCAGGCAACCAGGAGGGGCAGGAAGGTTCCGAGGACAGAGAGTGGCAGTGCCCTAGGGATGCGGGCAGACAGGAGCTCCGCCTGGACATCCTACAATGATAGCAGACCTTCAAGGGAGGGGTAGATGACCCCAACTTGGAGCCACCCCTTGCCTACCTGTAAGAGATGAAGAAAATCCTCTCATGAGGAAATGGTCCCCAGTTCATGCCCCCAGATGATGATCAAGCCATTAGCTCATAATCAAAGATCACCAAGCGGGGGGGAGGTGAGTGGGTGAGTAGAAGGAAAACAAGCAGCACATTGGGACTCCCAGGATATTGGTGGTTATATCAGCAAATCCTATATAATAAAAGCTTAATATGCAAATTGACCAAACGGAGGAATGTCCGGTCACTATGATGTGCACTGACGACCAGGGGGGCAGGCGCTCAATGCAGAAGCTTCCCCCAGCCCGCAGGCCCCAGGCCAGCCAAGGCGGGTGCCAGCAGGCCGCCCCCCCACTCCAGTCGCCCCACTGGTCACCCCATAGATCAGCCCTGATTGCTGGCCGGGCCTAGGGACCCTACCCGTGCACGAATTTCATGCACCGGGCCTCTGGTAGAAAAATACATGCAAAATGAATAAAGGAATTTGGGCACCATCACAACTAACCAAGGGGTAATTGGGGCAATATCCACAAAAGAACCAGGGAAATGATGACAAGCAATGATGCCTCTGTTATAGTGAGCACAGCAAGCATCCAGATTTTGGTTTCTAAATACCATTTTCCTCCAAAGGGACTTCCTTTGAGAAATAATTGATTAGAGGTCTGGGTAAGGACTGACAAGGTGAGGCTGGGACAGCTGTGCTAAGATCAAGGAAATGCTCAAAAATTATTGTTATTGTCAAAAGATAGAAGCCAGCTGGCACTACACTGAATACGTTAGTAAATAAAAGTTCCTGTGTGTATATCAACATTCAGAAAAAGAGAGTAAAAGGAGAGGGAGTTTCTTACAAAAGAATGCTAATGGGTTCATCTACAGGAAAGAATGGGTTTAGAATATTACAATTTTGAAACCACCAATGAGAGCCCTAGCCAGTTTGGCTCAGTGGATAGAGTGTTGGCCTGTGGACCAAAGGGTCCCAGGTTCAATTACAGTCAAGGGCACGTATCTTGGTTGCAGGGTCCTCCCTGGCCTGAGCCCTGGTCAGGGCACGTGCAGGAGGCAACTAATCAATGTGTTTCTCTCACATCAATGTTTCTCTCTGTCTTTCCCTCTCTCTTAAAAAAAAAAACCCCACGAAACTACCAATAAGGGATAGATGGTAGATATAGAAAGACAGATATCAAAAGACAGAGATAGATAGAGATAAAGGTACAGATACAGGTATAGGTACAGATATAAAAGGAGATTGTTAGTGAGGAATTGGATCACGTGACTCTGGAGGCTGAGAAGTGCCATAATCTGCCATCGGCAAACTGGACCCAGAAAAGCCGGTGCTGTCATTCAGCCCGAGTCCCAGAGGAACACCGGAGCCAACAATGTAACTGCTCCCGGTCCGAAGGCAGCAGGAGATGAGGTGAGATGTCTGACTCAAGCACTGAGGCAGGGAAAAGGGACAAATTCCTGCTTTCTCCACATTTCATTCTCTGCCCAGGCCCTGAACGGAGCGGATGCTGCCCACCACACTTGGGAGGACCATCTACGCCACTGAGTCTAGCTGTTCAAATGATAACCTGCTCTGGAAACACCCAGAAATGATGCTTCATCTGGGCTCCCCACGACAGTCAAGTTGACACATAAATGAACCATCACAGGTCTACCCTTTGTAAGCTTGGCAGCTGTATGAATCTCTAAAAGTATACTTCGTCTCCAAATAAAGAAGACCATAATTCTGCCTAACAACCTCTCCAACCCCTGGACCAGAAGAGGAGGAAAGAAAATAAAGACACACACGTACATGCGAGCACACACACACACACACACACACATACACATGCATATTCATCCTATATAATAAAAGCCTAATATGCTAAGTGTCTGGTCGACCGGTCAGCCATTCAACCAATCAAAGTGTAATATGCTAATGATATGCTAAGACCGCTCAACTGCTTGCTATGATGTGCACTGACTACCAGGGGGCAGGCAGTCGACCAGTTGACCAGTCGCTATGACCTGCACTGACCACCAGCAGGCAGACGCTCCGACCGGTAAGTTAGCTGCTGCTGGGGTCCAGCTGATGCAGACTGAGTGAGACAGGCCGGACACATCCTGGAGCCCTCCTGCGGTTCCTACCTGGCTGGCCAGCCTCCTGCATCTCTCCCCAGCCCCAATCGTGCACTGGTGGGGTCCCTCAGCCTGGCCTGTACCCTCTCACAATCCAGGACCCTTCAGGGGATGTCAGAGAGCCGGTTTCAGCCCAATACCACAGGCCAGGCCGAGGGACCTCACTGGTGCACAAATTCATGCACCGGGCCTCTAGGAGCAAAATAAAGACAAAATACTCGTGTCAATTATAGTCCTTATTTCTGTAACTGGTCACATGGTCACAGCTGGTCACTGTCCCCAGGTAGGCATCTCTCTCAGCATCCTGGCTGCCAAACACCTGGGCAGAGGGGGCATGTCAGCCACCGAGAAGTGGGCATCTTCGCCAGCACCTCACTGAGGGAGACCTCCTACACCCACAAGGGGTTCACATCCCTGACCGGGACCCCTTGCCTGCACCTGCTCTCTTTCTGCTCCCACATGAGCCCCGATCCCTCCGGGTGCTCTTCTCTGCCCATCCCCACCCCAGGATTTGCTCTCTCCTTCTGGTCACACTGAAGTGGCCCCTTCCTGACTTCCCTGGGGCCCTGTGATTCAGCTAGGCCTTCCTGCCCCCATGGGCAGGGTCTGAAAGTCAGGAATGGAGAATCCCAGCCCACATCAGCCTGGGGGTGACTTCCTAGGTCCAGAGGGACCCTTTGGGCCTCAGTCCATGTGGGAGATGTGGCTGCAGATGAGGCAGTGATCGCAGGGGGTCCCTGGGGAGCTAGGACACCCCAAAGTCACTCAGCATGTGTTCACTGACAACTCCTGGGAGCCAGGCTGGGGACACGGGTGGAATGTGTCATTGAGGGGGGCAGAGATAGACTGGGCACAGACATTAGCATCCTTTCTGAAGGGCCCAGAGAAGGGCTGTCCTATAGGGAGATCAGGTAGGCCATCCTGGAGGAGGTGGCACCTGGCCAGACCTTGCAGGATAGGAGAGATTTCGCCATTATTATTGTGTTGCTGCTGTTGTTTGCCAGGCACCGGACAAAGGGCTTCCTCCCCGCTGCAAGCAGTAAGGGGAGAGGATCTGCAGAGAATTTTAAAACTGTGACAAAACCGACTAAAAATCCTTCCAAATTCTAAGCACCCCTGATAAAAATACTCCTCCAGCTCTCTGGCCACGGGATACACGTGTCTGGTCAGAACCTGGCCTGTTCTCCTCGTCTCTGTCCTGTCACCTTTGATTCCTGGTGACGGACTGAGTCGGGAGGCCGCTGGGCCCAGTGGAGGAACACGCTCGGCTGTGGCCTGGGCCTCTCTGGTCCGGCTCCTCCGTGGACGGGGCAGGGTGCTGCTGACAGCAGTCCTCGGGGCCTCACAGGGCCTTGTGAGGACTCTGGGGGCCACCAGTGATGTAAGGAGCGTGGGCACGCACTGGGATGGCCACGGGGACATTCACAGCCACAGGGACCACGACAG
Organism: Myotis davidii; assembly: GCF_000327345.1. Lineage (NCBI taxonomy): Eukaryota > Metazoa > Chordata > Mammalia > Chiroptera > Vespertilionidae > Myotis > Myotis davidii. Next base: position 3,160,914 of record NW_006293007.1, read on the forward strand.
AAATGGTCCAGGCCTCATCATGGGCCTGGTGACTGTGGAAATGCTGGTGGGAGGGAGGGGGACCTCTAACCCACCCTGGGGCCTGACCGAGCTCCTGGGCCCACACCCAGTGCTCCGATCCCAGCACAGGCAGGCCAGCACAGGACAGAGACCCAGGGATGCCTCCATCCAGGGAGACCTCTGGATCAGGGCTTCAGCAGCCGTCTCCCCCTCCGGAACCGGAACCCCACGTCCTTGCTGTCCCCCAGCCCCCGGGGCAGCGCCTGGCACCCCGTAGGACTGCTGTCCGGGGCAGGGCCAGGGTGTAGGGAGCCCACAGGAACACAGCAGAACCCTGGGGATAGTAACAGCTGGGATTAAAAACCCGGATGGAGAGCCTGCTGTTCACCCGGAAACGTGAGGACTCACACACACACACACACACACACACACACACACACACACACACTACTATGGGAGGGAGGGGGCCTCACAGCAGACCCCATCTCCAAGGTCCTTAACCATGTGCGGGCCCCTCCCAGCTGCTGTGGGGACAGCTTTGTTAATCAGCCCTGTGAGGGTCCCCCAAGGCTTTGGGGACAGGAGTTCGCTCTGAAGAGTCCAGGACAGGGTGGGAGGGAAGAGGCCTGTCCAGTCAAATCCTCCTCTTTCCTAAGGAGGCAGCGTCTTACAGCAGTGGTTCTCAACCTTGGCACATTCTGTTTCTTTCCGGAGGATGAGGCCCAGAAATCAGGATTTTAAAAAGATTCCCAGGTGATTCTAATGGATCAAGGCCACAAGTGGACAATTCTCTACCTGGACACAACCTGGGGTGGAAGGATAGCTTTGACCACCAGATGGCGGGCAATGATCATCTTTGCTTTCAGTATCTCAGACAATGTATAGACCAGTGATGGCGAACCTTCTGAGCTCGGCGTGCCAGCATTTTGAAAAACCCTAACTTAACTCTGGTGCCGTGTCACATATAGAAATTTTTTGATATTTGAAACCATAGTAAAACAAAGATTTATATTTTTGATATTTATTTTATATATTCAAATGCCATTTAACAAAGAAAAATCAACCAAAAAAATGAGTTCACGTGTCACCTCTGACACGCATGTCATAGGTTTGCCATCACTGCTCTAGACTGAAGCAGAAGACAGGGCAAGGCAGGCGTATGTTGTTGGTCATTCAGTCCGTGGGAGACACTATTGCAAGTGCATTTCTTAGCTCATTTGGTCCTCACAAGCACCCTAGGGGCTATCAGTTGCCATTTTACAACAGGAAGAGTCCAAGGCTCAGAGAGCTTGAGTAACCTGCCTGAAGTCGCACAGCAGTGACCAGGGGCAGGATCTAACCTAGGTCTTGTCTGCCCTCTGCACTCACTATACTGTTTCCCATTTGCCCTGCATGATTGCTCATGCATTCAAGTTCATGTCCCAGCAAATTCTCTCCCTGTGATGCCAAAATAACTTAAAGTGTTAGAGGGGTGCCATGGTGCAACACAGAGAAAGGGCCACTGCACTTTGGGGCACACAAGAACCCTCCAGGCTCCCTCATGCTGCCGGGGTTCACAGAGTCCTGTTGGAAGGAAGGAGGGGGAAAGGTGGGGAGGGGGAGGGAGCGAGGCATGAGGCAGGGGGTCTCAGACGGTCAGCATGGTCCACTTAAGGACCTGTGTGTGCTTCCCAGAAGCTGGCATGAGGTGAGGGGGTATAACTGTGGCCGGCAAAGGGCCTCCTAGGAAGCTATGAAGGAGCCTGGTCCCTCCCCCCTTGCCCCCTCCACAGTCCTGTCCCCCCTCGAGAGAGATGACTCACATATTCAGTAATTTCAAAGACTGGTTGTTAAGCACAGCCTTTGTTGAAAGTAATACATAATCTTATTAACCAGTGTCACCCCAATAAATTTAATTTTTAAAAAGTAAATTATATAAACTTACAAGTAAATTCTATTAAAAACAAAGACAGTAAACATTTAAAACGTATCACCTCCTCACTGTGCTACGCTTTGCCATCACCTCTGCTCTTGAGGTATTTCCCTCTGTCCACGTGTAGAGAGGAAACGCTTTGACCGTTAGCTACCAATACCTCTCCCCACCCCTCTCCCCCTCAGCCTTGGTCTTGCCTGCAAACTGCAACCAAGGTGGCGGCTGCCCCGCGGTCATCCTCGCGGGACCCCCCATCCCTTCCAGTGACGCCTTTTCTTAGGGAAGAATCCAGACCAGACAGCAGCTCCATAAACGTCCTCCCTCCGGCATCACCATCCTGGCACCTCACACCTCCGTGCAGCCCCTCCTCCGGGTGCACCCCTGGGCTTCACCCAGTGCCAGCACCCTGACCTCCCCCATCATCCCAGACTCAGGTTACAACCTCAGTTGCCCACTGTTTGTCAGTGAATTTCTTTGTTTTGCAGAGATTTGACAATATTTACTTTTACTTTTGATTTGCTTTTATTTTGCACAATTTTCATTCTATCACCAGAAATGTATTATTTTTTTCTTTATCTCAGTGGGGATGAGTTTTGGTATTCAATGTTCCTGCCCTTGACTGGGAATCAAACCCAAAGCCCTTTCCTGCTCAGGCCAGTGCTCTAACCACTGATCAACGCTGGCCAGGACTTAATTTATTCTTAAAAACTGACTTTACAGTTAGCCAAAGTCTGATTCTTAATTAAATTTCATAATGAATTATTATTTGATTTTAGAAATTAAGAAACAATGCTTACATGTTTAAAAAAATAATAATGTAACATACCTGAAGCAAATTGTTTCTTTAATGTGGGCATTTACAGCACCAGGAAATTTCTTTTTGAAATTTATTTGTTATACATTGTGTGTAGGTAATAGTCACATCCTGTGAATTTCATTCCAGAGTTAAAAACAAAATCAAGAACAAGAGAAATGATATCCACAGATTCCATAATTATGAAAAGGATTATAAGGGAATAGTATGAACAACTTTATGCACATGAATTAGACAATTCAGATTAAATGCACAAATTCCTTGATTGACACAAATGATCAAAGTTCTCTCAAGAAAGAATAGATAAACTGAATTGGTTTATCTATTAACTGTTTATCTATTGATTATCTGTTCAGGGCCTTTGTCTGTTAAAGAAATAGCATTTACTTTGAAAAACCTTTCTTCAGAGAAAATTCCAGGCCCAGATGTCTTCAGTGTGAATTCTATCAACACAAGAAGAAATAATATTCATCATTAAAAAAAAAAACTCTTCTAGATTATTGAGAAAGAGTGAATATTTCCCAACTTATATGAGACCAGTATTACCTTGATATTACTGAAAAGAAGAAAAGGAGGGAGGGAAGGAGGGGGGTAGGGAAGGAGGGAGGGAGGGAGGAAGGGAGGAAGGAAAAAGGAAGGAAGAAAAGTACAAACCTCATGCACATAGACACAAAAACTCAAACAAAATTGTAGCAAATGGAATTCAACAACCTACAACGAAGGATCATACACCCTGACCAGGGAGGCCTGTCCAGAATTCAAGGTTAAACTACTGATCAATGCTACAACACGGATGAGTCTCAACATCACGGTGCTGAGTGAGAGAAAGCAGCTGTAAAAGGAGCACACAGGGCATGACCCATTTATGGGAAATTCCACGGAACACACAGTAATGGAGAGCAGGCCAAGTGGTGGCCTGGGGTGGGGGCCAGGAGCAGCATGGGGGAGGACCCCCCCCCCCTCCGCAGACACCAGGAATCCGGTGGGGTGGGGCCTCGTTACCTTGATGATGGTGCAGGTTTCCTAGGTGTGTGTCTCGGTCAAAATGTGTGGAATTGTTCTCTCTAAATATGCGCAGTTTATTGCACGTCAGTCGATTAGACCTCGATAAAGCTGTCTGCAGAAGATAAGACGAGCAATCCAGCACGCAAGCAGGTGCTCGCTCTTCTCCTGTCCAAACCTGCTTCCCTGACTCGGCCAAGAGAACGGCCGGCCGGGCAGCCCAGGGCAGACTCCGCCCTCTGACTCGAGCACTTCCCTGGGGCTCCTGGTGGCCATGCCCTTCCTCCCAGAGGCAGTGAGTTTAGTGTCCCCCCTTAAAGAACCCAGGCCCGGATCTTGACGCCATCAGTGATGGCTCAGACCAGGGTTCCCACACTTTGGTGACATCTGCATCAGTGGGGGGGTAGCGGGGGGAGGACACTGACTGATCAAAGCTCCAGAGCCGACTCGGGCACCTGGCTTTTAACAAGCTCCCCCGAGAGAGTCTAGCATCCACAATGCTTGCAAAGCCCTGGCTTGGGACCTGGGTGACCACAGCAGCGTTGTCCCCAGGGCAGTGTGCAAACGGCGGCTCCCACCCCGTGGCTCACGCCCCATGGCTCAGAGGAGGAGCCGAGGGGGCCACGGGCCACAGTAAAAGGGAGAATTGCTTCCGTGGAGGCCTTTCAGGGGTGAGTCAGGCACGAGGCGTGGGCCGGGTGTGTGGGAGGACGATGGGCTTCCCGGCACCCTGGGCACCCAGCAGGGACCTGCCACGGCACCCACAGAGCTCAGGACACGTCCCACTGCCCCCTGCAGCCCCGCCTCACCGGGAATGCCACATCCACAGTCTGGACTCAGCCGCCCATCACACAGTAAGCCGTGGTCCTGTCACTGAGAGACCTCGGACTTTGGGCCTTTGCATCCCAGAGGCGGGTCACATTCCAGCGCTACCTGCTCCGGCCTTATCATCATCTACAGGCTCAAAGGTGCATTGACTGGGGAGCTAGCTGGGCTGCCCTGTGGGTCCCCCGCTCCTGGGGCCTCCCTCGACCCTGACCCCCCTTGGTCGTCTTCTTCCTTTTTTTAAAAAAAAATTTCTTTTTTAAACGTAGCCGGCAGCTAATATTCTGATTAATTTCAGACATCTCTTAATTAGGCTCCAGTGCATTGGGGGGAAGGATACTTCTTTTTAGATTTTATTCATTCCTGCAGCCTTGACTGGTATCTTCAGCAAATGCTTAGAAAACACCTCTTGTCCCCAGCATTTTGCCAGGAGGTGGGGAGAGAGCTTTGAACATCCCTGCACATGTGCAATGTATAGGCTAGTGGCGAAAGCTGGCTACCACTTAGAAAATGTCATCTGAGATTCGAGGAATTAAAATCTCAAAACGTGACTTTTTGCTGTGACCATACGGAGAAGGGAATTAGAGAAAACTGCTCAAGTGGCTCCTGGTTCCATGAGCAAAAGAGCAACCTAATATTATACTATTTGTTTCAACAGGGGCTACTAGACGGAAAGGTTAATGGCTAAAGTGATTTGTCCAATTTGTTAAGTTCCTTTATCTTCTAAAACAGTGGTTCTCAACCTTGGCTGCACATTAGAATCACCTGGGCACCTTTTTAAAATCCTGATTTCTGGGCCCACTGCTCTAAAAGGTGTTCTTTCCCTTTTGTGAAAGCCTCCTGGTGTGAAAGCTTCAGGGCTCAAACTGGACCCGCCCCCGAGGTCCCGGGCCACCTCCCCAGGTGACCATTACATCCTGGAGGGCTGCTCTAGAATGAACAGGCTGTGAGGACCCATCGTGTCCCCGGAAGGCGTGAGTGCCGGGGCCTGGTGTCCTCCGGACACTGCCTCACCTTGCCCAAGAGCTCCTGCGTCATTCGGGTTCCTCTCTCCACCAGGCGCCGAGAGGAAAGTCAGGTGGCTCTGCCCGCACAGCGTAACAGCTTCCGAAGGAAGATATTTCAATATTGAGACACCGGTTTTCTTATTGGTGCTGGGATCCAAATGCCAAACACTCAGCCCGCAAAGGGAGAAGACGAGAAATCGGCGGGTTTACTATTCCACAGATCTCAGGTGAACATGCCCGATAATGCCCGCTTAGCTACATTATCTTTGGGGCCCCAGCTCCACCATGACCTGCATGTCTGTTCACCCCACACCCTCCCACCTCAGAGAGCATCACTGTGAAGTGAGCGGGGCAGGTGCAGTTATGTGTCTAATATACAATGTTGTGTGTGCGTGTTGAAGCATGTCACATGTTAATGACAATGATCATTTCACAATAAGTTTTGTATTACATCACCCCCCCACCATCACCATTGTGGGGGGCTGACTGGGCTTAGCGGGTGGTCCCTGATCGGGCCCTCTCGTGTGGTTCAGTCAGTGGCCAGGGATAGAATCATTGATGACTTCCTCACTTACACGGCTGCTCTTGCTGCTGCTGGAACACCCACACTGGCCTCCTCATGGGCACTGGGCTTCCTTACAGCATGGAAGCTGCTGGGAGAAAGCCGTGCACGACCTAGTCTCAGCAGTCACATAGCTCTACACCCACCATAGTCACAGGCCTGCCGGGTTCCCAGGGGAGGGAACATATGTCCCACCTCTGGACTGGAGGAATGTCATTGTCACGTTGTAAAAAAGAGCGTGTGGGGTGGGAGACCTTGTTGAGGCCGCCTTTGGCGCGTTATCTGACCTTCTGAGCACAGAGTAAATCATTAAATTCTCCTTTATTTCATCTCTACAAGGCCTGATAGGTGGTTCTCTGAACCTGGTGTCATTGCTGTCTGCAGTATGAACTTGCAGCTAATGAGCATGCATTTCCTTGGACAATAATCTAATTCTGACCTTTTGCTATTCAAAGTCATCTTCCCACTTTCCCCAGTAAACGCGGTTAGCCATTCTTCAAGGCGCGTTCGTCCCCCAGGCATGCTGGCTGCTCCTGAAGCCACATAGGAGGCAGTGCCCCAGTCACATGGGTTAGCGGTGGGGGCGGGCATCTCTGTACACAGGGAAACCGAACGCAGTTGGATGGAACTCAGTTGCAGTGGCCTGGGGCAGGGGCAGGATTCAGACTCAGCTCATAGGCCACGGCCCATGTGACAGGCAGTAACGGGGTGGAGCGAAGAATGGGGACTGAGGGAGCCCCAGGAAGTATGCCAGCCCCCAAAGAGTTAGCCAGACGGGTGAGGAGCTGGGGAAGGCAAGGATGGCCTCCGGGGCGGGTGGGGGCTTGTAGAAATCCGGGAAAGGGACTGTGGTGGCTTTATTAAGGCTGGAGTGAGGGAGTTGGGGGAGTGGGGGGAGCCAGGTGGGGGTGAGGGGTGAGACTGAAGAAGTCAGTGGAAGCCAGGCCGCCAAGTGCCTGGGAAGCTGCCAGTGGATTGAGCTTCATCTTGAAGGCTGTAGTCCGCTTCTAAAGGATTTCAGTAGGAAAGTGACTCGATCAGATTTGAGTTTTTATGGGTGTTTCTGGCTGCTGGGCACAGCGGGATTGGAGGAGAGAGGAGTGAATTCTGGGGCCCTGTGATGGGCGCCGGGAAGCAGAGGGATCCTTAGTTTGAGAAGCCTCCCCCGACCCCATGTGCATCAGATAGGACGTTAACATACACCCACCAGCTACATGTGAAATGCAGTTCCGCCATGCTGTCAGGTGTGCGTGGTCCCCTTATCTGCTCTTTGAGTCCCCTGCAGTCAACCGCAGGCTGAAAATATCACATGGAAAATTCCAGAAGTAAACATTCCGTACGTCTTAAGGTGTGCGCTGTTCTAGAACCACTTAGCTCC
>NW_006293007.1:3168450-3173175 GCF_000327345.1 Myotis davidii
GGCTGTGGGGATCGCACGCTTGTGCTGTCACCCCTCACATACTGAACAGGGGCCCCAAAGGGCAAGAGTGAAGTGCTGGCAGTGCAGATCTTGCAGCCCGGCCAAAGAGAAGCCGGGAAGTGCTTCCTTTCAGTGAAAAGCTCAAAGTTCTCCACTTACGAAGGAAAGGGGGAATATCGCATGCCGAGGTTGCTAAGGTGTATGGTAAGAACGAACCTTCCACCCATGAAATTGTGAGAAAGAATATGTGCAGGACAATACGGTGTTTTGAGGAAGAGAGAGTGACCACATTCACATCACTTTTATTACAGTATATTGTTATAATTATTCTGTTTTCTTATTAGTTACTGTTGTCTTTCTGTGCCTAATTTATACATGAAACCACCATAGGTGTGTATGTAGAGGGAAAAAAACTAGTATATGTAGGGCTTGGTAGTATCCGCAGTTTCAGACATCCACTGGAGGTCTTAGGACATATCATCAGTGGATAAGGTGGGGGGGACTACTATTTAAAGTTTGTTTTTGAAATTCTTTGTTTCTAAGTAGCACATCTCATTGACTCTGGGCTGTGACTTATTGTGTGTGCCTACAGAGCCCTTCCAGAACTCGCAACATTGGAGATGTAGGGACTTACCTATTTTCTCATAAACTGCCCCCACCTCCACCTTTGGACTCCTGGCCAGTCCCTCCCCACCTTTTCTCCCGCACATTCACGCCCAACCCCCCCATCACCCATCTCACCGTCTGTTATCCCTGACAGACACCATTCCCACGACCTCAGCCGCAACATGTGCTGCCTCAGCATGTTGGGAGTGCCATGTTGACGCCACTGCCTGGACCTCCTCTCCCTGAGGTTCATGCTTCCGCCTGCCTTCCCTCTGCTCCTCACCCTCCGCCCCTCTGCCTAGTGTGGGTGGAGGGGCCTCAAGGGACAGTGGGAAAATCTCAGGGTCCCCAACCAAAAGACCCTGATGTAGGCTCATCATAGTCATGTGATCTAGACAAGCTGTTAACTCTCTCTGGCCCCTGGTCACAAGGTCCCCTCTCCTGCTGTGATTGCCCCCCCTAGCCCCCCCCCCAAAAAAGATGCATTGGAGTCCAGACCCCCAGGACCTCAGAATGTGAACTATTTCGAGATGGATCTTTACAGAGGAAATCAAATCAAAGTGAGGTCACCAGGGTGGGCACTAATCCAGTATGACTGGCGTCCTCAAAAAGGAGAAATTGGGACCCACCCAAGGAAGACATTGTAGAGACACAGAGAGAAGACAGCCATCTACAAGCCGAGAGAGGCCTAGGACAGAGCCTTCCCTGCTGACACCTTGACTGCAGACTTCCAGCCTCCAGAATCCTGGCTGGTGGCACTTGGTTACAGCAGCCCTGGGACACTAACTCCTCTGCCCTACTGACTTCCTGAAACGAAATAACCTCTGTAGAGGGCAAAGGCCGATGACGCATTCATGCTGTGAGCAATCATTGAGCACTTACAGTGCACAGGGGCACGCCCGAGTGCTGGGGGTCAGCATGGCCAATTGCATACGTCCTTTGTTTCCTTTACTCTCTAGGCCACTTTTTAAAAATAAATAAATAAATAAATAAATATATATACATATACATGTTTTTATTGATTTCAGAGAGAGAAAGGGAGGAGAGGGGGGGTAGAAACATTAATAATGAGAGAGAATCCCTGCACACCCCCTACTGGGGATTGAGCCCACAACCCGGGCATGTGCCCCAACCAGGAATCAAACCGTGACCTTCTGGTTCATGGCTCAATGCTCAACCACTGAATCACACCAGCCAGGCTCGACCACCCTGTAATGGAATCCATCTCAAACTGTTACAGCTCTCGCACCTCCTAAATAATCATTAAGTGCAAAGTAGGTATATAAGAAATGCCTATAGAATTGATTGCGTTTAGGTTTGTAATAGCTGCAAAGGATCCAATGGACAAATCTGTACGTGGGCGTGCTGTATATTTCCTAGTCTTCAGCAGCATCCAGAAAAACCAATCATAGTTTAGGCCCCAAATAGCCTCATTTATTTTGCACCATGATGGCCTGTCTCCTTCTTTAGAGCGTAGGATCTCAGGCCCTCAGTGACAGCTTCCATTTGCTTTCAGGGCTTCACCCCACCTTGCTGGGCACAGGTCATGGCTTTGGAGAGTGTTTTGAAGTCAAGTTCCATTTTCTTGGTGTCACTGACTGCAGAGAAAAGGCATTTCATGCATGAAACATGCAGAATCTTAATAATCCCAATAATCCTGTAAGTCGTTGTTAATTGACCTTTTGAGAGCTCTACTTTATTCTTCAATAAGAAAGGGAGGGATGGAGGGAGGAAGAAAAAAAAACATACTTGGGGCAAAAGCAGTCCCTGCAGTGTGTGGACACCCAGTGATGCTGGGCAGAGGGTTTTCAGCATGAAGAGGATGAGAACACCAAGCACATAAGTTAGAATGCCATCTTCTTCCTGCAAACAGTGAGTAATTATAGATGCCAAGTGTCTCAGGGAAAATCTGCTGGGCATATGGTCCTTTTTTTGCCTTCGTGCCACTTTTCTTTGCCCCTTCAGGGTCCAAGAAACCAGCATGAATTTGCAGCTGGCCACAGCATCCCAACCCACGAGAAATAAATGAGGAACCGTCTTCAAGTTCCAGGGGAACATGCTCCCATGTTCAATCCAAAACACATTTACTGAGTGTATGGTGTAAGGAAGGGTCCTTCATGAAAGGAGTGTGCAACCTTGCCTGACAGCCCAGTTCCACAATCATTTATTGAGTGATTACTGAATACCAGGCACCGTGCTCAGTTGTGGGATGGGGAGGGGAGGGACCAAGAGGAATATGCCAAGATTCCTACCCCTAAAGGGGTTATAGATTCCTGAGGAATATTCACAGAGTCACATATTTTCTTTTTCATTCCTATAAAGGAGGCACAATCATCACACCCATTTTACAGATGTGGCAACTGTGGCATGAGGGTCAATCACTTCCCTGTGTGGGGTCAGGAAGTAAATGAGATGGAGTGTGGCTCTAGCCTGGCTCTACAAGTTGGGCTAAAGTGGTAATCCCAAAAGATGTAAGAGATCACAGGGAAGAGAATGGGAAGGGAGAGGGGTAGAGAGGTAAGCAGCCTTCAGGACAGGACAAAGAAAATGCTTCCCTAGAGGTGCTGAGAGGGAGCCTTTGAAACCCAGAGAAGGAGTGACCCCAACAAGGAGACTGGGAGGCATTAGGAAGGGGGTAGATTTTGAGCTAAGTTTGAAAACTGATGAAGATTTTTTAAATATATTTTTATTGATTTTAGAGAGGAAGGGAGAGAGAGATAGAAACATCAATGATGAGAGAGAATCATTGATTGGCTGTCTCCCCTATGGGGATTGAGCCCACAACCCCAGGCATGTGCCCTTGACTGGAATCGAACCTGGGACCCTTTGGTCTGCAGGCCGAAGTTCTATCCACTGAGCCAAACCAGCTAGGGCAAAAAATTGATGAAGATTTTGGTAGGCAAGGAGGCCAGGGGAGCCTAGCACAGTTGCAAGCAGGAGCAGAGGCAGGACCATGAGCGCTGGGGGTGCTGGGGAAGGTGAGAGTGATGCTTAGCAGAAGCATCACTAAAAATAGTACATTAAGAAAATTATACACCACGACCAACGGGAATTTATTCCTGGAATTCAAAGATGGTTCAGCATATGAAAATCAATTGATGAAATACACCTTAACAGAATATGGGGAGTGAAGGAGCAAATGATTACTTCAATTGATGCCAAAAATCATCTGATAATATTTAACAACCCTTCATGATATAAACACTCAATAAACTAAGAATAGAAGGAAACTACCTCACCATAATAATGGCTATATGTAAAAAGCCCACAGCTAACATGCTTAATGATGAAAAACAAAGTTTTTCCTCTAATATCAGGAACAAGGAAAAGATGACTGTTTTCACTACTACTATTCAACTTAATACTTGAAGTGCTAGCCAGAGCAATTTGGTAAGAAAATGAAAAAAAAAAAAGGGAGGGAGCATCCAAGTTGGAAAAAAAGAAGTAAAGTTATCTCTGTTTGCAGACAACATCATCTTATATGTAGAAGACCCTAAAGATTCCTTTAAACAAGCAAACAAAAAAAACTGTTAGAATTAATCAATGGATTCAGCAAAGTTGCAAACATCAACACTCAAAAATAAGTTGTTTCTAGAGACTAATAATGAACATTGGAAAAAGGAAATTAAGAAAACAATTCTATTTACAATAGCATCAAAAAGTAAAATTAAAAATTTAACCAAGGAGATACAAAACTTGCATTAGTGGAAACCACAAAACATTACTACATTTATTTACTGGTGTCTTCAGACACCAATAAATTAATAGACGTCCTGTGTTTGTGGATTGGAAGGCTTAATATTGTTCAGATGTCAAAACTACCCAAAGAAAACTACAGATTTAATGTAATCCTTATCAGAGTCTCAATGGCATTTTTTTTATGAAATGGAAAAATGCATCTTAAAATTCATTTGAAATCTTAAGGGATCCTGAATAGTCGAAGCAATTTTTATTTTATTTATTTTTTTAATTAAATCTTTATTGTTCAGATTATTACATTTGTTCCTCTTTTTTCCCCCCATAACTCCTCTCCTCCCAGTTCCCGCCCCACCCTCCGCCCTCACTCCCCACCCACTGTCCTCATCCATAGGTGAACGATTTTTGTCCAGTCTCTTCCAG
>NW_006293007.1:3174355-3178710 GCF_000327345.1 Myotis davidii
CCCCCCCTCAGCCGCCAGCCCGCATGTACTCCGCACCTTAGTATCTCACTTCCGCACTGCTCCTCCTCTGAGTCTCAGTGTTTTTCTCTTTCCTCCTAGTTGTAGAATTTCCACTCAGCCAGCCTTCCTGTGGTTCTGGATGATGTCTGTTCCGTCTTTTAGTTTTATTTTTGAAGTGGTTGTTCGAGGCAGCAATCTCCAGCGTTAACCTATGCCGCCATCTTGGTTTCTCTCTCGAAGCAATTTTTAAAAAGACAATGTTGGAGGTCTTCCACTTCCCAACTTCAAAACATATTACAAAACTAGAGTAATCAAAACAGCATGGTACTGGCATAAAGACAGACATGTAGAAAAGCAGAGTAGAATAGGGAGCCCAGAAATAAACCCTCACACATATGGTCAAATTGTTTTCAACAAGAGTTCCAAGACCATTCTTGGGAAAAGAACAGTTTCTTCCAGAAATGGTTTGGAAAAACTGAAAATGCAAAAGAATAAAGTTGGACCATTACCTTACACCATACACAAAAATTAACTCAAAGTGATCAAAGATCTAATAATGAGAGCTAAGACTATTAGCTCTTAGAGTAAAACACAGAGCTAAGACTATTAACTCTTACAGGAAAACAGAGAAAGAGCTTTATGACCTTAAATTTGTCAGTGATTTCTTATATACGACACCAAAAGCACAGGCAACAACAACAACAAAAAATGGATGACTTGGACTACATCAAAATTTAAAACTTCTTTGTATTAAAGGACACAATGAACAGAGTGAAAAGGCAACCTACGGGATGGGAGAAAATATGTGCAAAAAATATATATATATGGTAAGGGATTCATATCCAGAATATTTAAGGAACTCCAACAACTCAACAAAACAACTTAATGAAAAGATGGGCAAAAGATTTTACTAGATATTTCTCCAAAGAGGATATACAAACAGGCCACAAGCTTTGAAAAGATGCTTGGTTAGTGGCCTTGTTCTCCACCTCTTTCTTTTGGTTCTGCTGACGCTGCCCGGCTCTGGTCAGCCTCCGGCCCGCTCTCTCCTTGAGACAGAGCACCATGCCTTTAATTAAATTGCAGCGTTCTGATGGAGAGATATTTGAAGTTGATGTTGAAATTGCCAAACAATCTGTGACTATCAAGGCCATGTTAGAAGATTTGGGAATGGATGATGAAGGCGATGATGACCCAGTTCCTCTACCAAATGTTAATGCAGCAACATTAGAAAAGGTCATTCCGTGCTGCACCCACCACAAGAGTGACCTTCCTCCTCCTGAGGACGATGAGAACAAAGAGAATCGAACAGATGATATTCCTGTTTGGGACCAAGAATTCCTCCAAGTTGACCAAGGAACACTATTTGAACTAATTCTGGCTGCAAACCACTTAGACATCAAAGGTTTGCTTAATGTTACATGCAAGACTATTGCCAATATGATCAAGGGGAAAACCCCTGAAGAGATTTGCAAGACCCTCAATATAAAAAACGACTTTACTGAAGAAGAGGAAGCCCAGGTACGCAAAGAGAACCCGTGGTGTGAAGAGAAGTGAAAAGCCATGCCTCACGCTGTAACACTGTAAGGACTGTTCCAAATACTAGTTGCACTGCTCTGTTTATAATTGTTACTAGTAGGCAAACAGTAGACAAATGCAGCAGCAAATCAATTGTATTAGCAGAATATTGTCTTCATTGCATGTGTAGTTTGGGTACAGATTCCAAACCTATGGTTGAGTTTCTTCCAGTCTGATCAAAAGTATCGTTTCTTTGCTCTGAATAAAACTGAATTGTGGGTTCTCTATAAAAAAATAAATAAATAAAGAGAAGATGTTCAACATTACTAATAATTAGGAAAATGAAAGCAAACCATGATGAGATATCACCTCACACCAGTTAGGTTGCCTATTATCAAAAAGAAAGAAAAAAAATGCTAGAGAGGATGTGGGAACACTGGAACCCTGTGTACTGTTGGTGGGAATGTAAAACGGTGCAGCCTCCGTGGTAAACAGTATGGCAGTTTCTCAAAAAGTTAAAAATAAAATGACCGTATGAGCCAGCAATTCCACTTCGGGTATCTATCCAAAAGAACTAAAGGGTAGGGCCAGTGGCTCAATGGATAACCCTTCTGACTATGAATCAGAAGATTCCAGGTTCAACTCCTGGCTGGCTCGAGGTTTCCCTTCGCCATCTTTTCTGGGGAGCTGTTATTGTATCCAAAGAATTGAAAGCAGGGTCTCAAAGATATATCTGCATACCCATGCCCCTAACAGCAGTATCCACAGCAGCAAAAGGCTGGAAGCAATCCAAGTGTCCCCCAAGGGATGAATGAGTAAATAAAATGTGATCTATCCCTATGATGAACTATTATTCAGCTTAAAAAAAAAAAAAAGGAAGTCAATCGGGGAAAAGGGAGGCATATGTAATACTTCAAACAATAAAAGGGGGGAAGAGAAGGAAATTCAGGCACATGTTACAACATGGATGCACCTTAAGAACATTATGCTATGTGAAACAAGCCAGTCACAAAAAGACAAATACTATAGGATTCCACTTTTATGAGGTACCCCCCGGGGTCAAATTCAAAGAGACAGAAAGTAGAGTGGTGGGTGCCAGGGGCTTAGGAAGGGGAACATGGGAAGGCATTTCAGTTTCACACAATGAAAAATCTCTGGTTGTGAAAATGTGGATATACTTAACAGTACTGTACATTTTTTAAAAAATTTTTCTCTGTAAATAACATTTTCATGTGGATTTCAATGTATTGGAATTTTGGCACCAGACTCAACACCAGTCTATGCCAAAATTTTATTTGGTATTTAGAAGCCCTAAACATAGTTTCCTTCAGTTTAAAAGGAAAACAGAACAGAAGCTTCTATAACAGAACCTCATTAGCTTGACATGGGTATGTTGAGTGCAACTTGGTCTAAGCTACCAGTATCTCCTATAGGATTTCAGATAATGAAAGCAACTAGCCAATGACAAAGAATTTAAAACTAGGTGAGATGTGAATTTGCAAAACCCTTTTCTTTGGTGTGACAAAGCACATTCCCTCCAGATATAGTTTCTGCTTCACTCTCATCAAAATCTATCAAAAGGCAGCTGGCGACTAATTCATTCTCTCTCCAGTAAAATTACTAGATTTTAATTTCTTAAATTGTGGACAGATCACGAGAATTCTCGCTTCATATTACGCAGTGCAGAACAAAGTGTCATACTTTAAAAGATCTTAGCTTGTAAGAACATGTAATACGTAGCTTTAAAATGCAATGGGCATTTAATTTTAAAGCGCGCCTTTCACATGTATGTAAACTGTTTTTGTGCTTGTTCAATAGAAATTTATCTGGCTACTGGGTAAGCTGGCAATAACACTACCGGTCTGCAGTGCGTTAAAACATCAAGCTAGCAAGGTTTTATTATATCAAATGTTTGTATAATTTCAATGTGAAAAAGTTTTTACGTATATTTGTGAAGGTCTCATTATAATCAGAGGTGAATGAAGAAAGCCCATACTCCAAATAAAACGAATCCCGTGATTCTCATTCCCTTAGAACACTTTTTTTTTTTAAATATATTCCATTGATTTTTTACAGAGAAGAAGGGAGAGGGATAGTTAGAAACATCGATGAGAGAGATCAATCAGCTGCCTCCTGCACGCCCCCCACCGGGGACGTGCCCGCAACCAAGGCACACGCCCCCGACCGGAATCGAACCCAGGACCCCTCAGTCCGCAGGCCGACGCTCTATCCACTGAGCCAAACCGGTTCGGCCCCTTAGAACACTTTTAATGGAAAGGAATAAATGCAACAAGTTCTCAAAACGCTTAACAAGTGCATTTAGATCATCTTTGGGGAGCAAAGAATTCACAAGAAGTTATTTCCAAATCTAAAGACCAGGATGGACTGGGCCAGCCCCTAATCACCTGTATTCAGTGGCCATCACCAGACTTCATGAGTGTCTAACTATATTCAATGTGAAATAAAAGACACCCAAGTTTCCTGCCGAAATATAAGCTGACCTAGAAGTACAATTTTAGTTTTCTTTTTAAATAAAACATTTCTTGGGGGGGGGGGATAATTTCAATGTGAAAAAGTTTTTACGTATATTTGTGAAGGTCTCATTATAATCAGAGGTGAATGAAGAAAGCCCATACTCCAAATAAAACGAATCCCGTGATTCTCATTCCCTTAGAACACTTTTTTTTTTTAAATATATTCCATTGATTTTTTACAGAGAAGAAGGGAGAGGGATAGTTAGAAACATCGATGAGAGAGATCAATCAGCTGCCTCCTGCACGCCCCCCACTGGGGATGTGCCCGAAACCAAGGCACATGCCCTCAATCCCCCCTGGGAC
>NW_006293007.1:3178754-3183388 GCF_000327345.1 Myotis davidii
AGCAAGATAGCAGCCAAAACCTATATGTCCAAATGTAAAAGGCATTAAAGAATAAGCCATAGTATTAGGGAAAATCCACACTGAACAAAATATACAGTATATGTCTAAACATTTTGAAATTGTTGAAATTGTAATTTAAACCATAAAAGCTGTAAAATTATGCTGTTTTTTTGCTAGGCATTAAGTGCACCTTTTTCTTCTTCCCCCAAATCAAATCATAGAACTTACTATTTAATCATACCTCAAAGCTTGAGCTTTCTGTCAGCACAAAGCAACAGCTACATAGACATAAAATGCTTATCTCTATATATAAAAGCCTAATATGCAAATTATCCCCTCGGGAGTGCCACCGGGAGACCAGGAGTTCGACTGATCACTATGATGTGCACTGACCACCAGGGGGCGGCACAAAACAAAAGACAACCTGAGCAGGTGGTTGGCGGCCGGCAGCCAGGGGAGGGAGGCCCCAGCTGGCAACCCAAAGACCCTGATCAGTCCTGATCGCTGACCAGGCCTAGGGACCCTACCTGTGCATGAATTTCATGCACTGGGCCTTTAGTTTGTTAATAATTCTCCTGGCTTATCCAACTTGTAATGCATATGACTTCAAAGACTACAATTTGGGGCAAGGGTATGTAAACTGGAAAAAAATTTCAAGTTTCAAAACCTGCTCTTAAAATTATTTATAGGACACTCAGGTCATTTTTACTCTTCTATAATAATAAAAGCATAGTATGCTAATTAGACTGGACATCCTTCTGGACAACCTTCTGGACGAAGCTGGGGCTGCGAGGGCTGAGGTGGCCGCCGCCATGGTGAGGGCCAAGGCAGAGGCCGGCAGCCGCAGCAGTGGCCAAGCCCCTTGCACGAATTTCGTGCATCAGGCCTCTAGTAGTAAAATAAAGATGTTGCACTGTCCACCTTGGCATGGTAAGAATGTACATTACCGGATGCCAATTTGAGGGACTAGAGATAAGACTTAAAAAGTACTGTATTTCTTAATGGCTGAATAAGGTAACCCTATGTAACAAAAGGCTAATATGCAAATAGACAGAATGGCAGAACAACCAAACAATTGGTTACTATGACATGTGCTGACCAACAGGGGGCGTGCACAGAACATGGTGGCCATTGGCCACAGTGAAAAAATGGAGCAGGTGAGCAGGGGCACCAGACCAAGACAGGGTACCAGTCGATGTCATCTGGACGAGCCTCTGGTGGTTACTGAAAATTCTTTGCTCCCACATACCACAGTCCCACCTGGCACTGACACCTGCTGCCAATGCCGACCCCGCTCGCAAGCACTGCCAGTGCTTGGCGCCGGTCCCAATCACTCGGCGTCATCAGTGGGTGCGAGCGGCAGCTGCCAGCCCCGACCACCCCTGAGGGCCTCTCCACCTCCCCCTGCTCCTGCGGGGTGATTGGGGCAGCAGCTACTACTTGCACCTGCTGACTGCCCTGGCCTTACTCCCACCCACTGCTGCTGCCGCCGGCCCCAATTGCTCTACGCCATCAGCGGGTGCAAGAGGGGCTGGCGCAGTCAGTGTGTGGGAACAGTGGCAAGTGGTGGCTACAGGCCCCGATCACCCTGAGGGCTTCTCCACCTCCCCCTGCTCCTGAGGGGTGATCAGGGCAGCAGACCCGCCCCCCCGCTGCTGGCACCAGCCCCAATCGCTCTGTGCCGTCAGAGCGTGGGAATGGCGGCAGCGGGAGCTGGCTGCCAGCAGACAGGGGACCAGGGGCTGTGGCAGGAGGGACTGGGTGGGGTCAAGGAGGATGGGTTGAGACCAGCCCCTGTGCCTACCACAGCCTCACGGCCCTAGTCTATATACATAAAGGCCTAAACGACCATCTGACCATTCAACCACCCCACTGGTAGCTATGATACACAATGACCACCAGGAGGCAGAAGCTCAACCCAGGAGCTGCCAAGCTGCAGTGACTTGGCAGCTGCGGTTTTCTGGGCGACACACCTGGAACCAGAGAGGAGGGAGCCTGATTCTAGGGTGCATCACCCAAGAACCACCCTCTCGCAATCTATGACCCCTCGGGGGATGTCAGAGAGCTAGTTTCGGCCTGATTCCCACAGGTCAGGCCAAGGGACCTCTAGCTAAAAATAAGTTTATGCTCACATTCTGCTAAAGACCTGTTTATAGCCTCAGCACCTAATAGCGTCTAACCAGCTCCAAGAATCCCTATCAGGTTAAATGATGGTACAGTGTTTTTAAAAGGAGCCAATTGCCCTGACTGGTTTGGCTCAGTGGATAGAGCATGGGCCTGCGGACTGAAGGGTCCCAGGTTTCGATTCCAGCCAAGGGCATGTACCTTGGTTGCTGGCACATCCCCAGTAGGGAGTGTGCAGGAGGCAGCTGATTGATGTTTCTCTCTCATCGATGTTTCTAAATCTCTATCCCTCTCCCTTCCTCTCTGCAAAAAATCAATAAAATATATTTTAAAAAAATAAAAAGGTGGTCTTGTTCCCTTGCAGTTATAACTTGGGTGGCAGTTCCTGCCAAAGGCAGTCTTTCCCATCTCCCAGGACAGACATGATCTGATTATCTGGGAGGGGATTTCACTCAATGGAGCGGGAACCGCAGAGTTCCGTCCAGATGGACAATTCGGGGACCGCAGAGTTCCATCCAGATGGACAAGTCCTTCTTAAAGGAAGTCTGCAGACACAGCTCTGGCCTCACACCCACTCGCTTCTGCGGTGCTCACAGTCACACAGAGTGGGCAGGGTGGTGTGTCACAGCGTTTTGCACGGGTTTAGAACCGGGTTGCTCCACTCGGCACTGCTGATACCCGGGCAGGAGGATTCATTGTCGTGGGGCTGTCCTGTGTTCTGTAGGATGTTTAGCAGATCTAACCTCTAGATGCCAGTAGCACCCCCGCCCCCCAGCTGTGACAACCAAAATGTCTGCCGGGTGTCCCCTGGGAGAAAGCATCGCCCCCATTTGAGAACCATTGATTTAAGGGCCACGGCCACAGAGTCTCCCATGCCTCCCCCATACAGACTTATCCTCCATTTAAGGTCCCCTGAGAGCCACCGCCACCCTTCTGGTCCCTGCTCCATACCCTGGAGCAGGGCATCCAGGGAACATCACTGGCCTCCTGGCCCTCTGGCTCCAGGTGGCTGGGCCAGTGGGAGGCACAGGTGAGAGAGGAGAAGGGGAGAAAGGCCGGAGTATTTCCCTTCCCTCCCTCTCCCCTTCCTCCCTGCGCACTGGGTCCTGATGGCGACTCAGCCAGGTTCTGGGAGCACCAATGCCTCCCTCTGCCCAGTTAGGCAGAGGAATGGGGCCAGCTCCCAGGCTGTCAGCTCGGTGTGCTGTACCCTCTGCAGTCATTTGCTTGACCCTGCATACCTCTGCACATCGATTTGTCATTAATTTACTTCCAGTTAGACCTTCTTGACTGGGCCATCTATTTCCTGACTGTTAAAACCAATAACCCCAAGGACTTATATGAATGCATATAAGCATAACCAATGGACATAAGACACTGGAGGGTAGGGGAGGTCAGGGGATTGTCAGGGTGGAGGAAAAAAGGAGACATATGTAAGGGGGAGGGGCGTGGAGTAAGGGCAGGTGCTGGGGGTAAGGGAGGCCGGGAGAAGGTCAATGGGGGAAAAAAAGGAGACATATGTACTACTATTTATAATACTTTAAACAAGAAAATAAAAAACAAACAAACAAATCAATAAATAAAACCAATAACCCCAAACTTAGGACAAGAACTCAAACTCAACACCTAGCAGGCTGCAGCTGTGTGTCCAGGCCTTGCTTCCAGCAAGTTTTCTGCCACCTGCCACCCAGGAATGTGCCCTCCCTCCTCAGAAACCTCCTGACCCTGGGTCACTAATGCTCTTAGGCTATATGCCTCCCCACCTCATCCTGCCTTATCCCTGCCCCTGGACATAGGGACTTGGGACCCTGTACACATGGACAGAGGATTATATTCTGTGCTGCTTCTCATTTTCTTCAATTCTTGGATATAAAACTTATTCAAATGTTTTTAAAACATTTTTTAGAACTTCCATAGGTTGTTTTAGAACATCTATGACATTTCCACTTTAGAACCTTCATTTGGTTTTTGTAGAGAAAGTACTCCAGGCATGAGCTGCGGCGTCGGTGGAGTTTATTCCCAATTGGCAGGGGCTGGTGGCATTTCTCGAAGCTCTTCAAGGGCCAGGCAAGAGGCTTGCCTTCATCTAATAGAGCTCTCTGGGTGCCCTTGTGCCTTGAGGTGGTGACTTTTGGATGTTTCCTCGAAAGTGAATAGCACCTCGCATCAAATCTTTGTCCACTGAAGGGCCACGAAATGCACCGAGCACTTGCCGTGAGCCGGGCACTGTGGTCAGCACCCTTTACATGGACAGGTCTATTGGCATGTGGCAGACACGAGAGTCAACTTGTCCCAGAAGTTGACATTTCCTCAAAAACTTGCTGTCTGCTTGAATCCCTTTGTCATCAGTTTGTTGCCCAAACCACAAACATGGGCATTAGCTTTTTATCCTGCATTCTGGCTCTCTCCCGCCTGAGCAAGTCTACCTCCTGGGTATTTGTGATCCTCCCTCTTCTTACAGCCAGAGTTGCCTCTCACACACACACCGGGACCATTATAACCAGATCCTG
>NW_006293007.1:3183477-3184244 GCF_000327345.1 Myotis davidii
AGTAGGTCACTCCCAGTTTAATATCCTTCAATTACCCCGAATTACATTCAAAAAGAAGTCCAACTCCTTGGTAAGGCCTCCTAGAGTCTTAATCGGGAGCCTTTGTTCCTTCGTTCTAACTTCCAGCAGTAACAAAACGCTCTTTCATGCTTCCAAGCCAGACCACCCTCACCCCAGTCCTTGGCGACTTACCATGTCATGTTCTTCTGATTGCTTGTTTTCTTGTTTCCTTCCACCCCAAGGATGTGGAATGCTTAAGGATAAGGGCAGTGCCTTGTTCACCACGGGATCCTTTGCACCGTGCTTTGCACATTGTGTGCATCCAACAAATGTCTGAGAAGGAAGGAAGGAAGGAAGGAAGGAAGGAAGGAAGGAAGGAAGGAAGGAAGGAAGGGAGGAAGGGAGGAAGGAAGGAAGAAATCGCAGAGCAGCATAGAATAACCCAAAATGCTATGCCCGGCAACTTTCAATGAAAAACGAAAACCGGGACCTAAGAGAACGCAATGATTTTCCAAGTGCCGAGTTAAGACCCGGCTCCTTAATCATCGCGGGTGATGCTCCAATGCTCCTCAGAAGTGAAATCCGTTCATTGCTAGATCTTACTGCCTCGTGTGTTTCCTCAATCGCGATGCCTGTCATCAGGTCTCCAAAAGGTTTGGCACTGGCCAGAACGTGGAGGTAAATAGGACGCACAGCATAGTAAACTCATCTCCCCAGTTATTAGCGAAGTAACAGAATCTTGTGACTAGTGGTCATAATACAGAGGT
>NW_006293007.1:3184306-3184832 GCF_000327345.1 Myotis davidii
GAAGGAAGGAAGGAAGGAAGGAAGGAAGGAAGGAAGGAAGGAAGGAAGGAAGGGAGGGAGGAAGGGAGGAAGGGAGGGAGGAAGGGAGGAAGGAAGGAAGGAAGAAAGGAAGGGAAGGAAGGAAGGGCTGCATCAGGGGCTGTAATGCAAGAGTATTAGAGGCATGGACTTGTCTCTGAGAAGCTCCCAGCCCCCTTAGAGCTTTGTGATCATAGTTTTAGAACTACTTTTTTATATGGATTTATACTAAGTTTTTCATATTGATAACATGCATCTTATTTTTAAATGAAATATTATTAACGAGGGCATTGCTCTGCATGTCCTATTTTTTAACTACTTGCTTAGGAGAAACTATTAACCCACTTAAAAGACTAATCAAAACCCATTTCTTCTGCACATATAGCTGTTCGAGGTTGTGCAGTTTACCGGCAATTATTCCTCTGAAAGCCCACATTTAGACACCTGCAGGCAGAACTTTTACTTTCAGGACCTCCCACGCCACTCCTCACTTTTGCTCTCTTCCCCC
>NW_006293007.1:3184957-3185392 GCF_000327345.1 Myotis davidii
ATGATTTTCCGTGCCGAGTTAAGACCCGGCTCCTTAATCATCGCGGGTGATGCTCCAATGCTCCTCAGAAGTGAAATCCGTTCATTGCTAGATCTTACTGCCTCGTGTGTTTCCTCAAACGCGATGCCTGTCATCAGGTCTCCAAAAGGTTTGGCACTGGCCAGAACGTGGAGGTAAATAGGACGCACAGCATAGTAAACTCATCTCCCCAGTTATTAGCGAAGTAACAGAATCTTGTGACTAGTGGTCATAATACAGAGGTTTCCTCGCATGGCTTTTGGTCAAGCCCGTTCAAGAATAAAATAAAAGCCCACTGGCGCTGCTGGAGCCTGGGGGGTGGGCATCGGCGGGCGGGGCCTAGGCTGGAGGAGGCGGGACCGGAGCTGGTAGGCGTGGCTGCCGCTGGAGGAGGCGGAGTGGCTGCCGGTGGGCGGG
>NW_006293007.1:3185686-3186205 GCF_000327345.1 Myotis davidii
GGCATGGGCTGGTGGCATTTCTCGAAGCTCTTCAAGGGCCAGGCAAGAGGCTTGCCTTCATCTAATAGAGCTCTCTGGGTGCCCTTGTGCCTTGAGGTGGTGACTTTTGGATGTTTCCTCGAAAGTGAATAGCACCTCGCATCAAATCTTTGTCCACTGAAGGGCCACGAAATGCACCGAGCACTTGCCGTGAGCCGGGCACTGTGGTCAGCACCCTTTACATGGACAGGTCTATTGGCATGTGGCAGACACGAGAGTCAACTTGTCCCAGAAGTTGACATTTCCTCAAAAACTTGCTGTCTGCTTGAATCCCTTTGTCATCAGTTTGTTGCCCAAACCACAAACATGGGCATTAGCTTTTTATCCTGCATTCTGGCTCTCTCCCGCCTGAGCAAGTCTACCTCCTGGGTATTTGTGATCCTCCCTCTTCTTACAGCCAGAGTTGCCTCTCACACACACACCGGGACCATTATAACCAGATCCTGGTTCTCTCCTGGCCTCCTACCTTCATCCGGAATC
>NW_006293007.1:3186379-3188084 GCF_000327345.1 Myotis davidii
CTCCGGAGGGCCGCCCTGGACCCCGAAATGCTGTCATGATCGGGGTGGCGGCGGGGACGGCCGTGAGCGGGTGTGGGTGCTGCGTGTGCGTGGGGGTGGCGGGGTGCTTCTGCTTCAGGTGGAGCTCTAGCGTTTCGGTGTCACCCCAGAAATGCCCGCTCCCGGGGCTTCGCTGGGAGGGAGGAACGGGATGAGATGGGGATCTTTTCAAAATGCCCACAGCGCTGTGTACATGTGGGTTTACCTGTTTCCGCTTAAAGTTTTCAACCAAGTACGTACAAGGGGGGGGGGGGGGGGGGCGTCGCAATACTGTATTTCTAATTAAGCAGTGTGATGGAGGATTTCTGGACGGTGTTGATTGAACCCATTGTAATTGGATGAGCCCGTTTTTAAACTGCGTTTTGATTTATCTGTTGTTCAGCCGTCCCAAACTTGGAGAAGCCTAATTAATTCTGCTTGACGTTTCCCAGGAAGTACCAAAAGCAGGAAAAAGTGGAAGAGGTTCAAAAGAAGCACAAGACACCATAGAACCAGAGGTAACTATTCTCAGATGCTCGCTTTCTGCTTTTTCGTGAACGGCTTTGAGCTTAGGCTAGAAAAACCGAGGCTGAGAAAACGTAGGGTTTTGTAACGTTCCCCTATGTGAGATTTTTTTTTTCTAGTGTCTTTCATCACCCTCGTTTTAAGTTACTTTGGTTTTTATTATTCTACGCTGGGTCAATAAGGCTGCTTCTATGACAGTGGGGCGAATTGGTGCTGCTAGTATTTTCAGCTTCGTTCCCCCCACCTCAAGCCTGGGAGCCATCCAGTGGACACTGGTGTCATGGCCTCTCTCCCGCCCGCCCGGGGTTGTTCGTGTTCTTTTCAGCTTTCATCCTGCCCCTTCCTTTGCAGGTGCCAGGTCCCTCTCTCAGCAGCGCCTTCTCCTTCCACTGCCTTGCTGTGCCAGATGCTGCTCGTTTCCTGGGCCGGCTCTTTGATGTCTGATCCCCTTAGTCTCTTTCCCCAATAGTGTTGCTATATTTTGGTTTATCTGGTTTGGGTATCTGTACTAATAAAAGAGTTATATGCTAATTAGACCGGGAGACCTTCAGGACATCCTTCCAGACAAAGCCATGGTGGTGAGGCCGAGGCAGAGGCAGTTAGGGGCAACCATGCCTTCAGGGGCGGGGGCAGTTGGGGACAAGCTGGCTGGTGGCGGGGGTGGCGGGCAGTTGGAGGTGATCAGGCCAGCAGGCAGAGTGGTTAGGGGTGATCAGGCAGGCAAGCAAGTGAGCAGTTAGGAGTCCTGATGGGACTCAGCCAGGTTCTGGGAGCACCAATGCCTCCCTCTGCCCAGTTAGGCAGAGGAATGGGGCCAGCTCCCAGGCTGTCAGCTCGGTGTGCTGTACCCTCTGCAGTCATTTGCTTGACCCTGCATACCTCTGCACATCGATTTGTCATTAATTTACTTCCAGTTAGACCTTCTTGACTGGGCCATCTATTTCCTGACTGTTAAAACCAATAACCCCAAGGACTTATATGCATGCATATAAGCATAACCAATGGACACAAGGAACTGGGGGGGGGAGGGGCGTGGAGTAAGGGCAGGTGCTGGGGGTAAGGGAGGCCGGGAGAAGGTCAATGGGGGAAAAAAAGGAGACATATGTACTACTATTTATAATACTTTAAACAAGAAAATAAAAAACAAACAAACAAATCAATA
>NW_006293007.1:3192546-3212523 GCF_000327345.1 Myotis davidii
AGGGACAAACCCCCCCCCCCCCCCGCATGAATTTCGTGCACCGGGTCACTAGTATTTATATAGTCTTCTGTCTTTCATATTTTCTTTCTTTCTGTATTGGCCAATTCTGACTTCTTTTGCTTCCTGACTTTGGGATCATTGTGGAACAGCTGAAATGCCCAGAGAAGGTTGTGTCTACCCAGCGAAGTCAATGTAGTCTCTGACACAGTTGTGCTTTGAGAGCATTTGCAGAGCCAGCCCCCGGCGTTGCCTTTTCTTCCTTGTGACTAGGCTCAGGGTCCAGGGAGCTGTCTGGAGCCAGGCAGAGCTAATAGGCCCTTTTGAATCATTGGGAGCAGAGAAGCTGCTTGATGCAGTGGCCTGGTTCTCCTCCAGAGCCGGATCCTGGAGGTCTCTGGTCTTATCACAGATGGCAGTAATTTGCCAGTGTCAGACCCCTTCCTGTAAGCCAAATTAGAGTGAGTTCAATTCTGCGTGGCCATTATTTGCAGTATCCTTTCTTTGAGCCCCAGGTTATCTTGGATGTATTCTAAGCATTCAGCAGGTGGTTTATTCCAGAAAATCTTTTGCCCCCCCCCCAAATCAAAACACAGAAATCCTAAACATTCCTTAACTATCTGTAGTTAGGGATTGTCTTTGCCAGTCTTTTCCTGCTCTTACCTTATAGCAGCCAATAAAGTTTTACTGTTCTTGCATTTGACTTGCTTACTTCCGTGTCACTCTTTTGACTGCATTGACTTAAATGGAATTTAGTGTCTCTGAGAGGGTGCTTTTTGTTTTCTTTTTATTAGTTTGTGGCTCTTTCATCAAAACTGCTAAGACTTCCTAATGCCCCCCAAGCCTTTCTTGCTCACATACCTGCTCCTCTCACTGTTCTCATCACAAAGAAGTATCAGTGGGTATGGTTCCTTTATCCCTGGTTTAGTGGAAAGAACCTGGCTATAAGGTTGGATAATATGAAGTTTGAGCCTGAAAAAGCCATCAGTAACTGAAAGATACCAAAGCCACTTATATGTAAAATGTTTTTAAGGTGGATTGAGTTCCCAGAATGTCAGTTGAGGAAGGCACTTGAGGTGTGGCCTCCATTGTCTGATGTGATGCCCCAGTTGTCTTTTTTGTATTTTTTTCTGGTGCTACTGTCTTGAGAGGTGGAGCTACGGAGCTTGAAATGATCCCTAAAAAATACTGACCTGCCAGGTCCTTCAATACTTCCTCATAAAGATACCAGAGGCAACATGGCATATTAAGCATGACACAAGCAGAAGACTGTATGAATTATTTTTCAGGAATACAAATTGAGGCACTTAAGTTCATCTGAACTTTGAGTCGAACCTTACTTTTTTATTGTTGTTTTCTCCTCTTAGTCTTCATCTCGCTTCTTCACATCGAGTTCCACCCACTTAGCAAATATGATTGACTCAGGCAGATGAATTAAGCCATTACTGCACACTCTTTTGCTCTCCTGCCTCTCGGTATTACCCCTGAACTTGAATATTTTCACCTGAATGATTTAAATCAGTTTGCCGTTCCCATGTTGCTTTTCAAGCCTTTTTAATATCTCATCCTCTTCATTCAGCCCTTTGCTCAGGTTACCCTGTGAACACACTTCTGTTAGGATGGCTACAACCTGAGAGTGTGCAGAACAGGTATCCAGCCAGGTCAGGTTGGCCAGATTTGGGTGTTACCCCCACAGAGAATATGCCTCAGAACGTGGCCTGCGGTGGAGTTATTACATGGTTCTGAATGTGGGAAGGTTGACACTGTAGTCCTGGCTCATTATAATCTAGCCTCACAGGAAGAGGATCCAGTGGCTTACATTGCAGAACGTTTTTTGGTTCAAACAAGGAACATCTGATGGCCTGGGCTTTTAGTAAGGAAATGAAGTCCCAAGGTAAAGGATAGAGTGGTATAGGGAAAGCAGTTCAGCCTGGGGATTGGATGATGAAAATGCAGATCCCTGATGGTTGTAATCAATGACCTAACTTCTGTGGCCCCGTTTTCCTCACCTCTAAAATGACTTGGTGAGTTTCAGATTTGGCCATTTTTTTACTATACGGGACTAGGTGCGACCCCTCTTGAAACAAGTTTTCCCTATAAAATGTGTGACAGGCTATATCTTTCAATGCAACAAAATACCGGTCATAACTACTGCTATGCAGTTTTTGCTATTTCTAGAAATTTCTGCTTCTTGAATAAGGTGTATTGGCACATTTTTCTTTTTTTCTCTCTTTCAAATAGGATGTTTACATTTGACTTGCTAGTTCAGCTGTGACCTGTCCTGGAAATAAAAATTTCTGCCCAGTACCTACTGCTGGTTCATTTCATGGCACACTTTTAAGAGTGAGGCCACAAATGGGCTCACGGACCACCTGCAGTGGGGTACTCTGGAGGCTGATAGAGAAACTCATCTTTGAATAGCTGTTCTTGGTGTAACACATCTGTGGAAACATAACTGGGGTCATCTTATGCATATTTAGGAACTTAATAAGTTGCGCAGAGAGTCTTAAAGGCCATTTTGGAATACTAGTCCATGCGATGGTGTTTTTGTTTTTTAATTTGTGTGCTGTGCCCAGAGTTATGATTTAAAGTGCTAATGCTTTGCCCAGCCGGCATGGCTCAGTGGTTGAGCGTCATCCTATGAGCCAGGAGGTCACGGTTTGATTCCCTGTCAGGGCACATGCCTGGGTTGTGGCTCTATCCCCGGTGTGGGGCGTGCATGAGTCAGCCAATCAGTGATTCTCTCTCATCATTGATGTTTCTATCTCTTTCTCCCTCTCCCATCCTTTCTGAAATGAATAAAGATATATATTTTAAAATATATATAAATAAGCCCTAATGGCATGGCTCAGTGGTTGAGCATTGACCCTTAAACCGGGAGGTCATGGTTCCATTCCCGGTCAGGGCACATACCCGTGTTGCGTGCTCGATCCTCAGTAGAGGGCGTGCAGGAGGCAGCCGATCAATGATTCTCTCCCACCATTGATGTTTCTATTTTCTATCTCTCTCCCTCTCCCTTCCTCTCTGAAATCAATAAAAATATATTTTCAAAGTGCATTTTACATAACCTGCCTCAGCTTAGTTTTTGTTTGAAAGTCTCTACAGCAACTCTTACATAATATGTGTTGCTGGAAAGAAAGCTGGGCAATCCATTCTCCAACTTGATAGCTCATTTTGATACCTACCTTTGGTAATAACTTCTTCCTCTTTATAATCTGTCTCTTTACATTCCCCTGCCTCCACCCTTTGGTATCCCAGAGACAGGGAACCAGGCTAGCTTAGAGCCCATAGGTGCAGGGCGTGGAGCCATGTTTATAAACTAACAACTGAAATTTTGAAAATATGTATTAACTCATGTAACAATAATAACACCTGTTACATGTTAACGTAATTAACATTTTTATGGAAAATACCTTTCCAAGAGAAAGTTTTTGACTTCCTAGTCACTTGTCTCTGTAGCAGGAATTTTAACCGGAGTTAGAAGAGGACAAGGAAAGCCGTTTTGTTGGCAGGTGTGTTTTCTGGGGAGGCAGCTGTGACTGTCACCCTGGAAGAGTAGGGCCTCTAATTCCCCGCCCCAGAATACCAAAAGCCACTCTCTGTGGGCTCAGTTCTGAACTCGGGGTTCTGTTGGGGGCCTCCCACAGCACATTTTCAATCATTCTCTTCCCAACTTTTTCCCATACAACCCTAGATTGAACTGTAGAGTAACTCAGAGATGACCCAAGGAATAGTACTTTATATATATACTAGAGGTACGGTGCACAAAAATTTGTGCACTCGCGGGGGAGGGCGGGTCCCTCAGCCTGGCCTGTGCCCTCTCGCAGTCTGGGACCCCTCAGGAGATAACGACCTGCTGGCTTAGGCCTGCTCCCGGGTGGCAGAGGGCAGGCCCAAACCCTAGGTGCAGCCCCTGGTCGGGCTCAGAGCAGGGCCGATTGGGGAGTTGGGGCGCCACCTCCTGTCATGCACAGAGCAGGGCGATCAGGAGGTTGTGATGCCACCCTCAGTCACGCTTAGGGTAGGGCCGATTCGGGGGTTGGGGCACCATCCCCTGTCACACTCAAGGCAGGGTCGATGGGGAGGTTGCAGCGCCACCCCTTGTGACACACACAGCAGGGCCACTCAGGAGGTTGGGGCGCTGCCCCCTGTCACGCACAGAGCAGGGCCCATCAGGGGGTTGGGGTGCCGCCACTCACACTCAGGGCAGGGCCGATGGAGAGGTTATGGCTCTACCCCGTCACACACAGATCATGGCCCATGGCGGGGGTGGGGGGGTTGGGGCGCCCCACCCTGTCACACACAGAGCCGCAGGGTGATCAGGGGGTTTGGGCGCTGCCCCCTGTCATGCTGATCCTGGTGCCGGGAGGCCTCGCGGCTCCACTGATCCCGGTGCTGGGAGGCATATTACCCTTTTACTATATAGGGTAGAGGCCTGGTGCACGGGTGGGTGCCGGCTGGTTTGCCCTGAAGAGGGTCCTGGATCAGGGTGGGGGTCCCCACTGGGGTGCCTGGCCAGTCTGGGTGAGGGGCTGAGGGCTGCTCTTAAGCTGGGGGTGCCTGAAGCTCCCAACCACTCCTTTTTTTCTTTTTTCTTTTTTATTCTGGGCCAGCTTTAGCTTTGAGGCTTGGCTCTAGCTCTTAGAGGCCTGCAGCGGCAGGCGGGGAACGTTGGAGGCCTCCGTCACTGAAGCAAGCAAGCCTCATGTTAGTTTCAAGCTGCCTGGCTGCCGGCGGCCATCTTGGCTGGCAGTTAATTTGCATATCTCGCTGCCTAGCCAATGGGAAGGGTAGTGGTCGTACGCCAATTACCATGTTTCTCTTTTATTAGATAGGATTTTTTAATTCATGTGTAATTAATTCCCCATTTTTAACTGGTTCACTACCCCCGGCAGCTCCATTGAGGAAAGATGAGGCTCTGCGGAGAAGATGGTCAGGGATGGGAAGATATTTGAGTTTGGCGGAGGGGAGCCAGGAGCTTTGCCTCCATTGGGGCGATGGGGAAGCAGTTCTTCCCCGAGCTGTCCCCCTCTAGTGCCCACTCCTGTCCTGCTTCCAAGCTAGGCGTTTGGTAGACCCTGGGTGCTTCCTGTGAGATCTGCTCTGGGGCAGGCATCCCGCCCTTGGTAACCTGTGTGGGGCCGGTGCTTCCCCGTAGTCCTGTGCTCTGTAGGAAGTTCACCGTTGTCCGTGGCCTTCCCCAGGAGATGCCAGTAGCCCCCCACCTCCTCCAGTAGGACAACCACAAGTGACTTCAAACTTTACCGGATGCCTCCTGGAGGGCAGAATGGCCCGCTGTAGAGATCACTGCTCTAGAGACCCCTCCACAGAGTACATTAGCTTGTAAGTCATGCGCAGCACGTATATGTCTAAGAATAATGTCTCCTTCCTTTCAAGCAGCAGTGCTCAGGCAGAAGGGGTGTCAGCACCTTCACAGTCTTAAAAGTTAGCAAGGGAGATCAACCGAAGGACTTGTATACATGTATATAAGCCAAACCAATGGACATGGACAACAGGGGGATGGATCTAATAATAATAAAAGGAAAAAAAATAAAATATTTATTTTCTGCAAAAAAAAAAAAGTTAGCAAGGACCCAAAGAGCTTTATCTAGTGGGTTATAGCTGTCTGATAGGTTGCATATTGAAATTAAAACAAATTTTAAATGTTCAATAATTCATCTAATAATAATCTCACACCCATTACATGTTATAAATCACATATTTTTATGAGAAATAACTATAAGATTCACTGAGAAAGTGGCATTGCACTGTTTTTGCAAGTCTCTTTAATATCTGGTTTAATAGAAGAAGCTGGCTTCTCGAGTCTGCTCCTGCATTCAGTCTGTTTTGGTCACTTGTCTTATAGTCAGTGAAAAATCGACATGATGGTTATAAAGGCAAATTGTGTCTTAGTACTGTCATAAAAACAATTGACCCCAGAAGGGGCCCAAGGGGCCGCTTTGAGAATCACTGTGGATCCTCTTCCAGTCCTTTGTTCTGAATCCTTTCATCCTCTTAGCTGCAACTCAAGTTCATTTATCCTGAGATTTAAGGGATTTTTCTCCCCATTTTGGGTCATATTTTTTCCATCTTTTAAATATGAGTAGCAATTATTTGCTCTATTGATTATCATTTGTACTGCCTGGGATACCTTGATTTGCCTCCCTAACTAGATTAAGTCCTTGAAGACAGCATTTAACTTGATGCTTCTTAGCACTTGCCATTTTTGTTAGGGCCTGGAGGCAGGAGGTGTGTATAATGGAGAGGCACCCTGCAGCATCTGTGAAAGCTGGGGGGTCAGTCTGCCACCAGCATGAGTCATTGTGACATTTTCCTAAGTCACAAGGAAATTTCATCTGAACGATTTCAGCTATAAAAAAGCTCCAAGATTCTCTAAAACATTGGGAACCCACCAAGGTCAGGGTACCAGGGTGTCTGCTTCGGCACAACATTATAGGTAATTGTCTTGCATTTTCTGGTCATTACCTCAGTTTTTGTTCAGCAAAGACTTCCCGGTTTTTGGTCAGGTTGGAGAGCAACCTGTGCCGCTTCCCAAAACCAAACCCATCTTTGTTTTCTCCACCTGGGGGAGCAAGAGAACAAGCCTAGAGGTTAAACTCTCCTAGAAAGTGCAGTATTGGTTGAGGACATTGGATATTTTGTTTGTTTTAAGATGAGATTTATTATGGCTCTAAAGAGGAGTTCTCTGAGCTTGTGCTGTGTTTGCCATTGGGATTGTCGAAGTGTCTGGGAGCTCTGCTGTATTAGATCTGTGCTGTGCAAGACGTCAGCCTCTGGCATGTGTGTCTGTTGAAATCAATGAAAATTAAATGAACTTTAGAAACTCCGTTCCTTGGTCATAGTAGCCACAGTTCAAGTGCTCAGGAGCCACATGTGGCTAGTGGCTGCACTATTGGTCAGCAAATATAGAACATTTTCTGCTTCATAGAAAGGTTGATCAGACAGAGCTGCCTTACACTAGCTGTGTTTTCCAAAATATTTATAATGTGAGTATATTTAACTTTGTTAGCTATCACTTTTTTAATATGATAGCAAATTTAAGATTAAATTTAAAGGAAAAGAAGACACATTGGCAAAGGAGAAGAAAGTGGATAAAATTAGGGAATGGAGGAAGGGGAGAAGAAAAGGGAATTCACTGGTAAGATGCGAGGGAAGCCCTGTCATCACTTGGTCTGGAACCCCCTATGTCCTGAGGCCCTGATACGCAGAAGAAGATCTGCTGTTCCCATAGGAGTGGGCCTGGGGACCCAAGGGAAAGTGTCGTCCTCGACTTTCTGTTTAGACTTTTTGTCTTTATCAAAACACGGGGTTAAAAAGTGAAATAGTTTTGCCCTAGCTGGTTTAGCTCAGTGGTTGGAGTGTTGACCTGTGGGCTGACAGGTTCTGGGTTTGGTTTCAGGTTCGATTCTGGTCAAGGGCACATACCTCGGTTAAAGGCTTAATCCCTGCCCCTGTCAGGGTGACACATTGGTGTTTCTCCCTCTCTGTCTTTCCCCCTCCCTTCCACCCTGTCTAAAAATCAATGGAAAAATATCCTTGGGTGAGTATTAACAAATATATTTAAAAATTTAAAAAATACGAAAATCTATAGTTCCCATGTCACAATCCACTGTCAGCATATGGCAGAGCAACTTCTTTCTACTGCTGTGCTGATTGGCCCTACATCCAGGACCTCCTCCTCTCCCGGGAAGCAGAGGTGTGTGGTAGAGGGTGGGCTCTCCAGCCAGACCCTCCTGCTCATGGGACTGGTCTTCCTTCTACCGCTCTGTCACTCTCCCTTTATCTTGGCCTTTCTCTTTCATGTTGCAGATTGTGTGCTGAATGCCATTGTGGGTGCTGGGGATTCGGTGCAGGACACAGCAGGGTGCCTGAACCCCGTGGTTTACTTTCAGTGAGTGCTATGTGCACTAGTTTTTCTCAGGAGCACTGGTGACATTTGGTGTGAGGGCATCTCACACTTTGCAGAGCAGTAGCTCTGGGGCTCTGGACACCAGTAGCTCCCTCTGGTCATTGTGTTATCAAAACTGTACTCACAAG
The DNA here is from genome assembly GCF_000327345.1 of Myotis davidii. Classification (NCBI taxonomy): domain Eukaryota; kingdom Metazoa; phylum Chordata; class Mammalia; order Chiroptera; family Vespertilionidae; genus Myotis; species Myotis davidii. The sequence goes on from NW_006293007.1 coordinate 3,200,602, forward strand.
TTTCCAGAAACCCCTGGTAGGGCAGGACCACCTCTGGCAGCCCCCTTGCTAGAGACCCAGGTGGTCAGAGATGGTCTCGCCAAGTTGGTGATGGTGTTAAAGGTGGGAGCAGAATGTGAAGAGGGAGCCAGTGGTGCAGAAATCTGGGAAAGGGTGGTCCAGCAGTGGAGGCAGCCAGTGCGAAGGCTTTGCGGCACACGGGAGCTGTGTGTCCTCCAGGAAGAAGGCTGACTTGGCTGAAGAGAAGCGAGGGCGGCTCAGGCAGGGGGTGAAGTCCAAGAGATGGGCAAGGCAGGGTCCAGTAAGACCAGCAGCGGGTTTTGGATTTTTATTCTAAGGATGATAGGAAACCATTGAGGAATTTTGCGCAGGGAAGTGAGACAGCCTGACTTAAGCATTTAAAAGACCTCTGCAACAGATCCTTTGTAGGAATAGAGGGGCAAGAATTGAAGCAAGGAGACCACTAGATGACAAGGCCCGCTCAGATGCCTGCTATCCTGTCTGCACCTGCAAAGATGAGGCCCTGGTACCGCTGGCTGTGGGTTCTGGACTTGGATGGCTTGTCAGCTGACTGCTTGCTTTACAGGCCTGAACTGAGAGCTGGCTTGTGTGGCCTCTGACTTATAGAGACCAGCATGCAGAACTTCGCTCAAAAGGAGTAACGCTCTGGCACTAGCAGCCTTAGTTTTCCCTAAACAGTCTCATTTCTTTGAAGAATACCTTTTCTCTCTTCATAAACACCTGGTTCACCTGTTGTGCAAATGTCCAGTGGCTATGGACAGGTCATTATTCAAACCAAAGACTAAACTCCTTTTCTGCTCCGTGACTTACTCCATGACTTACTCCCTCCAGAGTTTCTGAGTCCTGAGCCTCTGGGGGCCTCTGTGTGGGCAGATCACTTGCCTTCTACACCTTGCCACACCCACCTCTCCGTCTGCTTTCTACTCCCAGACATTTGTTGAATGCTCTTGTCCTGAGGTGCACCAAGGACTCCCCATGCAGATTTTTCTTATTGGAGGTTTTAACTTCCCCATTCTTTCATTACCACTTGTAATGGGGCCCACGTGGTTTGCTGACTGGTGTGCATGGTCAGTCTTGATCAGGAAAATCTCTGTCCTTCCCTTATTTTCACCTCTCAGCCAGGAATTGTTGGCTTAATGTAGGGTCAGGACACTTTTTCTGTAAAGGGTCAGATAGTAAGTATTTTAGAGTTTGAGTGTCATACAGTCTCTGTTGCAACTACTCAATTCTACTGTTGCAGCAAGTGAGTAACCATAGGCAACATATAAACTAATAGCCATGGCTGTGTTCCAATAACACTTTATTGACAAAATAGGCAAGGGGCCAGATATGGCCCATGGGCTTTAACTTGATGACCCCTGGCCTAGTGGAATCCAAATCAGGTTCAGTACTTAGAGGAACTTTGGCAGAAGCTGGGCACTGTTGTTACTTTGTGGGTCTCTGCATGGACTCTTACCTGAGACCAGCAGTGGTTATGCTCTGTGAAAGAAGTATCCCTTTGTTTTGTTTTGTTTTTTGTTTTTTACTCCATTCACCATCTGGAAGCTATTGAGAGACCAGTGGCTTGACCTGCCTAATCTATACATATAAAATCTATATATATAAAAGGCTAATATGCAGAGTGTCCCCTTGGGATTCTGACCTGGAGAATAGGAGTTCGATCCCTTGCTATGACGTGCGCTGACCACCAGGGGGCGGCGCAGAACATGGCGGGTGACCAGCAGTGGCCCTGGGGCACTGAGGGAAGGAGAAGGCGGGGAGGCAGGGGGAACCTCTCAGTGGTGGCAGCATGGGTGAAGGAAAGGATTATAGAGCCAGGGCTATATAATCATTTGATCTGGCCCTGCCGAGGCATTAGGGGTGAGTTAATTCAGTGTTTGACCAAATCTAGCAGGGATTATTATTATTATTATTATTATTGATTTCAGAGAAGAAGGGAGAGGGGGAGAGATAGAAACATCAATGATGAGAATCATTGATCAACTGCCTCCTGCATTCCCCCTACTGGGGATCGAGTCCACAACCCGGGCATGTGCCCTTGACCTGAATTGAACCTGGGACCCGTCAGTCCACAGGCCAGCACTCTATCCACTGGGCCAAACCGGTTAGGGCTAAGTTGATAATTTTGTATGGCTCACTAATGAAGTTATAAATATCCGTATGGCCTTTGGCAGAAAAAAGGTTCCCCACCCCTGCCTTAGGCAGACAGTGCTTTTGCCTCTGCACCTCCCTGTGGGCCCAGCACTGTGCAAGTTAGTGTACAAGTTTTTGTTTGAACACCTGTTTTTAGGTCTTTTGGGTATTTACCCAGGAGTGGGATTGCTGGGTCCAGACCTGCCAGGGACTGGCCACTTCCCTTCCCCCTCCCCTAAGACCCACTGCCAAAGCTTCAAGGATCCCGGTGCTCCACATTGACAAACCCCTCTGTGGAAGGGCAGAGCTCTCACTTCATTGGGATAGCTTCAGTTTGAGTCTCAAACAGTTTTTCAGATCATCCCAAAGCCCCCACAGAAAATGCAGTTGCTTCTGTATGTGGTGGGGAGCCGCATGCTTGCTCAGGAAGCCAGGGGCTGCGACTTGCAGTGATAGGAAAAGGTCAGCCATTTTGATTTGGGATTGATACCTAACACTGACTTTGGTAAATAATTCCCCATCACTGAGCCAAAAATAGAGGCTACAGTAGATTCTGAGCATCTGTCACTTCACCAAATGAGTAGGTAAAAACAAAACTGCCATACAGTATCTCCCTTCCAGGAGTGACAAAAAAAGGAAGATCGAAGTCTATTTTAGATTTTACCCAAGTCAAGTAGCTAAACATGTTCATACTTTTTTGCAAAACTTTCTTGTCATTTCAGGATAAATAAGCCAGTGTCCATGCTGTGAGTAAACACCTAAACTGGAGCAGCACAGCTGTTGTTTATCATCACTTAGTGTCCCGCCAGCGATCATGCCTCCTCCAGGCTGGGCACATTCGGCCTTCAAACAGGCATGCTCCTTGGCACCCAGGGCACCTGCTGTTTGCATCCACCTCCAAGAATGAAGGGGGACAGCGGGTGGCACTGATTAGGAATGGCAAGCTAGTGCTTCTGTCCTCCAGTGGTTCCTCCCTTGCTGTACTGGCCTCAACACTGGGTTCCTAGTTGAGCTTTCAGCCTCCTGTCAAAGAGGAACCCACCATCCCAACGTGAGAGAAAGAGAGCCAAGGCCACCCAGCTGGTGTATCTCAGTGCTTGAACTTTGACCCATGAACAACTGGGTTCCGGATTCCCGGTAGGGGGCGTGCAAGAGGCAGTCGATTGATGTATCTCTTTCATTGATGTTTCTGTCTTTCTATCTCCGTTTCTCTCTAAAATTAATAAAAACATTTTTTAAAAAAAATGGGGGAGTGGGAAATGCCTGGCTGGCGTGGCTCAGTGGTTGAGCACTGACCTATGAACAAGGAGGTCACAGTTGCAGGCTCGATCCCCAGTAGGGGGCGTGCAGGAGATAGCCAATCAATGATTCTCTCTCATCATTGATGTTTCTATCTCGCCCTATCCCTTTCTCTCTGAAAACAATAAAAATATATTTTTTAAAGAAAACAAAAAACAGAGAGAGAGAGAGAGAGCTAAGGCCAATTTAGAGGTCAGAGGGGTAACAGAAGAAGGAAGCTCCTAATTGTGCCTGGGGCAGAGCGGAGCCGAGTAGGCTGGGGCTTTCCTGAACAAGCTGAACTGGAATAGATGAAACACTTTCTTATATGCAGTGACATACACATAACACAGCATTTACCACTAGTGGCACTTAGTATGTTTACAGCATTGTGTAACCATCCCCACTGTCTAGTTCCAGGGCACTATCCTCACCCCAAAAGGAAACCCTTACCCATTAAGCAGTAACTTTTCAAGTCCTTCCCCCAGCCCCTGGCGGCACTGACTCGCCTCTTCTCTCTGTGGAGTTGCCTGTTCTGGGCATTTCATGTCAGTGGATCATACATCGGGCTTGTTGTGTCTGGCTTTTTTCACTCAGTATCACGTTACCAAGGACCACACACATGGCCCATGTGAGTACTTCACTCCTTTTTATGGCTGAATAATATTCCATTGTTTGGCTGTGACACAGTTGTTTCATCAGTTGATGGACATTTGAGTCATTTCCATCTTTGGTTATTTTAGTACTGCTACTATGAATATTAGCTAGTGTATGAGTTTTTGTTTGAACACCTGTTTTCAGTTCTTTGGGTACATACCTAGGAGTGGGATTGCTAAGTCTTATGGTAGCTCTGTGTTAAACTACTGAGGAACTGCCTGTTTTCCACAGCAGTCACGCCATTTTTCATTTCACCAGCAGTGTATTGGGTTCCAATTTCTCTCCATCCTCCCCATCACTTATCTTCCATTTAAAAAGTATATATTATAGCCACGCTGGTGGTTGCAAAGTAGTATGTCACTGTGGTTTTCATTTTCATTTCCCTGATGGCTAATGATGTCGAGCACCTTTCCATGTGCTTATTGACCATTTACAACTCCTGAGTCACCATTCAGCATATTCAGACCCCTCTCCTCCCTAATGCACAGACAGCATCCTCTGACTCCGCTTCTTCCCCTGGTGTCCTGCCTGCTTCCTTCCCCACCACACTTTTCTGAATCCTCACGAGAGGATATTTTTTCCATTGATTTCAAGAGAGAGTAGAAGGGAGGGGGGAGGGAGGGAGGGAGGGGGGAGAGAGAGAGAGAGAGAGAGAGAGAGAGAGGAGACTGATGTGAGTGAGACACATCGATTGGTTGCCTCCCACATGTACCCCAACCAGGGCCAGAAGTTGAATCTGTAACCCAAGTACCTGCCCTTGACTGGGAATCAAACCCATGATCCTCTGGTCCACATGCTGATGCTCTAACCACTGACCACACCATCCAGGGCCCTACCACACTTTTCAAAGGTGTTGCGAATACTCTGGGTCTTCCTGCTGCATCTTCCGCTCCCTCATTCAGCCCCCACAACCTGTGAGATATGAGTCCAGCAGACATTGGGCTTTAGTGACATTTGGTGGAATTGACCTTCCTTCCTTCCTGAGCAGCTCCTTCCCTTTGCCTCGTGATGGATGCCCCATCTTCGTTTGCTTCGCCCACCGGGTCTCCGCAGCTCCCTCTGTCACTTCCTCCTTCACCCCTCTCTGCTCACTTCATGCTCTTGGACTAGGCGTTCTCATTCATTCCCTGACGTCAGGGACCAGGTAGAGAGTTGACTCCAGGTTGACATTTTGGCTCAGAGGATGGTTTCCTGAGTGACAGCTGTGCAACACCCAAGGTGGAGAAGATAGATGAAGGCAGGCCAGTCTTCCTGTCTCCAGAGCTGGTGAGACAGACAGTACCAAGGAGAATGACACTTGGTATAACAGACAGAGGGGAGAATGGTGTGAAGAAAGAGGCAGAGAGGTCGCTGGAACTCCTTGTCCGGGACACTGGCATCGCCGTGGAAGTACCTCCGACTCAGCACATTCACAGCTTCTTTCCCCGCTTTTCTTTCCTATTTCAGCGGCTTGTCCCACGTCCCCATCCTGTGTCAGCCAGAGGTCTGGGAGGTCACCCTGACTCCTCGTCCTCTTCATCCCCCACTTCCATTCCATCCTGTAACTAGCGCCTTGATTTTCCCACCGATTCTCTGCTCTGCCCAGTGTTCCACTTGCCGTCCTCACCTCTTGAAAAACCTCCTCTGCTTCCCTAACCATCCGGACTGGATGCCACACTGGAGCTTAGGGCCCTTTCAAAGGGAAAATGTGTTTGTGTCATTGCCCCACTCAGACCCTTTCACTTGGCTTCAAGTTTCCCTTGAACCTGGGCTGATGGCTCTGAGGCCACCCCAGCCCGACTCTGCTGTGGCCTGCGGCTGTGCGGAACCTCTCAGTTCTCAATGACACCTGCCCAGACCCTGCTCCACGCATACGCACACACACATGAACACATGTGCACACGCTCTCAGAGAGGCTTTCCTGATCTTGCAAGTTCCTTGGACTCCTGTCATATATTGGGCAGCCCTATGTTTTTCACAGAACTGGGCAGTGTGGTGTTTAGGCCAGATAGGCCTGTCCCCCAGGAACTGACAGTCCTCACGGGGGGAAAGACATCCACCTTGTAATCAGCAAGTGAGCGTAAAGTCAGCGCGTTGGTTACAAAGGAGAAGTCTGAGCTGAGAGCTCCAGGGCGCAGGAAGGCCTGGCCCACCTAACAGAATGGGGATCCCGGGGGAGATGGGACCAGGTGGCCTTTTCTGAAAGTCACTCTGCCGGCCTTGAGGAGGAATGCTCGGGAGGGAGACGCAGGAGGCGGGACCAGCAGGGCCGATGGGAGAGGAGATGTGTGGAGTCAGCAGGTCTTGGGGAGAACTTTGTTTTCTCAGGCAGTGGGAGCCATACCCAGTGTGTCCCATGATGGGCTGTGGATACCACAGATTTCGTTCTGTTTTATGACTTAGCCAGATTGTCACTTCTAGTGTGAAGGCCCTTCTGTCCAGGGAGCAGCAGAGAGCTCACCTGTTCAGGTTTGACCCAGTCATCTTCCAAGGTTATGTTGGTAGCACTGGATTTGGCATTACAAAAAATAACAGTCCCGCCGAAACTGGTTTGGCTCAGTGGATAGAGCGTCGGCCTGTGGACTGAAAGGTCCCAGGTTCCATTCCGGTCAAGGGCCTGGAATTGCGGGCACATCCCCAGTGGGGGATGTGCAGGAGGCAGCTGATCGATGTCTCTCTCTCATCGATGTTTCTGACTATCTCTCTCCTTCCTCTCTGTAAAAAATCAATAAAATATATTTAAAAAAAAATAACAGTCCCATGTAAACTTCCATAGACACTTGTGTGTGTGTATCATTTAAAACAAGAACATCTCCTGGGAGGAGCTGTTTGTGATGGGAATAAGTGAATACTAGGCTTTTCTGGGGGCATGTAGAGAGAACCCAGCAGGAGAGTTTTAACCTGGGGAAGCCCGTGGAGGAGGAGAGTGATGGATGGGGTTTTCGAGGAGGAAAGACCCATGCTTTCATGATCATGTGAGAGAATGATAAATGTCAGATAGAGCCCAAGATGCCCGTATTGAGGAAGAAGCTCAGATGTGGGGAGGCAGGGAGCCCAGGCCCTCGTCCCTGTGCAGGTTCATCTGCGTGTGGAGCTCTGACAGCTTGCAAGCATCCCAGGCCCAGCATTCTTAAGCACCTTAGTAAAAGGTAAACAGTGCTTACTTCTTAGTAAAACTTTCAGTCAAGGATGAGAGTAAATAGTTAGGGTCTGAGTCGGTAGGTCTGCTCTCCTTGGCCCTGAGTGATTGGAGTGGCTTGTGGGTTTGTGTTTCTAAGATGAGTTTGATGGCTACAAAGTCCATTTCTCTAGCAGATTGCAGGGTGGGAGAGTAAGCACCTTCGCTGCACACATAACCTGGGTGGTCCATACTCACCAGTGCATCTGTCAGCTGTCATTGCCTTAGCCAAGCACAGCTGAGCTCCACAGTGCTCCTTGTGCCCTTAGGCTTACCTGGAAGATAGAGGGCCCCGTCCTGCTGTGTGTGCCCTCAGCATACATCCACCTCTGCTTGAGTATGTGTGCTGCCCCTCACCTTGCAGGCGGCTGTGTGTCATGGGACAGCCCAGCCATGGTGATGCAGTCTGGAGACAAACACTGTCTCTGGAGCCCAGAGGTGAATGCGAGGAGAGAGCAGCTTAGAAAGCATTTTCCGAGGCTCTCCTGTAGCCTCTCCTGAGTCCTGAGGCTGAGGAGTGAGCTAGCTGGGAAACTTGTCATTTATGAGCTGCTCAGCAAATTCGTTTCCTATTGCTGCTGCACCAATGACCACAAACTTACTGGCTTAAAGATCATCAATTTTCTGTCTTACAGTTCTAGAGGTCAGTAATCTGAAATGGGGCCAAAATTAAGGTGTCGGCATGTATAGTTCATCTGGAAGCTCTAGAGAAGAATTTGTTTGCTTGCCTTTCCCAACTTTTAGAAGCTGCCTGCACTCCGTGACTCATGGTCCCTTCCTCCATCTTCAAAGCCAGCAGTGTGGCACATGCCAGCCCCTCTCTGACCTCTGCTTTGTCATCTCATTGCCTCTGTCTTATGAAGACCTGTGTGGTTTCCTGGAGTTCACCTGCTACCACAGGACCCTTCACCTCATCACATCTACAGAGTTCATTTGCCCAAGTGAGGTCCCGGGATTAGGGTGTGGACATCTTTAGAGGGTCATTATCACCAGCCATTTCATACCAGTCTGTATGGTAAATATTTAAAAGTCAAAAGGAAGATAAAGGAAATTGGGTAGACCTGTGATCTCTCCAAATCGAGCATTGCCAGAGGTAGATGGAGCCTCACAGTCCAGAAACTGTGAGTGGAAGGCATTGTCCCTGAGTGGAACTTTTATACATTTTCTCCATAGTCTAATTGTGCTATAAAATAAAATCATTTGACATATTCATTTGTTTTTGTTTTTATTTTGTGAATAGATTTCCAGCAGGAAAAGCAGCGTTGGTTCTATCTCGTCTACAGTATCTAGTAAAATTAAGGTGCCAGCCGTTCAGCCCATAGTGAAGAAAGACAAACGGCAAAGTTCCTCCAGGTTTAGCGCCAGCAGTGATAGAGAACTTCAAAAACTACCATCTTTAAAAGGTAATTTTTATTATTTGTTTTTTAAAATTAAATTTTGGCTATTTAGGGAGGAGTAATGTCTTGATAGTTTGCTAGCTTTTTATACCTTTACTGTGTTTATATTCTGTAGGGTCATCCTTTCTTCTTTATGGAGTTTTTGTTTAGATTGAATGCCATTAACTTATTTACCCAACCAATACTTAAACTCCAGAGCTACTTAAGATAAAAATCTAACCATAAATGTATTGAAGGTATAATACACTAAAAAGTAACAGAGGAAAGACTTAAAAGCTTCTCATATTAATTATAATTAAGCTAGCCAATTTTTCTTTTAAGTAATTCTTCTCTTTCATCTGTCTCAGAACTCTACAGCTCATAAAGTAGCCACCCCAAGTCGAGGAATTGTGAAGACTATGGTAGAATCCCTTGGTTTTTCTGGTGGTGGAGGAATGAGGACTGGAATTATAGTCCTTGGTGGACTTCTCCTATGAGTCATCGGGGATTACTCTACCCAGGGATTTCCTGTTTGAGAGGAGTCAGGGAATAGAGCTCTTTGCTTTGAATTTCCCCCAAATGGCACAGTTACCCCTTTCTACCTTAGGGTGTTCAGCCCTAAAAGTGGTCCTCCTGGAGATTTTGAGATTGAAGTCCATAAAACCTTATCAAAGAAAATAGGGTAAGAATCCCAAAGTCAAATGTGAACATCTGGAAAACTTTGTATTTTCTAAATCTAAGACTAGTGTAATACGTAAAGGAAACATCAGACATTTTTCATATCTCAAGTACATAATAATGGGTCTTTTACAATGAATTTTCATTTCTTATGAACTTAGGAGCTTGGTGCAGATGTGCGGGCCAGTGGGATTCAGGGAGGCATGGAGGAAGGGAGGGAGTGAAAGGTTGGTGGAGGGAGGAACTTATGGATTCTTGGATGCACTTCCTGCTCCTGGGTTGCTAGGAATCTGCTCGGTGCAGTTTATAGAGCTTGTATCTGACTTTTGTTTGGTTTAGCTTTGTGGTAGATAATATACATCCTAAGTCATTTTTGAGGAGTCTTCCCCTCCCAAATAGACCATGCCTTTCTGGGGTTATTCATTCATTTAGCAAATACTGTATTGAGTAACTACAAAAACAGGCCTTGTTCTAGGTACTGGAGTACAGCATTAAATAAAAACCAGAGTCTGATCTGCTGGTGCCAACATCCTGTCCCAAGGTGGGAAACAGCCAGTGATAAAAGGAGTGTGTGCCCATGACTCCTTCCAGTACCCTTAGGACACTGGCCACCATACATGGGATGTCTGTGGTGGAGAAGGTGTCCCATAACCATTACTGAGCCTTCTCTGTCCAAGCCCCATCCCTAATACCCATCATGAGTGTTAGGCTGGGCTTCTGTCATTAAGGCTTGTGCTCGCCCTCAGGGCACCATGCAGAGGCCCAGCCCTGTGCCTTCCTTTGCTTCTTCCAAGGATTCTCTGCGCAACCCTCTTTCTCCAGGTCTCAGTTTGTGATTCTCAACCTCCCTTTTCTCTATTTTTCTTTATACCAAGTAAGAATGGCATGCAGTCTGCTTGCACTATTCCCAGAGGGAACAATTTTCTGTTGTATATCCACATATCCAGGGAATTCATACTGGTCAAGTCAGTTCCCTTCACTGATTTTGTTTGATTAGTCTTTCCTGGCTACTCTGAAACGTAAGTGCTTCTGCATATATGTTAAAATAATTTTGTCTAATTCAGAAAAATAGGAGTTGATTGGAATAACATTGAAGTTGTATGTTGATTTGGGGAAGATTGATTGACATTTTTATGATACTCTTTTCCCATTGAGGAAGATGATATATTGCTTCCATTTTTCTGGGTCTTATGATTTTCTTTTTTCAAACAAATAAATTTTATTGACTTTTTACAGAGAGGAAGGAAAAGGGATAGAGAGTTAGAAACATCGATGAGAGAGAAACATCGATCAACTGCCTCCTGCACACCCCCTACTGGAGATGTGCCTGCAACTAAAGTACATGCCCTTGACCGGAATCGAACTTGGGACCCTTCAGTCCACAGGCTGACACTCTATCCACTGAGCCAAACAAGCCAGGGCTGTGATTTTCTTTTAAGTTGCTACCTTTTCATTAAATTTATTCATAAGTACTTTATAGTTTTTGTTACTCTTCTGACTGGTTTATATTTTTTTCATTTCTGCCTCCAATTAGTTCTTACTAATCTAATGAAAGGCTATTGGTTTTTTAATTTTCTTACTCTATTATCTTACCAAAGTTTCTTATTAATCTTAGTAATTTTTTTATTACAGTTTGCATATATAGTTCTGTCATTCATAGTTAGATACTTTTATCTTTCCTCCAATATTTATACCAATATATATTAGTTATTTTAACTTTAGCACCAGCAAAACATAGATATCAGAGATGAGAGCAGGCCTCCCTGTTTTCTCCCATTTTGGTAAAAGGTTTCAGCATTTCCTGGTTCCTTGTGAAAATGGCTCTTGGTTTCTGGTAAATGGCCCGAACCCAGAGTGTGGATGGTCCGTGGTCTACCTTCACATGGCTGTTACCGCCTGTGCTGGCTGGTTGGTGCCGCGCACTATTGCTGAGCTTTATCTGATGCCATATGATTTCTCGCCATAAGATGTTAACATAGTAATTGTGCGTGGATAGATTTTCTGCTTTTGAACTATCCTTACATTACTGGGATAAACCTCAGTATTGCACAGTATATGGTGACTTTTATGTGGTTCAGTTTACTAATTTTCTGCTTCTGTATTTATCACATGGAGCTGGCCTGTTTCGTATTACTGTATGTTATCCATGCTAAGATGTGCGGGTACTGGCTCGTGTGATCTTTCCCAGAGGTGGCCTGCAAGTTTCCTGCATCTCTCTTACGCTGCTGTCCCATGGCAGGGACTGTTCTGCAGTAATCAGACGTGGAATGACATGTGTGCTCTTAAAATCCAGAACACAGGGTTGAAGGTCGACTTAGAACTCAGTGAGCCTAGTGCTTTTCTCAGTGATAAACCTGTATATTTCTTCCATCATTTTAAACTATGTCATGTGTTAACTTGTTCATTATGTTCTTTTTTAAAATATAATTAAATCTTTATTGTTCAGATTATTACATTTGTTCCTCTTTTTTTCCCCCCATAACTCCCCTCCTTCCAGTTCCCACCCCACCCTCCGCCCTCACTCCCCACCCACTGTCCTCATCCATAGGTGCACGATTTTTGTCCAGTCTCTTCCCGCATCTCCCACACCCCTTGCCCCCCCCCAAGAACAGTCAGTCCATT
>NW_006293007.1:3213565-3221707 GCF_000327345.1 Myotis davidii
CAGACAGGCCCGCTTCGCCCGTTTGAGTCTGGGTCCCTAGAGACTCGCCCAGAACTGGAGCTCAGACTCTGCGACTCCCTCCCGACTGAAACAGACAACTGCACCCTCAGCCACCAGCCCGCTCCGCGTGCACCTCCGCACCTTTGTATTTTCCGCACAGCACCTCCTCTGAGCCTCAGTATGCTGTTCTCTTTTCTTCCAGTTGAAGAATTTCCCCTCAGCCAGCTTTCCTGTGGTTCTGGGTGATGTCCGTTCCATCTTTTAGTTATATTTTTGAAGTGGTTGTTCGAGGCAGCAAACTCCGGTGTTTACCATCTTGGTTCTGCGCCCGTAGCCGTTCCAGCCCAGGACCCCCGGCTCATCATGTTTTTAACGAATCTTTTAATGTCTTCCACATCCGAGGTGGTAATGTCTCCTTCTGAGCTCACTTGTTCTTTTGGTTATTTTGTTTTCAATATCATTCATTTTCACATTTATCTTCGATTATTCTATTTTGCTTTATTTTATTGTTTTCCTCATTTATTAAGTACAGAGTTCACTTATTTTAGTTTGTTTTTAATAATAAAAGAATTTAAAGATGTATATGTCTCTGAATATAGCTTCAGCTGTATTCATAGATTATCTTTTTTTTCCAAATCATAGACTTTTTTTGTCTTATTGAGGCATAATTTACATGCTGTAAAATTCACTCATTGTTATGCAACCATTACCACAATTTGTTTTAGAATATTTCCATCAAAAAAAGTCACCTTGTGCCATTTGCCATCAATCCCCACTCCTATCCCCAGCTCCAAGCAACACTGATTGGCTTTCTGTCTTGGGATTTGCCTTTTCTGGCCATTTCCTATCAATGAAATCATGCAGTGTGTAGTCCTTTACATCTGGTTCTTTCTCTTGGTATTAAGTTTTTGAGGTTCCTCTATGTTGAGTAGTGTTTCTTTTTTCTTTTTTATATATTTGGGTGCTCCTATATTGGGTGCATATATGTTTACCAGAGTTTTATCCTCTTGTTGTATCGATCCCTTTAGTATTATGAAGTGGCCTTCCTTATCTCTTGTTAAGGCCTTCACCTTGAGGTCTATTTTGTCAGATATAAGTATTGCTACCCTAGCTGTTTTTTTCATTTCTGTTTGCCTGAAAATTTTTTTTCCATCCCTACACTTTCAGTCTGTTAATCCTTTGTTCTGTGGTCATCTCTTATAGACAGCATATATATGGGTCATGTTTTCTTATCCATTCAGCCACCCTAGAGTACTGTTTCTTTTTTAATGCTGAATAATATCCTATTATATGAACATCTCAACTTTTGTTTTTCCATTCACAAATTGATGGACATTTGAGTTGTTCTTTGGCTATAATGAATAATGCTGCTATGAACATTCATGTACAAATCTTTGTTTGAATATATATTTTTCTCTGTCTTGGGTTGATACCTAGGAGTGGAATTGCTGGCTTGTATGGTAAGTTTATGTTTCATTTTTTTTAAGAAACTTGCCAAACTGTTTCCCAAAGTGGTTGCATCATTTTACATTCCTACCAGCCACACCTGAGGGTTCCAGTGTCTCCACATTCTTGCTAATACTTGTAATTGTCTGTCTATCACAGCTTTTAAATTGGATGTCCTCTTATTATTGAACTAGGGGCCCAGTGTACGAATTCGTGGCCACGAGGCTGTGGTGGGCACAGGGGCGGGTCTCAGCCCATGCTCTGGGCCCCCACCTGGCCCCTCCCGTCATGGTCCCCAGTCCCCTATCTGCCTGCAATCCCGCTCCCGCCACTTCTGTTGCCACATACTGACAGCACCAGCCCCAGTTGCACCCGCTGATGGTACAAAGTGATTGGGGCCGGCGCCAGCAGCGGGTGCAAGCTGCGGCTGCTGATTACAGTGTGATCGCCCCTCAGGAGCAGGGGGAGGTAGAGAAGCACTCAGGGGTGATTTGGGCTGGCAGCCACCACTTACACCCACTGACGGCACTGAGCGATCGGGACCGGCGCTAGGCACCAGGAGTGGGTGCGAGCAGTGGCTCCAGATCCAGTAGCAGGTGCGAGTGGGGCTGGCGCCAGCAGCAGGGGTGAGCACCGGGCAGCAGCTATTTCCTGAGAGTCTGCAGAGGATTACAACCCAGCCAAGGTTGAGATGCCTGGTTCAACGTTGGGCTATGTCTATGCACATTTAAGACATCAAATGTCTAATTCTTTTGAAACAAATTTTGTCATTTTATTCTGTGGACCTTCAAGGAAAGTCTGCACTATCCAGACAAGCCAGGACAACATTAGGATTCCTTTCAAGTGGAACACGCATCTCTTTTCCTTGCTGTCCCTTGGTCTGGCGCCCCCGCGTCCCTGCTCCACCATCCTGACTGCTGCTGATGCCCACCATGTTCCATGTGTGCCCCCTGGTGTTCAGCACACATTATAGCGACCGTTGTTCATAGCGACCGTTGTTCAGTTGGTCTGCCGTTTGGTCTATTTGCATATTAGGGTTTTATATATATAGATTACAGTTGATCCTTAAACAACATGGGGGTTAGGTTGGCCAACCCCCTTGTGTAGTCAAAAATCCATGGACAACTTTCGACTCCCCAAAAACTTAATTACTAATAGCCTACTGTTGACTGGAAGGAAGCCTTACCAGTAATATAAAAAGTTAGTTAACATGTTATGTATTATATACTGCATTCTTACAATAAAGTAAGCTAAAGAAAATAAAATATTATTAAGAAAATCATAAGGAAGAGAAAATATAGTATTTATTGAAGAAAATTTGCATATAAGCAGATCCATGCAGTTCAAACCCATGTTGTTCAGGAGTCAACTATATTTATATCCTTTATAAGTTATATCATTTACAAATACTTTATCCCATTTTGTGACTTGTCTTTTTGCACTCTTTTTTTTTTAATTTTGTTTTATTGCTTAAAGTATTACAAAGAGTATTACCTATGTCTCTTTTTTTTTTTCCCTTGACCTTCCCCGGCCTCCCCTACCCCCCAGTGTCTTGTGTCCCTTGGTTACGCTTATATGCATGCATACAAGTCCTTCAGTTGATCTCTTATTTTTCCACTATTTTGTGTGTCTTTGTAGCATAAAAGTTTTAAATTTTGATGAAGCCCAATTTATCATGATTTTCTTTTATACATCTTGATTTTGCTGTTGTATATGAGAACTCTTTGCCTAACACAAAGATACAGAGTCTTTTTTCCCGTGTTTTCTTTAGAAGTTTTATAGTTTTATATTTAGGTCTGTGATCCACTTTCAGTATAATGTGAAGTAGAAGTACCAATTCATCTTACTGCCAGTGCAACTCCAGTTGTCCCAGCACCATTTATTGCAAAAGCGACTCTGTCCCCTTGGAGTTGTCTTGGCAGCTTGTCAGAAACCAAGTGACCATAAATGTAAAGGTTGATTTCTCCCCCTTCCCCTTTTTATGGTTTTGCTCTCTGCTCATTCTGGGCTCTCAGTTTTATTCCATGGATCTGTATGCCTGCTTTATACCAGTACCACACTATTTCATTGTGCCATCTCATTGTTTTAATTTGCGTTTCAGTGATGAGGTCAGGTATCTTTTCAAATGTTATTTTCCACTGGGCTGCCTGACATTTTCTTAATTTTTTAAAAGAATTCTTTGTTTATTCTGGATATGAACTCTTTGTTGGTTATATGTTGCAAATACATTTTTCCACTATAGCTTGTCTTTTTCATTTTAGCCATTCCAGTGAGCTGGTTTCAATATCTAGTTAATTGATGATGGATGAAGTCCAGCATCTCTTTAGGTGTATGGCCTCTTCAGATAACTTCTTTTGTGAAGTACCTGTTTAAGTCTTTGGGCCTATCTTTCTATTAGGTTGTACCATTTCTTAAAAATTAGATCTGTAGGAATTTAGATATAGGTCCTTTGTAGATATAGGAATTTAAAATTTTCTTCTCTATTTTGAATTTTCACACTCAAAGACATTATCACATTGAGAGAACTTTGTATGTCCTCTTTAATCTTTGCTACAAAGTAATGAAGATGTTAGCCTGTGTCTCCCCCCCTCCCCTAAAACTTTATTTCACCTTTCACATTTAGCTGTACAGTCCATATAGAATTACTTTCGTATCTGTTGTGGTGTTAGAAGTCAGATTCCAGTTTTTCCAGGTGGCTCTCTGTTTGGCACAGCACCCTTGGGGGACAAGATCCTCCTTCACTCATTGCAGTGTTATCTTTGTCTTAACTGAAGTACCAATGGAGTGTCGATTCATTCCTGGGCTGTCTCATCTTGTGTCAGCACAACACTAACCATCCTAGTAGGTCTTTTTAAAAATATATATTTTTTATTGATTTAAGAGAGGGAGAGGGAGAGAGAAATAGAAACATCAGTGATGAGAGAGAATCATTGATTGGCTGCCTCCTACACCCCCACTACTTGGATCGAGCCTGCAACCGGGCATGTGCCCTTAACTAGAATCGAACCTGGGACCCTTTAGTCCACAGGCCGATGCTCTATCTACTGAGCCAAACCAGCTAGGGCCCTAGTAGGTCTTGATTTCTGGTAGTGTAATCCCTTCAGCTTTTTCTTCATAATTTCCTTGGCTCTTTTCATTTCCTTATAAATTTGAGAATCAGCCATTTCTCTAAGTCCTGGTTTCTTAGTGGGAAATGATATTTCAAGACCACAGTAAAGGTGCTAGGATTCTTGTTACTATTAGAATGGTCATTTTGTACAGGTCTTTTATATCTTCTTTTAGCCACCCCAAGATTTCTGGTTCTCAAGGACATCAGTGATCATAGAACTTAAATATCAGATAATCCCATATTACACACAAAATATTCTCAGTAAAATAAAACCAATATAACCAATGTGATGATTAAAAGGTTAAAATTTTTTGCATTTTTAAATTTTCTTCCCCCTTCCCTTTTTATGGTTTTGCTCTCTGCTCATTGTCAGACACGTAGCCATTGCAGACTGTTCTCACCCTCCCAGTCTGTGCAACCTTCATTCCCACCTGAGTGTATAGTTTGTCTTCCACACCAGGCTCGATGCCGACACTCCTCCTCTCGAGTAGGTTTCAACTTCAAACTATAAAGAATGTCTGGCTAGGAAATCCCAGGCTGATTTTTTCTTTTTATGAGAGTCTTAGGGCTGTCCCTCCATTTCCTCTGTAAGAAAGCATTGCTGTCAGAAGCTGATGTCACTTTAATTTTCTGCCTCTTACAGGTTACTTGGTCTTTTTGCTTTCATGCCTAAAGAGTCCAATTTCAGACTGTCTCATTCTGCGTTAGTTTCCCTCATGCATGTCATGTCTTTCTATAGGTAGTAGCAGATCTTTTTCTTGGATTATTATTTTGAGGATTTGTTCTGTTTTCGTGCTTTCATTTCCTCCTGTGGCGACTCCTGTTGTATAGTGAATCTTCTTTGCCTCTTTTTATTTTTTTTGTTTCTCTCTTTGTACTTTTCATTTCTTTTTCCTTTAAATTATTTTTCTTTTTCATGTACTGCTCCTTGTAAGGCATTTTACATTGCGTTTATTGGCTCTTGTATTTCTTGCCGTTAATTTTCACTTCTGAAATTATTTATATTTTATTTTTAATTATTTACAGTTATATTACCTATTTCTGAGTTTTTCTATTAAAAATTCATGTTGTCCTTTCACACATATTATTCCGTTAATGTCTTTGGCTTGCCTTGAAGCATTAAGTTGTAGTTTTAATATCTTTTGTGGGATGTCTTTCTGACATGCTTTTACTGTCTGCAGAGATGTCAACCTGTTCCTTTTCTTTTCCTTCTAATCACTCTGTGTGGGACTTGACTTTGATCCCTCCCATTGAGAGCGGGGAGGGGATCAGAGAGGAGGGTTGGGTCTGGAGCTCTAGCTTAGGTCATTTTTGTGAAATTTTCAAAAATATGGCAGCTCCCCCTCTTAGTGCCCTGATTCAGTCTTTTCTACCTGGACCTACGTTTCCATTTCCTCTCTGCCCCTGCTGCTCAACTGGGATTCTCTTCCCAGCAGTTTCTCCCCAGTGTGGCCTCGTTCTGAAAGGGAACCTCAGCCGCTGAGTTTGAAGGGTTCCCGGGCTCAGACAAGTTCGGCCCCTTCAGGCTTAGCCACGGCCATGTTGCTCTCACCCCTGGAGGGTACAGCGCTTTTGTTTGCAGCTGCTGTTCTCAGTGGGCTCACCCAGCTCTCTGTGTGAGTGTTTCTGCGCTCTCACTCCATAGGCCGGCCAGGCTCCTCTGCCATCTTCCTTGCAGATGCCGATATCACTCAGGTCTTATAGCTGCTGGTAGTCTAGCCCCATATGCTAATGTCAGCTAATTCTGTTATAGAGTTGACCACGGGCTTCTGGTTTTGCCATCTTAGTTGCTCTGGATGATTTTATGCAAGAATTTGGAGAGATTAAAAAACTATGCCATACTTTTTTTCATAATTTCCAAAATTTGGAAGCCACCCTCCAAGATATCCTTCAGGTGTTGGAAGGATAAATAAGCTGTGGTCCAGCCAGACAATGGAATGTTGTTCAGCAATAAAAAGGAATTAGCTATCAGGCCATGAAAAGACATGGAGGAATCTTAAACGCACAGGAAAAGGCAAAACTATGGAGACAGTAAAAAGATCAGTGGCTGCCCTGGCCAGTGTGGTTCGGTTGGTTGGGGTTTTTATCCCATGTACCAAAAGGTTTTGGGTTTAATCCCCAGGTGTGTGTGGGGCTGCAGAGCTGTAGGTCATGATTCTCCCACAGGCCCACCTGGGACTGGGGGGGGTGGTGGGGGGGGGGGGGGGGGGGGGGGGGGGGGGGAAGCACTGAAGGCAAGTGATTGATGTTTTCTCTCACATCAATGTTTCTCTCTCTGTTCCACTCCCCCTCCCCTCTTCCCCCTCCCTCCCTTTCTAAAATCAGTGAGCATGTTCTTGGATAAGGATTTTAAAAAAGAGAAGACAATAGTGCAGGAGAGGTTTGGAGCAGTGAAACTTCTCTGTGATACTATAATGGTGACTACACAGATGGCATTTTGCATTTGTCAAAACCCAAGGGATGTACAACCCAGAGTGAACCCTAATGTAAATCGTTTTTAGTTAATAAAAATGTTCATGAATTGTAACGAATCTACCTCACTAATGCAAAAGGTTAATAATAAGGGAAAATGAAGAGACCACTTCTTTAAGTGACTTATGGGGGATTAAATTAATAATGGACTCTATTTCTTGAGGCATTCTCCCTATTTTAGAAAAGAAAGGCCTGGGAGAAGTCAGAGTTATAATAGAACAAGGTAGGACTTAATAAAATTAACTGAAAACCATGGGGCAGAAATTTAGTTGATAAGTATTCGGTGTTTTGGGAAAGAAGTCGCCACATTGTTGGGAGAATTTACTAGAATTTTTTTAAATTGGCTTTTGAATGGCAGTTAAAATTTTATGTCCCCCCCCTTTTGTGAAAATATAATACTTCAACATCATTCAACACAACCTTTTTTCTTACATAGTTGAAAGTTTTGCCACCATGTGGATTGTTTTCCTGCCTAGAAATGAATTAGAAGAACTTGTCCTCTTGCCCATTAGTTGAAGAATAACAGAAATGGAGAGAGAAGTTCCCAGAGCTTTCATCAGTCTTTTCTCCTCTGGTCTAGTCGTGTCTTCTATTGTGTTTTGATTTCCGTGTCTTCTCCTGACACAGTAATGAAGGGAAGGAGCCTTGGGTGACGCAGGTGCCAGTTCCCAGCAAATATTTACTGACCACCTGGGTTGTGTGGAACATGGGGTGGTGGTCAGGACAATAGTGTACCTCAGTCTGGCCCCTCTTGACTGCGTTCTGCCAGCAGCTGGGCAGCAGAGATACAACCAGGGCTGCTCTTATGAATAAGTGAGAGGTGGTCTCATGTCTGACAGCCTAGCCCAGCGGCAAGCCATAGCCAGCCCAGCCCATTCTTCTTGGGCCACAGATGTGGCTGTTACTCCTGGGTGAGTCTCAGGCCTCTGCTTGTCATACTCTGCAAGACCCTCTGGGCAGAGCCTGGGGTTTGGTGTCAGCTGGCAGCTGTAATCACAAATTGAATGTTTAACTCAACCTTCCCCAAACCTCACCTGGATTTCTCCCAGCACCCCTTACATATTCTCATTTTCTCTCTCTCTCTCTCTCTCTCTCTCTCTCACACACACACACAC
>NW_006293007.1:3221785-3231805 GCF_000327345.1 Myotis davidii
GAATGATCCCATCCTCTTTCCAGTCCCTCTGGGGCCCTATTGCGCTGAGTTTCCTTGGTGCCCTGCCTTCCCCAAAGGTGGTCTCCCCGCCGCTGGTTCTGTCTCCTCCAGTAAATATACAAAGCATAATATGTATCATTTTTACCATTCTTAAATGTTCAATTTAGTAGCATTAAATATATTCACAATGCCCATCACTGTTGTCTATTCACCATCCTCACCAAAACCCTGTGCTATTTTTTAAAAATATTTTTATTGGGGTTTTTTTACAGAGGAAGGGAGAGGGATAGAGAGTTAGAAACATTGATAAGAGAGAAACATCAATCAGCTGCCTTCTGTACACCCCCAACTGGGGATGTGCCCGCAACCAAGGTACATGCCCTTGACCAGAATCGAACCTGGGACCCTTCAGTCCGCAGGCCAGCGCTGTATCCACTGAGCCAAACCAGTTAGGGCCCCTGTGCTATTAATCCATCACGCTAGCTAGCCCCTGGCATCCACCATCTGTCTCTGGTTTTGACTCCCCTAGGTCCCTCATAAGTGGATCATACAGTGTTTGTCCTTTGGTGAATGGCTTATTACACTGAGCATGATGTCCGCAAGGCTCATCCACATTGTAGCATACAGGGGTCCTCAAACTTTTTAAACAGGGGGCCAGTTCACTGTCCCTCAGACTGTTGGAGGGCCGGACTATAGTTTAAAAAAAAAACTATGAACAAATTCCTATGCACACTGCACATATCCTTTTTTTAAAAACAATATATTTTATTGATTTTTTACAGAGAGGAAGGGAGAGAGATAGAGAGTTAGAAATACCGATGAGAGAGAAACATCGCTTAACTGCCTCCTGCACATCTCCCACTGGGGGTGTGCCCGCAACCCAGGCACATGCCCTTGACTGGAATCGAACCCTGGACCTTTCAGTCCGCAGGCCGACGCTCTATCCACTGAGCCAAACTGGTTTCGGCCCATATCTTATTTTGAAGTAAAAAAAAAACAAAACAGGAACAAATACAATATTTGTATTTGCATGTGGCCCGCGGGCCGTAATTTGAAGACCCCTGTGTCAGAATCTCCTTTCTTTTTAAGGCTGAGTGGCATCCTCTGTGTGGATGGACCTCATTCATTATAGACACTCAGGTTGCAGAGCAATCTGCACACACGGCTTCACCCACTACACGTTGTCTGGAGCATCCCCATGGGCAGAGGCTGTCTGCATGTTTGTTGTGGGGCCCACTCCAACATCTGCCAAGAGCCCCAGAAGCACGTTTGACGAAGGAATGGAAAGCACTTCAGGCCCCCGCCTGTTCTTTTCCACCGAATTACTGTGGTGTCCCCTCTCGTAGGTCAACTAGAACCCATCCAGGTTCATCACTCCCCGTGCCTCAGGTTCTTTGTAAAACAGATCTGTCATTGAGAGTTGACACGAAGCCCTTCAGTCGGTCACCTGTTCTGTCTACTCTGTGTGGGTTTCCCGCCTCAAGACAAGGAAGGGCTATAGGGACCTGCCTGACTTTGCAGGTTCCCCAGCCCAGGTCCCCTAACAGCGCTCAGGGAAACTTCTGTCCGTCCACTTCACTGCCTTCTGCCGGCCTGACCTGGGGATGACCTGGTCCACCCTTCTAATCACTCGCAAGACTCTCCCATCAACAGGACAAGTGTCTGTCCCTTTGTCCTTGCTGTTGGCATCAGAAAGTCCTGTGGCAACCTTTGAACACGGCTGAATGCCAGGTAGCTTTGACTTGCCTCAGGAAAAAGCCTATTTTAAACTATAAGTGAAGCCAAATTTTTTAGGTTAAATTCTTACCGACAAAACATACATCGCCACAGTCAGAGTTTCCAGTTAAAGCAGTTACAGTGCCAGGGCCTGTGGTTAAGATGCCTGTTGTCTAGGTCCAAAAAGACCTCCTAATGAAACAGCCGTAAAACTTCTCCACTAAAATGGAGCGCATTTAATTTGCCTACAGAATTACTGGGGATGTGAAAAATAAAGCCTTTGCTGAAATTAGAAACGAAAATTTGAAAGTTTTATTCAGAAATGCTCCCTAGAAATAAAACCAGTGGGAGGTGTTTATAAGCCATTTGTTTTTTAAATAAAGACCAAAATGAAGTGACAGAGAAAAGGATAATTCCTTTCTGAACCTTCATTTTGGAGCAGTACAGAGATGCTGTGTCTGTAATGTCCCGTGGGAACGCATTGAGACCTGGGACTGTTTGCCCACCTTCCTTTCTGGAGGGCGCACTACCCTGAGCCATAAGCCCCTGTCCTCAGTGTTAGCTCAAGCCCTTCCCAGTGCGCCTCGCTGAAGGAGGGAGGGGCTGCTGTCACAGATAGGCGGTGAGGCCACAGAGGGCAAGGAGGGCCCATCAGACGCTGGAGTGCGCGCTGAGAGACTGGCCCTGGCTTCTGTGTTGCGGGGGGGAGGGGTTCTCCAGGTCATCGGGTAGCACATTTCTCTGAGTTCTGTGCTACAGGGAAGGCATTTAAGAGTTATAAGAAAGCTCTGTAGAGTTAGAATTGGGCATTATTGCTTGATCATTCACTTAGTAACTTTGGTTGCACACTTCTGTGCAGAGCACTGTCTAAGGCAGGGGTCCTCAAACTACGGCCCGCGGGTCACATGCAAATACAAATATTGTATTTGTTCCCGTTTTGTTTTTTTACTTCAAAATAAGATATGTGCAGTGTGCATAGGAATTTGTTCATAGTTTTTTTTTAAAACTGTAGTCTGGTCCTCCAACTGTCTGAGGGACAGTGAACTGACCCCCTGTTTAAAAAGTTTGAGAACCCCTGGTCTAGGGCCTGGGCAGGGAGAGAAGAGGGAGGCCTCCTGGAGGGGTTAGTCCAAGCCAAGAGCCCTTCTGTGGCTCTGCCACACCCCCACTGAAGCCTAGGAGCTTCTTCTAAAGCACACCAGTGTCCCCTGCTGCCTGCACTCACCTGTCATAGCCAGAGTGACTGTGTGTGGTTGGATCCTGCATGCGTCATAGCTGCTTTTTTCTGAGCTCTCCATTTCACCTCAGCAGAGTTGTATACTCCTAACAAGCGAGGAGTAGGGAGATCACATAATGAGGAAGGACCTCCAGCCCCAGGGTTGTTCAAGTCGGCTTCTCCCAGTGCCAGGAAGAGGACTGCTTTCATGCCTCTCCGGCGTGGCACTGCTGAATCTTTGCTTTATCAGGAGGGACTGAGCCCTGATAGCCTAGATGAGCACGTAGATTCCAAGCAGCAGCGACAGCCTTGCAGTAAAAGAAGTTGTCTAGTACCTGATCCTTCAAGACGGAGTTGACATCCTCTAACTTGTTGGTTTAGTTTGTCACACCTGATGAAGCTAATTTTTGTGTTTTTACATACATGATCTCCTTTGTGCATTACAAAAGATCTTTTTATCCTGTTGCCTGGCTTCCCATCACAGTCCTTTCTCTATTATTAGCCTACTGCTGAGAGGCAGCGGTCAGTGAGGGATTCTCCCTGCTGTAACTTAATCTTTGTTTTTTCAAAAATAATTACTTTCAATTTTCATGAAAGTATTATATGCTTACTTTAGCAATACTGAAAAAATATAGAGGGGTTTCAGAAAGAAAAAAATATTTCTAGCTATAACATTCAACAGTGACTACTGTCAATATTTGGGGAGTATTTTTTATGATTATACTATTTCTGAAAAATTACACCTCATATTTTCATTTTAAAAATTTATAAATATTTTTAAAATATTTTTAGTGATTTCAGAGGAAGGGAGAGGGAGAAAAAGATAGAAACATCAGTGATAAGAAAGAATCATCCATCAGCTGCCTCCTGCATGCCCCCACCCTGGGGATCGAGCCCGTATCCTGGACATGTGCCCTGACTGGGAATCGAACTGTGACCTCCTGGTTCATGGGTTGACACACAACCACTGAGCCACGTTGGTCCTGCTAAAAAATTTTTATGGGTGTAGTTTTTTTACTGTGATATAATCCCTTTGAATTAAGGTAGTTTCTGATATTTCAGAATCTTAAATAAAAGTGTGATGCTCTTAAAAAGAATAAAATACTTAGGAATTAACTTAACCAAAGAGGTGAAAGACTTGGACATTGAAACCTACACAATGTTGTGAAAGATATTAAAGAAGACACAAATAAATAGAAAGACACCTATGTTTGTGGGTCGGAAGATGAACATTGTTCAGATGTCAGTACTGTCCAAAGGAACCTAAAGGCTCAATGCAATCCCTGTTAAAATTTTGACAGTATTTTTTTCCAAAAATAAGAAAACCCATCCTAAAATTCACATGGAATCTTACGGGACCCTGATAGCCAAAGCAATCTTCAAAAAAGACGAACAAAGTAGGAGGTCTTACACTTTCTGATTTTAAAACTTGCACAAAGTTACAATAATAAAAACAGCGTGCATGGTACTGGCATAAAGACAGTCATGTCGAACAGCATAGTGGAATAGAGAACTCAGAAATAAACCCTCTGCTATACGGTCAAATGGTTTTCGGCAAGGGTGCCACTCATTCATGAGGAAAGGACAGTCTCTTCAAGAAATGGTCTTGAGCTCAGCTAGTGTGGCTCAATGGTTGAGCATTGACCCATGAACCAGGAGGTTACCGGTTCAATTCCAAGTCGGGGCACATGCCCGGGTTGCAGCTTCAGTTCCCAGTAACAGCGTGTAGGAGGCAGCTAATCAGTGTTTCTCTTGTCATTGATGTTTTTATCTCTCTCCCTTGCTCTAAAATCAATAAAAGCATTTTTTTAAAGAAATGGTTTTTAGAAAATTGAGTATCCACATGCAAAAGAATAAAGTTGGGCCCTTACTTTACACCACACACAAACACTATTTCAAAGTGAATCAAAGACCTAAATGTAAAAGCTAAGACTATGAACTCCTGGTGGAAAACAGAGGAAAAACTTTAGACATTGGATTTGTCAATAATTTCTTGACTATGACACCAAAAACATAGGCAACAACAACCAAAAGGATAAATTAGACTACATCAAAATGTAAAACTTCTGTGCATCAAAGGACACAATCAACAAAGTGAAAAGGCAACCCACAGAATGGAAAAAATATTTGGAAATCATTTATCTGATAAGGGATTAATATCTAGAATTTATAGAGAACTCCTACAACTCAACAATAAAATAACAAATGATCCTACTTTAAAATGTGCAAAGGACTTGAATAGACATTTCTCCAAAGAGGTAATACAGATGGCCAATAAGCACATGAAAAATGATCAACATCACTAATCATTAGAAAAATGCAAATCGACAAATAAGCACATAAAAAATGATCAACATCACTAATCATTAGAAAAATGCAAATCAAAATCACAGTGAGATACTTCACACCCATTAGGTTGACTACGATAGATAGATAGATAGATAGATAGATAGATAGATAGATAGATACTAAATAGTACATACCAGGTACATACATGCTTTGGCAAGGATGTGGAGAAATTTGAACCCTTGTGCACTGTTGGTGGGATTGTAAAATGCTGCGGTGGAAAACTACATGGTAATTCACCAGAAAATTAGAAATAGAATTATGATCCAGCAATTCAATTTCTCAGAATGTACCCAAAAGAGTTGGAAGCAGGGACTTAAATAGTTTTTGTGTACCCAGAATATAACAGTATTATTTACATTAGCCAAAAGGTGGAAGCAAACGAATGTCCATCAAGGATGATTGGGACAAGACAGGGTCCGTCCATCTAAAGGCATATTATTTGGCCCTAAAAGGAAAGAAACTCTGAGAATGTGGATGAACCCTGAGGACATTGGGCTGAGTGAAATAATCCCATCACAGACGACCAATTCTGTCTGGTTCCACTCAGATGAGGTCCTTAGAATAATCAGACTTAAACAGACAGTGAGATGGGCTTGGGGGTGCGGGGGGAGGTTGCAAGAGGGGTTGTATTTATTGGGGGACCAAGTTTCAGTTTTTCAGGATGAAAGTGTTCAGTGGATGGATGGTGGTGATGGTTACACAACAACGTGAATGTATTTAGTGCCACTGAACTGTGTACTTAAAAATGGTTACGATGATAAATGTTATGTTTTGTGTATTTTAGCAAAATTTTTTTAAAGTTAAAAAAATGTGGTGCCCACTCATGGCTACTGTATTTCTAGAATGGATTCCCAGAAGTAAAATTACTTAAGGAATCTTGACACATATTATCAAATTATTTTCCAGAGCAATTTATAGATTTTTTGGCAGGGTTACAGCTTGCTTTTCCCAGTATTGAGTAATTATAATTCTTAAAAATTATTGCTGATTTGATAGGTGAAGAATTACTTTTTCATACAATTCTTGATAATAGTTCTTTTGTGAACTAAGTCATTTAAACATTGAGGCCTCAGTTTTTTTCTAACCAGTTATAGTATATTGTTAACTCGTTGCATTTGTAGCATTTATATTTTCTTTTGGTGTTCAGAGGAAACATACAGAAATTTGAAACTTTTTAATGTGAGCAATATCCCTTAGGGGTTCAGTGTTTTTAAATGTTCATTTCTGTTTGAAAATTGATGTTCACTTCCCTTTTCTTCTAAAGGCTATGGAGACTTGGGGTTGTCATTTCCATTTATTTAACTGCTTAAACCAACTCAGATCTTATTTTGGTATAAAATTAAGACTTAAGTTGATTTTCCTTCACATATAGCCAGCCAGTCAAGTGTAATATTATGATTAATTCTTTATCATAATATTACACTTGTATAAATATATTTATCAGTTTGGGGCTGTTGCTTCTGTCCCATCAACTTGCCTCCTAAGCCCATATCACACTGTCATTAATTTATACACTTTATAGTTGGTAGAACTGGCCTTTTCTATTAGAAGTGTCCTCATTCTTCTTGCTTCTTATTTTTCCTAGTGAGCTTAAGGATTATTTTGTCAAGTTACCAGGAAAATAAAGAGACCCAGGTGAATTTTGACTATAAACCAATTTTAGGAAGAATTAACACCAGCCTATTTATAGTATTTACTAGAGGCCCAGTGCACAAAATTCATGCACTTGGGGTGGGCGGGGTGGGGGGTCCCTCAGCCTGGTCTGTGCCCTCTTGCAGTCTGGGAGCCCTCTGGGGATGTCTGACTGATGGCTTAGGCCCACTCCTGGAGCAGGAGCAGGCCTAAGCTGTCAGTCGGACATCTTTAGTGCTGCTGCAGAGGCAGGAGAGGCTCCCACCACTGCTGCTGTGCTTGCCAGCCGTGAGCCCAACTTCTGGCTGAGCAGTGCTCCCCCTGTGAGAGTGCACTGACCACCAGGGGGCAGCTTCTTGGCATTGAGTGTCTGCCCCCTGGTGGTCAGTGCACATCATAGCGAGGATGGAGAGGGACGTGGGAGGTTGGCCAGCTGGGGAGGGACTGTGGGAGGGCTCCAGGGCATGTCCAGCCTGTCTCAGTCCCAATCAGCTGGACCCCAATAGCAAGCTAACCTACCGGTCAGAGCGCCTCTCCCCTCATGGTCAGTTTACGTCATAGCAGTTGGTTGACTGTCTGCCCCCTGGTGGTCAGTGCACAGTCATAGCAAGCAGTTGAGCGGCCTTAGCATATCATTAGTATATTATGCTTTGATTGGTTGAATGGCCAACCAGACACTTAGCATATTAGGTTTTTATTATTTAGGATGCTTCCAGTCCAGAAACATACCTTATCTTTACTTGTTCAGGGTTTTTTCCTTCCCCATATTACTGATTTTTTTGTTTCTCTTTTAGAGTGTGTTTCATTGGTGATTTCCAGATCACAGTCTTAGCTCTTTAAAGAACTTCATATGCATAAGGCTCAAAAGAGTCACTAAGAAAGTTGAGATCCTTTGATCTAAGACCATTAGGGAAAAATGCATCAGGAAATGTCTTCACTTTTTCTTTGACTTCTAATCTGAATGTTTTATATAAAGACTAGGGGCCCAGTGCATGAATTCATGCACCTTGAAAGGAACTGTGAGCCACAAGGCTGCGGTAGGCACAGGGGCGGTTCTTGGCCCATCCTCCACACCCCCACCTGGCCCCTCCCACCTCGGTCACCTGTTCCCTGTCTGCCAGCAGCCCCACTCCCGCCGCTGCCACTTCCATGCACTGACGGCGCAGAGTGATTGGGGCCAGCGCCAGCAGCAGGTGCTTCTGGCAGCTGCTGCCCTGATCACCCCTCAGGATCTGGAGGAGAAGAAGCCCTCAGGGGTGATTGGGGCCAGCAACTGCCGTCCCCATCCACTGATGGCACCGAGTGATGGGCACTGGCACCAGGCACCAGCAGCAGGTGCAAGTGGGTAGGCACAGGGGCGGTTCTTGGCCCATCCTCCACACACCCACCTGGCACCTCCCACCTCGGTCACCTGTTCCCTGTCTGCCAGCAGCCCCACTCCCGCCGCTGCCACTCCCACATGCTGATGGCGCCGGCCCTACTTGCACCTACCGACAGCGTGGAGCAATTGGGACCTGCACCAGCAGCGGGTGCGAGCGCTGGGTGGGACCGTGGCACATCCTCAGGATCGGAGGAGAAGAAGCCCTCAGGGGTGATTGGGGCCAGCAACTGCCGTCCCCATCCACTGATGGCACCGAGTGATGGGCACTGGCACCAGGCACCAGCAGCAGGTGCAAGTGGGCCGGCTGCAAGGGTGAGCAGGGCCAGCCCCGGTAGCGGATGCGAGTGAGGCTGTCACCGATAGTGGGTATGAGAGGTGGTTGCCGGGCCCAATTGCCACTCAGGAGCAGGGGGAGGTGGAGAAGCCTTCAGGGGCAGCTGCCCATATCACACATAGACAGTGTGATATGGGCAGCTGCCACTTGGACCCGCGGATGGCACTGAGTGATCAGGGCTGGTGCCAGCAGCAGGTACAAGTGGGACTGGCGCTGGCAGCAGGTGTGTGCGACGGGTGGGACCATGGGGCACAGGAGCAAAGAATTTTCAGTAACCCCCAGAGGCTCACCCAGTTGACAGTGACCACTCCCCATCTTGGTCTGGCGCCCTGCTCACCTGCTCCACCATCCCACTACGGCCGACGCCCACCATGGTCCATGCTCGCCCCCTGGTGGTCAGTGCACATCATAGTGACCAGTTCCACCTTTCAGTCTATTTGCATACTAGGGTTTTATATAGAGAGATTCTAGGTGGTATTTCCTCCTTATTTTGCATTCTGATTCATTATCACAATCTTAGGACAGGTACTTGCCTCATCTTGTCTCAAGTGAAAAATTAAAGATTTGAGGGCAGGTCTCTATCTTTTTAAAGTACAGACCTGCAGTATGCATGTGCTTCTGGACCCATTACGAAGCCCCCTGTACCCCTCATTCCTAATTGTACTTAAGTCTGAGTTCATCTGGCATCACTCCGTGGGTGATGGGGGTGAGGGGGAGCCATTTCACCCACCTCCAGCAAACCCAGAGGGTCAGCACCCAGGATCTAAATTCCCATCACCTGACTCCAAGCACAGGCTGTTTTTGTTAGGCCACGCCTGCTGTTCGAATGGCAGAGGAGCCAGGCAGGTGTGAGGCTCCCTCTCCGGTGCGTGCTCCCTGTTGCTCGTTATAATTTCGTGGCCAGCTATAGACTCCAGCAGCATCCTCAGCTCTGTGGAAAGGGGTGGAGTGGGGGGGATTTGGTGTGTTTTTACTTGTTTATTTGTTTTTAATTCTTTCCCAAAGATACATTTTTATTGATTTTGAGAGAGAAAGAAACATTCATGCAATAGAGAAACATCCATCAGTTGCCTCCCATTCTCACCCGGACCAGGAATTGAACCCGAAATCTAGCTATATGTGCCCTGACTGGGAATTGATGTAACTGCCCACCCTAGTCGTGTTCCAGGTGTTTCTCCTTATTAATATATTTAAGAACCAAAGGGTTTTTACATTCTTGTTCATAAGTGAGCAAGAGGGGTCGGGGGAGTTGTGTGAGAAATTATAAAAAGAGGTATGTGGTTCAGACAAACTTAGTTGTACATGTGAAGAAGTGAGGAATTTCTTAAGTCCTGCCTGCCAGAGAGATTATTCTTAGAGTTTACTTGTTTTTATTTGGTGCTGATATATTTC
>NW_006293007.1:3231917-3244592 GCF_000327345.1 Myotis davidii
TCATTAGCCTTTTTTATAAATAAAAAATTAAGATCTGAGCAATAACTTTTAATACTAGCCCCATAAAAATAATTTTAAAATATTTTTAATTTTAAATATAAATAAAATATCTAAAACGTAAAAGTATCTAATATGTTGACATCTCTACAATACAATAAATACTGCATTTTGTTTTGTCTTTTTTAACTCCCACTTTCTAGCTATTAAAGTTTTCATTTTCCATATAATTTAATTTTTTTTAAGTTTTAACTTAATTGTTCCAATAAAAATTAGAGCTCAAGAAGAACCAGTGTTTGATGATTATAAGTTTATAACTTGGTGGTAGGAGAGGTTGACAAGAGTCCAAATTTATGAATTGGGACTGTGTAATATTTGAATAGCTGTTTGCTTTAAAAAAAACACACACCTGGATTGCCAAGATGCTAAATAAAATACAGACATTAAAGTCATTAGAACTAGAAAATAGAAGGCGGCCAGTGGGTATAAAATCCATTGACTTTGGGGTACCAATTGGGGGACGACTGAAATTTCAGGTTCCCGTACAGATACCCACACACACTGGTTTTGGTAGCTCTCAATCATCTGTTTACAGTCTGGCAGCGTTATGGCCTCAATCCTGCCCCTTAGAGATGGGATCTTTGCCTAAAAGTTATTGAAATGAATACTGCAGAAAGCCAAAAATGCCCTGGCTTCCCGTGCACGCTGACAGCCAAACTGAAGGCTCTTTCCATTTGCAGGTTTTTTTTAGTGTCATTTTAAGTTGCAGCTTCTGGCCAATCAGCGGGCTCCGTGCCTGCTGACATCACGCGGCAGCCAGTTCCCTCCAGCTGCAGAGCTTCAGTTTGTCTTTTTTTTAAAACTAAAATGGAGGCTGCTTTCTTGCCTTAAGGAGTCCATTGCCTTCCCCGCCGAGTCTAGATGTTGACATGTAATAAAGCGGGGGGCAGGATGGTGGTGGATGCGGCCAACTCCAATGGGCCTTTCCAGCCCGTGGCCCTTCTCCATATTCGAGGTAAGTTATTGTGCGTTTCACTGAGTCGGAACCTTCTGTGGCTAGTTAATAAATGGCTATTGTGCTTCAGATAAGACCAGCAGGAAGTCCTTTCCAGCAGAATTCATGGTTTCACTGCAGACTTAACCAGGGGCGGCTGGGCGTGTCCCTGCAGTTTGTCTTTTTACGGTCTACTCACAGAATTTGAGTCTTGAGAGAGGCCTTGCATGCATAGTTCAAAGCTGGTTTTTCTGCTTTCTGCTCGCTCTCCCATCCCCCTTTCCGAGCTGTGCTGATGTCAAAGGATGTGAAGTCACCGCCTGGGGAAGGTGTTGGGTGGGGGGAGGAAGGGGAGGCGGGTGGCAGTGCCTGGCCAAGTTGTCTGTCCGTCCGCAGAGTTTCTGTTACATCTATGTTGCTTAATACTGCAAAGGTTTCATCGGGGACACATCCCTGAATTAAAGATGAATTGCAGTCAGAAAATGTGCAGAAACCATTAGAAAAGAACTTCCTTTGAAAGGATTGTTTTCATTCTTGCTGTGGAGCCTAAAAGAGACATACACTCCTTCTCTGAAATATTGAAATCCATTGTGGGTCCTAATTTCTGAAATGTTAGTGCTTTCGTAGACACCTAGGACATATTTTGCATTTAAATTGGCTCTGCCTTGCCATCTGACTTTAATATTTAACATGGCAACAAGTTTTCAATGTGTATATAGGTTACTTTTAATAATTTCAGTTTGCCTCTTATAATTTATACAAAATTTGGCTTTAAAAACACAAACTTAGCTTAAAAGACAATTCCTATAGTAATTAATAATAGTAACATTAAAATGTGTCCGTGTAGTACTATGCTTATTCTTGGTATTTTAAAATATTTATTATGCAGATTTTTTGTTGGGGTGAAATAGAACATGATGTTAAAAGCTTCTTACAAGCCTTTCAAAATGTATATCACAGCTGTGCCTAACAAGACCATTTGACCTGTCAGAATCCCCTTGAGGAAGGGTGGGGGCACGTTTTCTAGGTGACTAGTTTGTGTGACTAAAGTGCAGGGCAGGATTTTTCAGAGCCCAGGGTGGACCCAGGGATGATAAACGCAATCAGTTGGAATAAAATGGGTGTTGCTGTTCTCTCCAACCCTCCTTACTGAAGCTGGTGGGAATGAGTGTCCACAGTGACCAACTTATAGGTCAGGCTGTGAATTCGCTGTTCTGCTGTGTGCCCAGGAAAGAGCAAACGCCGCCGAGCGTAGCATGTAGATAATTCAGCTGTAAGAGCCAAGTAGGCAAAAACAAATGCAATTGTGATTTAAGTTGGCAGTACTTATTTTGAAGTATCTTATAAGTAATAGACATTTTTGATTTGTGAGGTTTCTGATTTTATTACACACTTGTGTAGCAGTTATTTTTTGAACTATGAATTTATTCTGAAATGAAATAATTTTATTTTTTATCTTATACCACATTGATTTTGTTTTTTCAATTCCAAAACTTCGTTATTGCCTATTTGTACTTTCTGCTGTTGGGTGAGTGGTTGGTTTGTTCTCTAACCTCGGAGGGAAAGGAGTGGAGTGCATTAACTCGAAGGGACTTGAGTTGTTAAGAAGGGGTCACCTTTAGGGACCGAAAACTAATTTCTAATTCAAACGGCGGGGGTACTTTCTAATTCAAAACTTGAAGAATGCTTGATTTACTGGTAAGGACTTTTTAAGAAAAAGCATGTTAATGAGAGGTTTAGCAAAGTGTTTTATTTATATGGGCTTTGAGAGTCTTGATCAGTTTAACATCCGGTTAGCAGCTATGCTGTGTGTTCAGTCCCGAGGGTCATTAAACTTGACTGAGAGACACCCCCACTGCAGAGGAGCCCAAGTTCAGTGGAGAAACCCAGCAAGGACCCTGTTGCAGGAGAGACACCTGAGGAGCCAGCTCTGGGCAGGTGCACTAGAGAGCGGGGCCTGATGTAGTGATGCTGGGGAAGGGCCCAGGGGCAGCACTGAGGGGCTCCTCTCACCCTGGAGCACCATGGTTCCCACTTAGGGAGCAGGGTCTCCCACAGGGATGGGAAAAGAGCCTGCTCAAGGTCACACAGCCTGTAAGTGGCAGGGCCAGGCCTCAAACCTGGCTACGTTTAGATCATTAAAAAAAAAACTACCTCATTTAAAATTGAAATTTGGGCTGTTTGTAGAATCTTTGCCACAGGATTAATAGCAGTTCTTTCCAAGGCCTTATCAACATCCATCTGTTTCAGCAGCCTCTTTTGTATGACAGTTTTGTGCCCGGGACTCACTTCTTCATTTATTATACAAATATTTGTCCAGTCCCTGCCTCCTCATGCCAAGCAGGACCCTATGAAGCAATGGCGATGGCCCAGCTTTCCTAGAGTTTACAAGAGGAGGCGGGGAGGGGGGAGCAGACAAGTAAACAAATAAATCAATACTATCACTACACTGATTAGTTGTCCCAATTGGCTTGGTGGTTTCCTTCTATTAGATAGTCTAGCATTTTCCATTAATATGGTGAATTAGCATATTCTAAAAAGTTCAAGTATGAACGTGACATACTACTGAACACTTCTGCCTGTAGAAGGAGGGAGGTGCCTGGACCCCAATGGCTGTAAGTTTAACTTGATGATTTAAATCCTGTACTTCTAGTGCTGTCCAAGAGAACTGCTCGGTGTCAGGAATGTTCTCTGTGCTATCTGTCCACTGCCGTGGCTCCTGGCCACATGTGACTGTTGAGCACTTAAAATGTGACTCGTACAACTGAGCAATTGAATTTTAAATTGTATTTTATTTCAAATTTAAATAGGCACATGTGTCTAGTGACTGCTATATTGGACAGCACAGCTCTGGATGGGGATTGACAATGTTTTCAGTTTCTAGGCAGTCACTGTTTTTGGCCGTGATGAAAGCAACCATAGACAATAAGTAAACGAAGGGGCGTGATGGTGTTCCAGTAAAGCTCTATATACAAAAGCAGAGGGCAGGTTAGATTTGGCCTCTGGTTCGGGCTATTGCTTGAATTTTTTTTACTAATCCTTACCCAAGGATGTGTTTTTATTGATTTGGGAGAGTGAGAGAGAAACATCAATATGAAAGGGAAACTAATCAGTTGCCTCCCATACAGGCCCCAACTAGGGATTGAACCCTAAACCTTTTTGGTGTACAGGACCAAGCCACCCATCTAAGGCTATTGCTTGAATTATTTTTTTTATTGATTTTTTTTTACAGAGAGGACAGGAGAGGGATAGAGTTAGAAACATCGACGAGAAAGAAACATCGACCAGCTGCCTCCTGCACAACACCCACTGGGGATGTGCCTGCAACCAAGGTACATGCCCTTGACCAGAATTGAACCTGGGACCCTTCAGTCCGCAGACCGATGCTCTATCCACTGAGCCAAACCGGTCAGGGCTTGCTTGAATTTTTTAATTGCCTGTTAAGAATAGTAAAATAGCCCGGCCAGCATGGCTCAGTGGTTGAGCAT
Organism: Myotis davidii; assembly: GCF_000327345.1. NCBI lineage: Eukaryota > Metazoa > Chordata > Mammalia > Chiroptera > Vespertilionidae > Myotis > Myotis davidii. The sequence goes on from NW_006293007.1 coordinate 3,236,397, forward strand.
CAACCTATGAACCAGGAGGTCACGGTTCAATTCCTGGTCAGGGCATATGCCCAGGTTGCCAGCTCTATCCCCAGTAGGGGGCATGCAGGAGGCAGCTGATCCATGATTGTCTCTCATTGTTGATGTTTCTCTCTCTCCCTCTCCCTTCTTCTCTGAAATAAATAAAATCAATAAAAATACATATATTTTTTAAAAGGAATAATAAAACAGGTGTCATGTGGTCTTCCCTCTACTTGATGGCCTGGTGGGGTTTGGGGAACTGGGCCCTGCATAGATAGAACCCACACTTATGCCTAGAGCTGGGCTCAAAGCAGAAAGAGCCAAGCCAAAATGACATTCGTGGCCAGAGAGGAAGAAAGCTATCTGATCCTTTTCCAGCTGGCTGTTATTCTGGCCTCAAGAAAGTTGTTAACTACTCTAATCTTGTTCTAGTCCTTAGCAAGCTCACCCATCTATGAGTCTGTCTTTGAAAGACTGGTAGGGAGCCAGAGAGCAAATTACTCTTTTTGTGTAAGCCCATTCTTCCTGGGAAATGGAGGTCTGATGATAGAAAGGTTTAGTTTCTCACGAGTCTTCCTGAATCACCAATTAAATGGAAGTCTTCACCTTAGAGAAGAGTGTGCAGGAGGGCTGTGTGGAAGTTGGATTCCCTGGTGTCATTTCCTGCTACACTCAATCTAGCCGGTACTACTAGTAAAACCTGTACACACGCATGTGGGTTCCTAGATGGAGAACACACCTGCGTGATGTGCAGTCAGTAAATACTAGTGAGGACGTGCCCAGGATGATCCTCACTCCCCTAAATGAGGAAGGAAAAGTGTCTTGGTGATGACCAAAAATAAAAAACTCTCCAAAAGATCAAGCCAGTGACTCATTCCCTGAATAGTGCAGCAACTCAGGATTACCTCACAAACAGCTGTATGTTGTGTAACTGTCGCACTCTGCCTTGACTTTTTAGAAATGTACCTTCGAAGCTCACTTGTAGTGACCCTCTGTGTAAAGATGTTTATTTTGTGCTCCTCGGGTGTGGAACTTAACCAAAGTATCACAGGGGAGAGGGACTGCATGTTTGTGTAAAGCCTGCGCATCATTGTTAATTGGTCTGCCCTTGAACTTGGGTACAGTGTCTGCTCAGGTTTCTGGTCATGATTCCTGCCTTGCAGCAAAAGCTAAACTCTTGGAATTTTTTCATTAGAATATGTTACTTGTGTTGAAGAATAAAAGAACAATAAGAGGAAAAGTTAGTAGTCAAGAAAAATGAGTACGTTTTTAATCCTAGGAAAAGGACAGACACCTCACAGGCAGAGTGGTTGGGATACATGCTACTTCTGGCTCCATGGCAGGGTGGTTTCTCTAGCCCAGTGATGGCGAACCTATGACACGTGTGTCAGAGGTGACACGCGAACTCATTTTTTTGGTTGATTTTTCTTTGTTAAATGGCATTTAAATATATAAAATAAATATCAAAAATATAAGTATTTGTTTTACTATGGTTGCAAATATCAAAAAATTTCTATATGTGACACGGCACCAGAGTTAAGTTAGGGTTTTTCAAAATGCTGACAAACCGAGCTCAAAAGGTTCGCCATCACTGCTCTAACCCTACAACACAGCATAGGATGGGTCCTGCTCTCTCTCTCCCCAAGGTCACCAGCCTGTACAGACGAGTCCAGTCCCCAGCCCCCTGCCCCAGTGGGAGAGGCAGTGTGTGTGGAGCACTTCAGTGTGTGGGGGCCAGGGCCAGGCCTCCCCCTCTGTCCTATCATTGAGCTGCCTGCACTGTGAGACAGTATTACTGGCCTGTTCTAGTAAAGCAGGGGCACCCTCTTTTGCCCAGGGCCACAGCGATGAATGAAGTGGGAGTCAGCCCAGCTCCCTTGGCGCCAGGGCAGGGTGTTGAGGGGTGGCTATAAAAGCTCCCATCACGTGTACCTTCTGGTTGTTATGCTTTCTATACTGTAATATATTTTAGTGTCTGGAGTTCAAACTCATCTCAGGTTTAAGGGAAAGTTGGTGAAGCTCCAAGCATCCATTCCATGTTGTGAGGGGGAAGTTGAAGATGTCCTTCCCTGCTGTCCCATTTCACTTACCCAGTCGGCCAGGTATTCATCGCTGGTTTAATTTTATTTCCTCCATGAATCGTAAGTGTCCTGGGGAAGGTCGTGGTCAGCTGGTTGTTTTTCATGACGTCTGAGACTATCTCTGAGTGTAAGCACTGGTGGATTGAAAATAAAAAGTTGTTTCTCTGAATGACCACTCAGAGAATAGTTACTGGTGTGTTTCTTAGCTAATTACTTGGTCAGTCAAATAGTACTTGTCAGTCTCATGAAAAGCTGTATGAGGGACCTGGTTGAAAAAATTGACCACAGGTAACCACTCTGCCTCGCCCGCCTGATCTCTTCCCTGTCAGATGGAAATAGCCCCACCAAGGATGTGGAAACAGGAAAACTCTAAAACAGGGCAAGTCGCTACTCTCGTGATGTACTTAAAGAAAAGTCCTTTGAATCTTGAAAACACATTGGCTCAAGCGCACGAGGACAGACTGCTGCTACAGCAAGTGAGGTCTAGTTTTGCGTCAAGCCCTTGAATTCATCATCCACAAATCGAAACCCCTTCAACTTAAACAACAAAAAAGATGTAATAGTGAAATACAGTGAGCAAATCTGTATAGGATCCTTGTTTTAGAAAGACAAAATCAAACCACAGAAGACCTTGCTGGGGCAGTCGGGGGATTGTGATCCTGTTCTCTGTGCAGGTGTGGCAGAGGCTGTGCTGCCAGGCCGTCCTGCCCTGGGGGCTTGCAGGAGGATCCTAGGAGGGCCTCGCATGGTCTCTACAAGCACTTAAAACATCAGAGAAAAGTCACTGAGCCCAAGTGTGCTCAAATGCAGACACCTGCCAGTTCTAGGACAGTGGGTATACAGGTGTGTCCTGTAGGTTTTCTGTAGTGTTTGAGAGAAATATCTTTAAAATGTTCTGCTTTAGAAAAAGTGTGCAAAGGAAATGGCATTGCTTAAAATTGTTTCCTTAATTGTGAGCAGCAGCCTTTTATGTTCAAGCTTCAGCCTTTCCTGTGTTTTCCTTTTTATTTTGATGTTGACAAATTAGCCATCTGGGTGGGCAAGGTTGAGACCCAGCCGATGCTGGCAGCCTCACAGCAGGGGTGCCCCCACCTGCTGGTACATTCTCCTCCTTGCTAACTCAGAGTGGCTGCATAGACCGCTATACCATCTTACCAAACGGTGTTGGGGGTGTACACCTTTTTTTAATGTTTATTGGCATTTTATTGGTCTTTTAAAGGGTAACAGCCTTAAAGGCACACTCTGAGAGAAAACCACGGTTCCCTCTGAACTTGAGAGGCAGGGTGCTTGGTGGTTGAGGGTGGGGGAGGCATTCTGAAACCACAAGACTGGGGTGAGCTTCCTCACCCACTCCACCCCTGCTCTAGTCTTGGGCAAGGGACTCAGATCTCTGGGCCTGGAAACAGGAATGACATGAGAACAAGGTGACCCACCTCTGGGTTCTGTGAAGTTTAAATGAGTGTGTGTAATCCGTGTAGAAAATGGTGCCGGCCACTGTGTAAGACTCAGAGTGTTAGTGGTCGCCGAGGTCATCCCTTTTCTAGGTCACGTGTGGCACTTCAGAGCCCAGTGCCTTAACCACACTCACTCCATTTATTTGTATTTGTTCCTCTTGTCCTTCACCTCCTGAAGAAATTAGTGCCATCATAGTTCTGGAGTTTGTGCTGTGTGCTGCTGTTGGGTTGTGTATGGAATGTCCTCACAGGACAAGCCCAGACTCAGTCTCCAGGGCATCTCCAGAGTGTAGACTGCTCCCGTCACTTCTCTTGGGTCCATCTGTTAAGTAAAATAAGAGACCATATTTATACACATTCCTCCCCTCCCCATTTTAGCTCTTATGAAAAAAAGAGTTTTCTCATTATATGAGAAAGAGACATTATATGTGATTATCACAAATAGGATGACTTCACTTGTCACATCCCTTTAGTTGTTTTTAATACAGATGTTACTTTCTGTGCATTAGCAACTTGACTTCCCAAAACATACTGTCTTATTGTCAAACTAGAGGCCCAGCGCACGAAATTCATGCACTTGGGGGGGGCGGGGGTTCAGCCGGCCTGTGCCCTCTTGCAGTCCAGGAGCCCTCGGTGGATGTCTGACTTCTAAGTCAGCAGTTGGACATCCTTAGTGCTGTTGTGGAGGCAGGAGGGGCTCCCACCACCGCCACTGCACTCACCAGCTGTGAGCCTGGCTTCTGGTTGAGCGACGCTCTCCTGGTGGGAACGCATTGACCACCAGGAGGCAGCTCCTGCATTGAGTGTCTGCCCCCTGGCGGTCAGTGCACATCATAGCAACTATCGTTCCACAGTTCGGTCAATTGCATATTAGCTTTTTATTATACAGGATCCCATAATATTAAACTCCTGAATTCCTTTTTGTGTTAAGATTTTTTAAAAATATATTTTATTGATTTTTTACAGAGAGGAAGGGAGAGAGAGAGTTAGAAACATCGATGAGAGAGAAACATCGATCAGCTGTCTCTTGCACATCTCTTACCCGGGATGTGCCCGCAACCAAGGTACATGCCCTTGACCGGAATCGAATCTGGGCCCCTTCAGTCCGCAGGCCGACGCTCTATCCACTGAGCCAAACCGGTTTCGGCAAGATTTTTTTAATTGGGATAGTATTTGCACTAAGTGGGATCTCAACTTGTAACCTTAAATCTTATTGTTTTAAGTTTTAATGCTGTGGTATTTTTCATAGAATTTGAACTTAAACACTGTTTGGGTTGGTTTTTCCATCTCTGTCATTGATGTTTGTGAACTTTTAGTGCAACGTTTGGATTCTTTGTTTTTTTTTTTAATTTATTTTAGAGATAGAGGATGGGAGAGAAAGAGAAACATTGATTCGTTGTTCCATTTGTTTATACATTCATTGGTTAATTCTTGTATGTGCCCTGACCAGGGATCGAACCCACAACCTTGGGGTATTGGGATGATGCTCTAACCAACTGAGCTACCCGGTCAGGGCACAGCATTTGGATTCTTGTCTATGGTTGTGTTACTCATGAGCAGTATGCTCTAATTACAGTATTTTGACTTATAAAACTGGAGAAGAGTAATGTTTCACTCTGGGAACAAGCTCAGTTCTTTCTATGTAGCTGGTCTCTGATTCTTGGTGGTGAGTGTGGCACATACTTGGGTGTTTGCGGTTGTCCATCATGTCTATACATACAAAATGGGAGTTGTTTTCTTCACCTTTATGTATAACCTGAGCTTATCCAGGGACAGCACTTGCTGGCCATGTTCTCAACTCAGAAGCTGTGAAGGGGTCCTCAGTCTTTACATAGGGCAGCATTCACAGTAGAATCCCAGAGCCACTTTCCAGGGATCTGCAAGTCCACGACTATCTTCATAAGAATACCAAGGCTTCAGCTGCCTTTTCACTGTGTGGCCATTTGCCTGCATGGTGCCAAGGCAGCAATAGCTATGTAGGTTAGCTCCTTACATAGAGCAAGGCAGGGTCTGCAACCAGCAGCCACTGTGTGCTCCACCAGGCGCATGCCGGTCTAACCTAAGAATTCTGGGTGAAGCATGAGGTGCTTGATTTTATTAAATCTCGACCCTGCATACTCAGCTTTTCACATTGTATGATGATGGCAAAGTCCACATAAAGCCCTCAGTATGCCGGAGCACAGTGCTGTCTCCAGGGGAACTGTGCAGTTGTTTGAGTTGCAAGCTAAACTAGCCACTTCCTCAGGAACATCATTTTTACTGGAAAGAACGAAAGTCAGACAAACCGGGTATTAAGATTTGAATATTTGACAGCCATTTCCTCAAAAAGGAACGAAGTGAGGCTGTCAACTCAAGGGAAACAACAGTGACACCATCTGTTGCACGTGATAAAATTCAAGCTTGCAAGAAAAAAATGTGAATTTTGGAGAACTTGAACCTGCCAATGTGAGATTGACCACTGCCAGTGGTGAATGGGTGATGTGGACAAATGGGTTTCTTCACATGGACAGGAAGGAAAATCTGCCTGACTCCTCGCCAGCAACAGCCAAATGCTGCCACAAAACAGGCGTGGGCAGAGGAGACATTCAAGTGCAGGACACACCCAGGAGTTGACGTAACTGAAACACCCACCAGCACGGTTTCAGATTCCACACTGCAGCCAATCTTGGAGAAACTACAGCTTGTCAAATCTTAATGTAGAACCAAAGAACATTACTTTTTTTTTTAAGCCATTGAAATACCTTCCTTTTGTAACTAAACATGTCTGTATAAGGGTGGCTTTTTGCTCAGTAACTTCAATCAAAACAGCATATCAAACAGATATGCGAGTCTCATACAGAAGCAGAAATGCGAGTGTCCCTGTCTTCTGCCAAGTCAAACACTGAGAGATGTACCACAATGCAAAAGAGTCCCATTCTTCCTATTTTTTAATAAAGTTATTTTCCTAATGTTACTTAAGTTAGCATGAAATGAGCCTCCTCTTAATATTTTTAATGAATTAGTAAGTAAATATTTTAAACATTCTCTAAACTGGTTAATGTCATAGGTATAACCCATGTAACCCAAGCTCTTCTGTCTCCTCCATACTTTTTTAGAGTACACATGGATCCTGACACCGAATACTTGAAAATCCTTGGCCCAGGAAATCTCTCTAGTGTGGGCAAGATGTGCCCCTGACCCTGTTTTCACAAGCCTCTGTATTTTTTCTCTTCCTCCCTCCAAAAAAAAATTTTTTGCCTAAATTCACTAGTTAGTTAATAATGCAAACAAGCCTCAGGGGCCACAGTGAGAGGCAGTACCTGCATCCGGTGCCTGTGGGGTAGGCAATAGAGTCACCTCAGGACCCTGAGCCGCCCTTTCTGTCTTAAGTCAGCTGCCTTTTATCTTTTTACAAAAATCTATATGTGAAGATAATCACTTTTAAATTTTTTAAAAATTACAAATTACTAAAATTCTCCCTGGCTTTATCCTCCAAATCAGTCTCCTGTCTTTCCTGGCCATCTCAAAGTGAATCATTTGGAGTTTGCAGTGTATCATCCCAGCATGCGTGCGCGCGCGCGCGTGTGTGTGTGTGTGTGTGTGTGTGTGTGTGTGTGTGTGTTTTCACATATATATTATATACATGCATTTATTCACAGAAAGTATATAGTAGTTTTTGTTTAAGAAAAAAATTGACAGCAGTTTTCAAAACCTAAACATTTTACATATTTTTAGTATCCTGACAGTGCTCTAAAATGATTCGTGATGCTTGAGCTAATATATATTATATACATGCATTTATTCACAGAAAGTATATAGTAGTTTTTGTTTAAGAACAAAATTGACAGCAGTTTTCAAAACCTAAATATTTTACATATTTTTAGTATCCTGACAGTGCTCTAAAATGATTGGTGATGCTTGAGCTAAGTTGTTACATTGTGTCATCCTGTAATGTGCTATATATACATGGGCATGGCATAAACTCTTAGTGTGTCCTCCCAAGTCTGCTAACTTGATTTAAACTCTCAGACTACAGTAAGTGGGCATCTGGGAGGAGTGGCTAGTGGAGCACCTGCTCTTGTGGCGGGGATGGTCCCAGACACTTAACCTCCACAGCCTGGCAGAAGAGACGCTCCATGCTCAGTTTTGCAGTTGTCTAAATGAGTGTTCACAAGTGGGCCTAACCAAACTGTGAGTGACGAGGCCAGAAGAAACCTGGTGCTGTCGGGCTGAAAGTTAGGCTGCCCCTGCTACTACACCAGGCTGTGGGGAATGTGGTGTTTTGTTTCCCTGTGCTTGAGACCTGGTCCTCAGGAGATTTTTTTTACTTCAGATTAAATCAGTGACCCTTCTGTACCTGCTTTTAAAAATACTTTACTACTAGGGAATCTAATCTAATAAAAGACAAACATGCAAATTGACTGTACCTTCGCTATGCCTTAAGCCACTCCCACCAGTCAATCAGAGTGATTATATGCAAATTAACCCAACCAAGATGGCAGCCGGCAGCCACGGAGCTGGAGCGAGCAGGAGGCTTTGTTGCTCCAGTGATGGAGGAAGCCAAGCTTCCCGCCTGCCGCGGCCGGCTCTGAGCTCCACTGAAGGCAACAAAGTTTCACTTATAGAAGGTAAATAAATCCCAGAATAGAAAAAAAAAGAAAAGAGAGGCTGGGAGCTTCCAT
>NW_006293007.1:3245015-3269076 GCF_000327345.1 Myotis davidii
GTTAGGCCCAGTCCCCCCGGGGAGCGGGCCTAAGCCAGCAGGTGGTCATCCCCCGAGGGGTCCCAGACAGCAAGAGGGCACAGGCCAAGCTGAGGGACCCTCTTCCCCCCCACACCCCCCAGTGCACAAATTTTTGTGCACCGGGTCTCTAGTATAGTCAATAATAATATAATTATTATATACGGTGTCAAGTGGGTACTAGACTTATGGGGTGGTCACTTTGTAAGGTATATAATTTGAAATCACTGTGTTATACACCTGAAAGTAATATAATATTGTGCATCAACTATAATTGAAGAACAGATTTTAAAAATATATTTTACTAGATTTGAAAACATTGAGGTCTTGTTAATTTAGTGACCCACCTCTCCCCTCTTCCCACCCACTACACACACCCCTTCCTAAATTAGATTCAGTCACACCACAATCTGGAGCTGTCAGATCTGGGTTTAAGGCCTACCTAACAGTGTCCCTTATTGGGGTCCTTGATTAAGTCTCCAACCCCTTCCTGAACTTGTGGACATTTTAGTAAATTACTTATTTTCAAGGGAATTGAAAGGAAGAAGCTTAGATTGCCATTCCTGGTGTCCCTAAGGACAAAAGGCACTGTGAGAATGCACAGATTTCTCCCTTTGTTTTATCCTTAGTTAAGAGAGAGAATGCCAATAGAAACCTGAAGTGACTGTCCAGTGAATGAGGGTTTCTTTGTAAAACAAATAAATTCAAAAGTTTTTTTTCTTTGCAAATGAAGTCACAAGTGACATATTGGAAAAGTAAGAAGTAACCATCTTAAACAGAAGTTAACTTAAATTTACACTTTAAGCCACAGTTAAACTTAGGATGTTCTGAAATTTTTTACTTCCTCTCTACTTCCTAAGCCCTTCTTTCTTATTTTATCTCATTTATTTTCTAGGTGAGGCCTTCAGGTATTGAAACTGACCTTTTCTAAAACATGTGAACTCTCTTATTCAAATAGTGCAATGTCAGTAGTTATGAGTCCTGCATTTTTATTAAGTTTTGTGCATTCATTAAATGCATATTAATCTTGAATTTTTGCATTTCTTATATGAGTTGCAATTATAGGTATCTAATTAAATGAATATAAATTGTCCTGCCTACATGGGTTAGAAAAGTATATTTGGAGGCAGTACATGTGTGTGCATGTTGTGTTTATGTGAAGCCAGATACCAACTTATAAAACCCAGTTCAGTCTGTCGTCTTATTTAGTATAATTGATGGGCTTCAGCATTGTTTATTTGAGCCTTTTCTCTATTTAAAAAAAAAAAGAAGGAAAGTCTTTAAGTGGAATGTAAGATAGATTTGGAGTCCCTAAAATAATTTTTACACTGTACTTCACGTTTAAATGTTAAAAACAATAATAAAGAGAAATTTAAGAAGCATGTTCAGTAAAGCGTTCTTTGGCAGGAAACAGGAACTTACCAGCCTAATAGCTTTAACTGTGGCATCCATAGTAACTACAACATGCTGCCTGAGTAAATATTTACACAGCTCAGTGTGTGTGGAACTGAGGCGGGCAGCCCAAGAGCTGATCAGCTCAGTGTCTGCCATCTTGCAAGTCTGCTGTACCAAGCCTGGCTGTCACTCATTTCTCCCAGTTTTTTACGGTTGTTTGAGAAGAGCAGATTACTGCGGGCACTTTGGTACTCCCAGTCTTCAGCACGGTGGACGCCCAAAGGAGAATGCTTGGACGAGTTTGTCATTAGCACCCAGGAACCTTCCTAATCTTCAAAGCTCCTTGCAAGTGTTCATTAACCGTCCTCTTTCCTATGAGTTGCAAACAGGTATTGTTAGTCCCCTTTTTACAGTTGTGGAAACCAAAGCAGAGAGGCTCCCGACTTGCCTGAGGTCCCAGGAGGAATTGGTGACTGAGAGCAAGCGAGCACTGGGTTTTCTGACTCAGGTTGTGGGCTCACACCTCTGAGCGTGAGCACGCACCAGCTGCTCCTGCAGGTTCCTTTATCACAGAGATCTAGCCACGCAGTACTTTGTGCTCTCGGTTTATACAGCCGTGTAGAGTGCAGTGCAGCTGAAACCAGGCTAGTTGATCTTATGGTGTCATCTCGAACAACAAGAGATGCAGATTCTGGGTCACGAAGGTAAGACTGTACTTTGGGGGTTCGTGGTTGTGGATGAAATTAACTCAACTGAGCCTTACATTGTCTAGCAACCCAAAGGGCCCCCTTGTCCCTTAGCCTAGCCCAGCAGCTCTGAAGACACACGGCCCTCATGACAGTGTTGCACTTGGGTTAAGGATTTTGGACATCTTGAGGGAGTCATGTTGAAGTTGCATTTTCAGCATAGCCAAGGAGAGTATTTCAGTGCTAAACATAACCTGGCTGCTACTAAAGGTTCCTCATGAGTAATCTCATTTTGGTTAGATATATTGCTCTGTTGGTGTGAGGCAGTAGGGAGCCCATGGGGAGCCAGGGAGAGAGGCGTTCTTTATCTAAAAACTGGCTGTTTTAAGAGAGGCATTTGTCCCAGGGGAGCCGGTACTAAACAGAACTATTTCTTGATGCTGTATACAATTGAAGGATTGTTTACACTGTAGTAAAAAAAAGGTCCATGATCCTGTTTCTGATTTACATAAAGCTTTACAAATGTTCCCCTTCCTCGTTCTTTGCTTCTGGGCACTCAGCATGTGTGCTTTTGCTGATTTAAGACGTGATGGTATAGTAGCCCTACACTCTTTGTTGTGCCAGATAAGGTCAAAATTAAGACCCCAAATTTTTAGTTAAGCTGGTATGACTAAGTGGTTAAAGCGTCAGCCCTCGGACTGAAGAGTCCCGGGTGCCATTCCGGTCAAGGGCATGTACCTAAATTGTAGGCTCAATCCCCGGCCCCACCTGGGGAGCGTGCTGGAGCAGCCCATCAATATGTCTCTCTTACATCAATATTTCTCTCTCTGTCTCTCCCCCACCCTTCCACTCTCTCTAAAAATCAATGGGAAAAATATCCTCAGGTGAGGATTAACAAAAAAACACACAAAAACAAAAAATTTAGTTAACTGAATTCATCCAAAAGGCAGGAAAACTTTGTGGAATATACTGAACATAGAAAGGAGAACACAGTTTAGCTTTGAGCTTCTGCCTTACAAAAGCCACTGGAAGCTTTGTTTCATTCCTTTAACACATATTTAGAAGTCACTGCCTTGGACGTTGGCTGTGTTCAGCGCTGAGCATCTCTGCATCACAGGCACTCCTGCCTCACAAGGCACAGGGGTGGCAGCAGCTTGTGGGCAGGGGCGGGGCCTCCCAGGAGTCCCACTCAGTCAGCTCAGTGGTGGGTCACCTCAGTGGTGGTCCCAGAAAGCAGTTGGGGACAGGGGTGACTCAGCAGGCTGGGGAGTGTGTAGTGTGGGTGTGGCAAGAAGAAACCCTGGAAAAGGGTTTATATTGAGTAAACGATGACTCTATGGACCTGCAGCGTCAGGGAGCGCTGAGTGGAGCGGGTGGGGTGGGGGTGCGGAGTGGGGACATCTGGCCACCTCATCACTACAGGGGCTGGAGGGACATGTGTTAAGGTTCTAAGTGAAAAAAGACAAAAAAAGAAAAGTGATCCCTGAGGTGGTGGGATGGCGGGTTATCACTGCGTGTGTATTTGGCCGGGTGAACATATTTTCTATTCAAGAAATTAAGTAAGAAGGGAGAGCACTCAAAGTCAGAGGCGTGACCTGGTGGCTGGTCCTCAGTCAGAGCCACGGGCTGCTCTCTCTGCACCTTTGAATTACCGCTGTGCTTCCAGTCAGTTGGCTGGCTAGAACACAGCATCGAAAGGCCGAGAGCTTGGGCTTGGGTGTGAGACCTGGCCAAAGGTGAGCTCTGCCCCTTCTTACCCAGCACTGGCTCCCACTCCTGCCCGGCCTGGTCAGGTGTTGGCTTCATTTAAGAGGGCACCATATGCAGATGCAAGGGGATGGGCAAGGGCACATTCTACTCAGGGCCTCACTCAGATGGGTATCATTCTGGTGAAGCTGACCTGTCATTGTGTGTCATTTAGTCAAATGAACCAGTTTTGCTGTGTTTCAGATATTGTCACTTTACAGCAAGCATGTCAAACTCACGGCCCGCCAGCCGCCAGTTTGACATGCTTGCTTTACAGTCAGCCCTGTCCCTTTCTTATCTGTGAATTAAGGCTGTGAAAACCAGGTCTGCTGAAAACCAGAGAGAGTGTCATCTTCAAAAGCCGAAGGGTTTTCACAAGTTTCTGGGGCAGGAAGGGAATTTAAAAAGAAAGTTGGTGAGGATAGGGCCTAATTGATTTGTTTTCCTGGTGGCACAAGAAGGGAGGCATGTGCAGAAAATTGAGGAGGGAGGTGAGGTGGGAAGTATGGAAAACGAAGAGGGAGCTGACCAAAGACTGTGGAGTGTGGAGTGGCCTGAAGGGCATGATCAAGGGTGGCAGTCGGGACATCGTCACAGCTAAGTCTTCAGGGTGAGGCAGAAGTAGTTTACAGTTGTTTGTATAGAAAATGGTACAATAATTAATACTAATACAAGAAAAAACTGTTTCATGTACTCATAGCTGTAAACCTACTTTTGCCCCACCCTGAATCTTGATGCCAGTCCCTTATAGATAAGCATAGAAAATATTTTCTCCAATCTGTGGGTTGGTTTTCACTTTCTTGATGGTATCATTTGCAGCACAAATGTTTTTAATTGGATGAAGTCCAAGTTATCTAGTTTATCTTTTGTTGCTGTGTTTTTAGTGTCATATCTAAGAAACCATTGCCTAATCCAAAGTTTGCTCTTATGTTTTCTTTCAAGAGTTTTATAATCTTAGCTTTCCTATTTGCTCTTCAATCCATCTTGAGTTAATTTTTGTATATGGTGTTAGGGAAAGGTCCAAGTTCATTCTTTTGCATGTGGATGTCCAGTTTTCCCAGCGGCATTTGTTGAAAAGACTCTTCTTTCCCCAGTGAATGGACTTAGCACGCTTGTGGAAAATGAGTGGGCCATAAATGTACAGGTTTATTTCTGGACTCTCTTCTATTCCTCAGTCTGTATGTCTGCACCAGTCTTGATTACTATAGCTTGGTCAGAACTTTTAAAACCAGGCAATGTGAATCCTCCAGCTTTGTTCTTCCTTTTCCAGATTGTTTTGGTGTTCGCTTCCCTGGCGTTTCCATGGGAATTTTAGGGCCAGCTTGTCAGCACTCCTGGCTGCTTTCTGGAGTCCCGTGTGCACTCAGATCGGGTAGATGGGGGGGGACATTGTGGCCCGGACTCTCCCTGGCAGAGGCTCTGACTGAGAGGAGAACCCTTCCTGTAGGGAGTCGGGGCCTTGGCCCTTTGTGGTCTGTTAAGAACCCCCAGAACCTGTGTTTCTGAAATCTCAGAATTTGTCATTAAAAGTGAATAGAGCCCTGGCCAGTTTTTCTCAGTTGTTAGAGCGCCAGCGTGAGCACCAAAGGATCGTGGGTGCCATTCCTAGTCAAGGGCATGTACCTTGGTTGCAGGATTTTCCCAGGGCCCAGTTGGGGCAAGTGCAGGAGGCAACTGAACTGATTGATGTATCTCTCTCACATCGATGTTTCTCTCTGTATCCCCACCTCTTCCCTCCCTTTCACTGTATTTGAAAGTCAATGGAAAAAAATATCTTTTGGTAAGGATTTTTTTTAAAGCGAATTGAATTTTGCATTCTATTTCATAACTATTATAGTTTAATGTAAAAATACTTAACATGATTGAACTGCATTGTAAAACTAGTATTCTAGGAAGTATATCACGTTTACCCTATGGCTTTATGTAACCCCCAGACGCATGTTCTAGTTTAAAATGCACAGCTGGGGAAACCTACCTCTGAGAGCTCTTGTCCTTGTAAAAGTGGGTTCTTTGACCATTGCCATCTTGCCTCTCCAGCCCCCAGGCGCGCACATCCATACCGACAAGTAGTAAGCCCTGACTCACACACAGATGTTGGTATCTCTAGTGAAGCTGCTATCCTTTCTACGGACTCAGGATAGGCTGAGATCCTGTCAGGCTTGGCCATCAAAAAGATTTCATTCTTATGGGATAAAGTCCATTTTGTTTCAAAGTTATCTTTTTTGGAAAATCAAAGTTCTTGGCCAGGGAGCACACATACTTAGCTTATCTAGGTGCGGGTGTACCAAAGGTGGCCTAGGATCAGAGATTCCCCAAACACCTGTGCGCTCTGTGGCAATGCTTTTCCCCATCTCAGAGGTGATGTAGTGTGAGTTTTTCACAAAGCTAAATTTACTTCGTATATAGGACTACTTTTTATTCTAAGATTGTCCTTTTTAGTATTAAAATATCCTTGTGTGTTTTTTAATGTTCTTATTTGTTAGGGTGGTAAACCAATGTCCATCTTTAAGATTCTTTACAAAATTTTACTATCTGTGAAATCCTAACTCCAGAACAAAATTTTAAACCACAAATACCAAATTTTTACCTTGTTTACATTTGGAATTACCACATAATATTTCAGATCTCTTATATAACTTAAAAGCCCATTTTTTTATTCCTTTTATAGGAAATGTCCAAGATGGGCTAATTCATGGAGACAGAAAGCAGATTAGAGGTGCCAGGGCCTGAGGGGAGGGGAAGATGGGGAGTGATCACTTACAGGGTACAGAGTGTTATTCTGGGATAAAGAAAAAGTTTTGAAACTAGAGAGAGGTGGTGGTTACACAACATTGTGAATGCATTAAGTGCCACTGAATTGTGCACTTAAAATGGTTTATTGTGTATTATGTGAATTTCACCTTTTTTTTCAAGCCCACTTTATTCACTAGTATAATTATATATACTAATATATATGGAGTGGGAGGAGGAGTGTTTTATTCAGGTTATATAAATCCAGGTGAGCACACGATACGTGCTTATACACACACACATACACATGCTACACATACATTATTCACTTGTATCTCAAAGCATAACCATTAGAAGCTATTAGGTAGATAGACTTTCTGCTTTGGAATAGCAGGAAGGTTTGTTTTAACATTCTACTGAGACTCAAAGATTTCCCTGTTCTCAACCTCAGAAACAATACACATCCACCAACATTTTCCAGCCTCTCACACTGGAAAGTTGAAGTTTTGAAATAAACCTTTTGAAATCTGTAGTTTCTCTTCCCGCTCTGTAGTGGATCTGTGCTCCTTGTTTACTGGGACGCTGGCCACCAAGCTGAGGGCAGGGAGCCAGCCAGCTCTGTTCTGTAAATGCTGAAAGGCAGCGTGAGCTCTTTCCTCCCCTCCCCCGAAAAAGAGAGGAAGGGAAAAGAAAAAGACCCTGCACTATGTGTGAGTAAAATCTTTATTATGAATTCTAAGGGCAGCAGTTTTTAGACTGTCTCTCCCTGCTGCGTCCAGAAGGAACCCATAAAGGGGAAATGCTGGGTTAGGGCCCACCTGGATTTGGGGTTCAGGGCCGATCTGAACATTCATTACTATTCAGGTTTCTGGTTTCCTAAAATTAAAGTTGAAATTTTTTCAAGAAAGATGATTTTTTTTTCACTTAACTTGGATTGCGTTTGTAAATGTGTTATGTGTTGTCTGTGTTCAGATGGTTTTCTGTGCATGGACCCTAGTCACAGGACAGTCTTGCGTACCCTGGTCACACAGGGATGAATTCAGACACACAGCTTCGCCTGTTGGCAATTCCTGGCCCCTAAGTCTCATCCCATCACCTTTAATTGCGCCTTCAAATTGCATTTCCTCAGGGGCAAGCAGTTCGTCCTACTTTTGTTGTTGTTTTCCTTTTTGCAGGATTGAAATTGTGCTCCTAGAAACCGAACACTGGTTTAGTGTCCATAGTGATAAATAAGAAAAGTTTTCTGAAGTTGTCTCTTCAGTCCCCTGCTGCCACAGCTGGTTGCTTGGCATTCTTGCCTCATAAGAGCTGGAACTGAAATTAGGACATGCATGGTATTATCTGAACCTCAGAATCTGCGAGTAATAATTTTGTAAAGAACGCATCTGCGTTTTCAGGCCTGTCATTGAGACAGAAGATCTTAGTTAGATATATTTATGACAGAGAAGCACTGAAGTATAGTTCCTAACAATGCCATAGTGTTCTCCCAGTGTTCTTTTTTCAAAAATATATTTTTATTGATTTCAGAGAGGAAGGGAGAGGGAGAGAGAAATAGAAACATCAGTGATGAGAGAATCATTGATCGGCTGCCTCCTACAAGCCCCACACTGGGGATGGAGCCAACAACCCAGGCATGTGCCCTGCCTGGGAATCAAACCATGATCTCCTGGTTCATAAGTGGACACTCAGCCACTGAGCCATGCCGGCCGCACTCTTCTATTGGTTCTTGAAGATTCATTGTGCTTAGTCCGTAGGAGAGAGAATTTCCAAATCCGTCAGCCCAGGTCGCTGTTACAGCTCATATTCACAACCCCTGAAACACGTATTTCAATGCTGTCTTCAGTTCTCACAGGGGAATTGCACAGACCTCTAACTTGACACTGCTCTCACCAGAACCAAAGGCAAGTCCTCAGTTGTGGCTTGAAGGTTCTGACCCAATTTGGCCCTGCTTTGAGGCTGACCCGGGTCAGTGGAAGTTGGAGTAACAGAATGTTGCCCCAGCTGGGGTTCCTGATGGGGTGTGTCTGGAAGGGACCTGGCAGCAGTATGTCCAATGAGGTGGGTCATTCTATCAAAGGTACTTAGTGAAAATTCAGCATATTGTGTTATTCTGTTAAACACACGATTTCTGTTAGGTTGACTGAAATGATAGGTACTTGAGTTTAAAGGTGCAAAAGAAAAATTCAGGAACATAAAGTAAAAAATACAAATATAAGTCAGAAAGCCTGTCCTCAGGAAGTTTGCAACCCAAGTGACTAGAACAGTGATGGCGAACCTATGACATGCGTGTCAGAGGTGACACACGAACTCATTTTTTTGGTTGATTTTTCTTTGTTAAATGGCATTTAAATATATAAAATAAATATCAAAAATATAAGTCTTTGTTTTACTATGGTTGCAAACATCAAAAAATTCTATATGTGACACGGCACCAGAGTTAAGTTAGGGTTTTTCAAAATGCTGACACACCGAGCTCAAAAGGTTCACCATCACTGGACTAGAAGGACACAAATATCAATAGTGGAAAGTCAGATGGGACCAACTAGAGGGGCAAAAGGATGGAGAAATGCTAAGTGTCCCTGCAGGATTGGGCATCAGAGGACCAGGCAGGACAAACGGCATGGACAGACAGGGTTCCAGTAGTGTGGCGCATTGAGCCCTTGTTTAAATGTGTTTGTTCCACGCATGTTTCTGAGCACTTGGTGTCTGATAGCTGTCACACAGGTGAAAAGTGTGAGGCCCACAGTCTATGTGCGGAGAAGTGTGTGTGTGAGCAGGAGAAGCAGCTTGTGCCAGGGTGTCAGCCGAGCCCGAGGAGGGCGCCACACTCAGCTCCGCTCTGGGGGACGAAGTGCTGCTTCTTGTTTGTTTGTTTGTTTGTTTCCCCACAATTAAATACAGTTCTTGTTGGCACCTCTGATGTCTTACTGTTTAACACGTGCTATGCATTTATATAGGACATTATTATATCTTGGCTACTTCCACAAAAGAATTTTGATATGGCCTGAAATGTTAGAATATATGCAACATATATTAAAAGAAAAAAGCTTACTAAAAACTAGTTTGGAGGGCCAGTTGGAGTTTCAACAGTTTCAGAAAAAGTGTATGCTGCTCCTGGGCCAGTGGACACAGCATCTTCTTGGCTCCCTTCTAGTTTGTGATGCTAAAACCATTGAGCAAAGGACGATGCTCACCTCCTGTGTGACTTGAGATGGGACATGCTGCCTTCAGTGTACGTTCTTATATAAGTGAGAGAATGAGCCTGTTAAAATTCAGTTTAATTTGTCCAGAGATACTCTTAAATTAGCAATATTACAATGTAAATATGAAGGCAAAACTGAAAAAGAATGAATTGATAGCCTGAGATTGGTGGAGAGATTCCTACACTGGGTTTCTAAACAGTTTCATTTTATAGAACCAAAGACTGGCCAGGGGATCAGCAGAGACTGGGAGGAATTGTCTGTCTGGCCGTCCTCTCAGTCAGAGAAACAGAATGTACGATAAGGGCAGGGTGATCTTGATCCTCTTTTAGGACAGGCGATGAAGACTCCAGATCCTGCACTGTGTTGACTGGTAATAGTCAACAGAGAAATCTACGAATTAGGGGAATTAGGGTTTCTTGTTCTTTATTCAGTGGGTGGCCCCAGATTCCCAAGCATGGGAGCTACACCCCACCAGGGGTACAGGAGATGATTTAGTGATCAGAGTTGAATATTGTTTTAATATTTTTCTATTGATGAATATAAATTATATAATTAGCAAATCAAAATCATGATTTCTTGGATTACTATTGCTTAGGTCAGAGCTTAGTAAAAAGTGTGTTCATTTAAAGAAAAGCACCAAGTGAATAATAGCACAACTGGTCACAGTTGTGGTAAAAATCGAGAAGCCATTGGTGAATGCCTAGTGTGGGGAGCCCTGGGGCCCCCCCTCCGGTTCACTCCTTGAAGACTGTTCTGAAGAGCCTCTCCAGTCTCGAATTTGGTTCCAAGAACAGGAGCCCTGCAGCTGCACTAGGAGGCTGACAGCCAGGATCCTGGCAGCCTGGGGGAGGGGCACTGGCAGTGCAACTCACAGCTCCCTCCCTCTTTGTGGCTCTATCCCTGCCCCTCCACCTCCCGGTGATTCATTCCCCTGGTAATTTCTCTGCCTGTCTCTTCACTTCTGCTCCACGGTGCCAGTTACTTAACCTGCTGAATACCTGCTTCTTCATTTCCAAAATGGGAATAATAATTCTCCCCATGGAATAGTTGTGTGTTTTTAATGAGATGAATGGGAGAGAACTTGGCACAGAGTCTGGAACACACTAAAATCCATAATGTTAGCAGTGACAGTGGATGATTTGATCTGCCTGATTCTTCCCATGTTTCCAAATTCAGATTCCAGTTAGTGAAAACTGATGGTTGATAGCTTCAGTTTTCAGGAGAAAACCTTCAATTTGGCCAAAACATTGCCCTCTAACAAAGTTGTTTGTTTACTCTTGGCCCAGCCTGCCTGGTAGGGAGGTCTAGGTGGTGCAGAAACCTGTAGCTGGGCCTGCTCCTGTGCGCAAGGTGGGCACCACTGCTAACTGGCTAGTGCTGGGGCTCACATTAGCAATGTCAGGGAGGGGACTCCTGCTCCAAGGCAGCCTCCACCCTTCTGTGTGAGCAGTCTTGGCCAGCTTGGTCTGGCTGGAGCAGATGTTTGAAGGAGACGGGTTACTGAAGGTCAGCTAGTAGATTCCTAGACGCAGAAAGTTTTGCACAAGTTGTTACGGGATCACCAAGTTGCCTAAAACAACTGATTTAATTATGTGGTTTATTAATTCTTCAGAAACTACCAGAGTGGTAACCCACTGTGCTTGCTTTTGCATTCATACTTGGCTCTGATCACCCAGCCCCAAAGTCCCCTCCTCCCTTACCTACATTTGAAGGGACACAGTGGGATGGAGTGGGAGGACTGAGTTTGAGCTCTGTCTCTCCCAACTATTGTCAAGTGAAGTAACTATTCCAAAACGGAGTTTTCTCATGGGCTTGTGCGGAGCATCAGGCAGCATGATGTTTGTAAACATGCTGTCTAAAGCATTGAAGTACTACAAGTGGTTTTCTTTCAAATTTTCTAATACAGCTGGGAGTGCTTTGGCTTAACTTCTGTCTTCATTGATTCCAGAGTTTGAATGGTCTAGTCCTCTGATTAACCAAGTGGTGCAATCAGGACAGTTATGTCACACATAAGGCTAGAAGCAGTGACAGCGATACTGAGGCCAGCTTCGGGAAGAAGACGTGGACTTTTAGATCTATACAAAAATAGTCGTCACAGAAAAAGGAGATGAAGAAAGATTATGACATGAAATGATCCTGATGAGGCATCTAGGTGTAGCTGTTGATGTCTGCGGCCACCAGTAATTTAACCTGGAGAGGTATTTTCCTCTGTGGTTCAGGCGACAGTTCCAGGACACATGGCTCAAGGGAAACACTCTGCCCAGACTCTTGTAAGTGAAACGTCAGTCCTGGCATCCGAGTCCCTTCAATTATGAGGTCATATAATGGCTGCTTAACCTCACAGACTGTCAGGTTGCTTCGAGCATTTGTGCAAAGGATTTATGCATAAGATGCTAATTTGTTTTATCAGGAGTCTGAATGGGGATTAGAGGAGTGAATCTTGATTGTATGCTGGGAAAGTCAGAAATTAACACTCTAGTAGACTGCCACTAGCCTTTCCTCTTTCAGGGTGACTAGGCCAAAAAGCTCTGAGAAAAAGTCCTCAAATCTTGGAGATTCACTTTCTTAAATTCAGCTCCTGTGAGCACGTGATAAAAATGCCTCAGAGAGCCCTGGCCAGTTTGGCTCGGTGGATAGAGTGTCGGCCTGCGGACTGAAGGGTCCCAGGTTCGATTCCAGTCAAGGGCACATGCCTGGGTTGCAGGCTCGATCCCCGAGGGCTTGCAGGAGGCAGCCGATCAATGATTCTCTCTCATCATTGATGTTTCTGTCTCTCTCTCCCTCTTCCTTCCTCTCTGAAATCAATAAAAATATTTTTTTTTAAAAAGCCTCAGAGAAAGGTTCGGTCTGGCAGGAGCTTCTGTTTTGCTTCCCTTTTCTGCCAGATTCCTGGAGAAGCATGTTGCTCTCAGGAGTGTGTTCGACCATGTGAGCAGTGAGGCCTTTGTCCTTTAGACTTGGGAATCTCTGATTCCGCCTGCTGATGGCCTGGATCTGTTCCTTACAGTCCAGGGACCATGACTCTTTGGCTGGGACCATCGAAGGGAGACTGCCTGGCACATGCAGGAATAGCGATGTTCTTAGCCCTTACGACCAAAATCACAGCTTCTAGAATCACACACGTCCATAGCTAGTTTTTGTGACGTTCGGTCCTTATTGTAAACTAGTGCCCCGGTGCGCGGATTTGTGCACATTGAAATAAAATTAATTAGAAGGTGGCCAGCGGGGTGGGACTGGGCAAGACAGGCTGGATACAGCTGGAGCCAACCTCCCATGGTCCCTCCCCGGCCAGCTGCACCTGGGGCGGGGCTGTGGCTCAAAGGGTGTCTGTGGAGAGGGCGGGGTCCTTCCGGCAGGTGGGGTCCCTCAGCCTGGCCTGTGGGGATGGCAGAAACTGGCTCTCCGACATCCCCCAAGGGGTCCCGGATAGCGAGAGGATGGTTCTCAGGTGATGCACCTCAAGTGACACACCTCAGAATCGGGCTCCCTCCTCTCTGATTCCGGGGTGCGTCACCCAAGAACCGCCACTGCCAAGTCACCGCAGCTCAGCTGCTCCTGTGTTGAGCATCTGCCCCCTGGTAGTCAATGTGTATCATACCTATCAGACAGTTGGACCGTCACTTAGCCTTTTATATAGATAGATGACTCATTCTGCAATTTGGAAATTTATATCAAGGATCTGAAAATCTTTTCAAAATGCTATGTAAACTGAATAAATTTATTTAAATATAATATCTAATGAAATATTAAATACATTTTTTAAAGGCTAGCAAAATTTAAGGATTACTTCCATAGATTTAAGTTAGGTTATCCTTATATGTGCACTACTATATGTAACAGATTGAATAAATGTGGTTCAGACTTTGGCCTTAAATCCTAAAATGAAGTGGGTAATATGCACAAGGGCATTAAAAAGAATATAGAATAAATATGGGAATGAAAAAGGAAATATGTTAAGCATATTAACCTGAAAATAAAAGGCCTTTCATAGTGGAAGGCAACAAATATTTATTTGAGATCACGAAGAATAGCTTTTCCTAACACACTGGCTCAGGCAGAAAGCCAAATAGTGTTCT
This sequence comes from Myotis davidii, assembly GCF_000327345.1. Classification (NCBI taxonomy): domain Eukaryota; kingdom Metazoa; phylum Chordata; class Mammalia; order Chiroptera; family Vespertilionidae; genus Myotis; species Myotis davidii. The sequence continues at coordinate 3,258,870 of NW_006293007.1, forward strand.
GATGAGGAGACAAAGGCAAAGGGAGGGAAAACAATTACATCCATAGAAGAAGGCATTTCTATTGGTGCAGATAAAGCTAACACAGTGATGCTAATTCTAAATAATTTAATTTTCTGTCCAGTTCTCATCAGTCCAGTAGTTGTAATATCTTTGCAAATGGTTCTTTGGAGCACAAAGTTGTTTTGGCCCAGTGCAAAGGTTATTTTGCCTGCTTTAACATCCCTCTGGTGTGGCAGCTCCAGCTCCATGTTAAAGTGGCCCCGTGGGCAAAAGAAAAGCAGAGTTGCCAAGACCTTCATTCTGGGCAAAGGTGAATTCGAGGCAGAAAAGATTCAGGCAGTCAGGAGTGCTTCCTCACACTACAGCACAGTCCACTGGATGACAAAACAACCATGAACATACGTGGCCCACTGATTGAATGGCAAGAGCTGGAGGGACACAGTCCCTGAGGCCAGGGGTGGAGGGAGACATGCCCACTCCCAGAGCGGATGGTAACCAGGAGTTACTAAGTGAAATGGGGGACTTCCCAAAACAGGTGCTCACCAGGGTTTTAACATACAATCGTTCACAGAGAAAGACTGCAGTTTCTCAAAATTTGAAATGAGTGGAAACCATATACTCTCATGTAATGCAGTAAAAATAGGAATAAATGCAGAAGTAGAAGCAGGCCTGCTGGTGGGTGGTGGGCTGCCTGGCTGGAGCTTCACAGGCATGACCCTACTGGTTCCTCTTTATCTTCCATGTTTCAACCGGACCCATCTTCAAGGACAGGCCCCTAGCCCCATCCAACCCATCACTAGGATTTCTTCTTCCCTGAAATTGTTTTGTTGGTGTTTTGGTTTTGTTTTTACTTGCTTGTCTCCCCCCACTTGAGTGTACCCTCTATGAAGGCAGGGACCTTTTCTATTGGGTTGAAAACTTTATCCTCAAAGTCTAGATCACTCCTCCGCCCTCAGTAGACTGAACAATGTCATCAGATGAACAACAATTAGTAACAGGAACATTATGCTGCAGGGACCGTCCTATGCACTTACACTGCTACCATAGCTACTCCTTACGTTCACTCCAAAGGAGGCATGGCCAGTGTCCCCACTGTCCCATGTGGAGTCGAAGCCTAAGCACAGCCAACTACTCACAAAGTGACAGCAGGTGAGCCAGAGGACTGAGGTCTGAGCAGGGCTGCCTGACATGGGCTGTGCTCTCAGATCCCAGGCCAGCCCTGTCCGTGAATGACTGTGAGTTACGTGACGTCTTACAAAGGTAACATGTAAAGATAGTTATTAAATAAGGATGAGAAGAAATCATCTAAACACTTTTTTAAAAAGATAGAAAAGGACCAAAATAAGTTAAAGGATTTCTGTATTCTATAAAGACAGAAGGAGAAATAAATGAATTAGGAAACTGAAAACAAAATAGGATAAAACCAAAGAGCCAGTTTGGAAGAAGGTGGGTGGTGGAGGAAGGGCAAAGGCAGGCACAGAAGCCGTAGTGGAAGTCACCGCAGTGTGTCACAATTCAAAGGAAAGATGGGAGGGGACATCTCCATAGATCTGAAGGTGGCGTTTGGTAAAATTCAATGTCCATTCCTTAATTTTGAGGTATGATTGATTTTAACTTTTTGAAATAATTTCAAATGTATGGAAAGTTGTTGAAAAGTACAAAAAACTTTTTCAAGTTTCACCCATTTGTCAGTGTTCTGCCACATTGATCCCAAATGGGACATTGGGGACGCTGGCCTTGCCTCCTTCTGCCACATTGTCGTTCTGCTCACATACAGATCTACCTTCAGGGAGATTGGGGGTCCAAGCAGCCCCTTCAGCCTTCAAGGGCCCTGGGTTCCTTTCTGCCTCAAGAAGGGCGGGGTGGCCCCAGGGCTCACCCCCTTGGTTTCTGTTGTGTTTTCTTCTTGACCCTATGAATCCTCACTATTTTGTGAACTTACTGGTGTCTTTAAATACATTGTTTTAAAAATATTTTCTCAAGTTTTTCTCACTGAGAGGAGAGACCTTATTAGCCTTTGTAGTCATGGGGAGGGGATGGAAGCCAAGAGGTCTGCGGAAGATGGCTGTTAAGGACCTTTCCCCCAGCCTGCTGTCCACCCCCCTGCAGCCTGCTTTGTGGGGCCTGTGGCCATTCTTACCAGGGCCGTTGGGGCCTCCCCAGTGTGTTTCAGGTTTCTTCCCAGCCACCCACAGCCATACCATGTCCTGTACCCCTCTCCCTGCTGGCCAGCCAGCCTCCCTCCCCACCTGCTCTCCGGCCAGCAGTCCCATTGCCTGGAAAGTGTGAGCCCTTCAGCGTTCACTGTCCTTTTTAGTGAGGTTTTAGATGGGACTAGTACAACTAAATAAGTGTGTTCCATCTTCCACCTGTAATTACGAATTAAAGCATTATTTGTAACCTTTTTAAAAAAATATATATTTTATTGGTTTTTTACAGAGAGAAAGGGAGAGAGATAGAGAGTTAGAAACATCGATGAGAGGGAAACATCGATCAGCTGCCTCCTGCACATCTCCTACTGGAGATGTGCCCGCAACCCAGGTACATGCCCTTGACCGGAATCGAACCTGGGACCTTTCAGTCCGCAGGCTGACGCTCTATCCACTGAGCCAAACCGGTTTCGGCTACTTGTAACCTTTTTTAAAAGAACACTGAAAAAACTAGTTTGACTTGTTAAATTATAGCACACATATACAGTGAAATTCCAAACAATGTTGGGTGATGTTGGTCTAGTTATTGATCTACGGGACATTCTTGAAGCAGTTGAGGAAGGCAAAAATGGGGCGTTAGGAAGCCTGATGCCCAATAGCTTGTTGACACAATTCAGCATGTGGTGGATGTGGAGACCAGGTAGGCGTTGTCAGTGGGCAACAGCCCTTCTCTGCATTTCCGTTTCTTTGTTGTTTGGATATTTTTTATCCTCACCCAAGGATATGTTTATTAATTTTAGAGAAAGAGGAAGAGGGGAGATAGAGAGAGGGAGGGAGGGAGAGAGAAACATCGATCGTTTGCCTCTGATATACTTCCCAACCAGGATTGAACCCGCAGTCTTTTGATGTATGAGACAACACTCTAACCAGCTGTTTAGTTTTTTTTTTTAATTTCACAGTGAACATGTATCATTTTTCTGAAAACAAAATTTTTCAAAAATATGTAATACATGTGAATATATCATATATTAGCAATTAAGCTCCAGTTTTATTGAAAGACGAGTTAGCAACCATATGCAAAGAGAAAGATAGGTTTATGCCCTTGGCTTTTTATGTTTCCCGCTGTGTTACCCACTATCAGTTCCTGTCCTGGATTTAAAAAAGAAAAAAATCACACGGTTCCTGCCCTGTTCCTGTCTGGAGACCCTGCTGTGTTTTATCCTCACTGCTGCTGCACTCTGGTCTCTGAGAGGAGAGCCTTCAATCTCCTGGAGACAGGCCCAGAAATCTCAAGGAGCTGGGCAACTGGGCCACCACAGTGTCTCCTGCACCCTGGTCTGCTGGCCACTTTCCACACTTTCCAGTTTTATTGATCTTCTTATCCTGTTAGCTTCTAGCCCTATTCTCCTCCCCTGCCCTCACCCCAAAAAAGCTCCACTATAATCCTTTTATAAGCCTATCAAACTTTAAGGATATTTTTCCATTCAAATCTAGTTATGCCACAAATGGATAGAATGGAAATGTCTGTGAACTGGCAGAGGATTGGCTCCTCGGTGACCTAGCAGACACGTGTGCTATAATTGGATTTGGTTCGCTCAGTCTCTTTCACCACGTTTAAGCAGCTGCCCTCACGCTCTAGAACCAGAAGAGCAAAGCAGGTGCCTATGGTCTGTGCCAACACAGCCACGTAATTGAGTTACGCACAGCCAGACACTGCCAAATCGAGAGCCCACCTTTCGTTAGGGACGAGTTTAGTGGCTGAGTACAGTGCATTGGTGGCCTGTGTGGAAATGCCTGGGGAGGACAGATGGCGTTGCCTCCATAATGAACATTATTTTAAGGACAGAGCATAAACAGTATTGAGTAGAAGCTAAGAAGCTGAGAAGTCTCCTGATGCGCAAAAGCAAAAACCTGCAGTGTTTACTGCAGACATATTCTATCTGGGACATTGCTCTGAGCCCAGCACATTTGTTAATTCACAGGAACCTACTAGGGACCGCGAATCCATTTTCCAATTGAGGAAACAGGCCCCCAAAAAAGTAAAGTACCATGCCCATGGTCACCAGAGTAGTAACAGGTGGAGCTGGGATTCCAACCCAGGTATCCCCACGTTCCCACCCGAGTTCTAACCCCTTTGTTCTGCTGCCAGTGTCTCAGGGACTCTTAGTGTTTGTAAGTGAAGGAGTCAGCATCAGAAACCAAGGGGCAGTTATGGCCTTGGAGTGCCATGAGCATATGTTGTTTTGATTTAACTATAAAATGTGGGCTATAAAGAACAAGTTTTTCAAAATGCTTTTTACAGAGTCATAGAATTTATAGAGGACTAGACCATAGAGATTTCCTGAAAAGGCACCAGTTTAGATCACCACATTCAACAGGCAGCTTCAATGTAGAGCTCAGGGCAGCATCCTGCTCCAGATCCCATAATGTGCTCTATGTCTAGCCGGGCACTGCCACTGCTAGGTACACCAGCGTGGTGTTCCGTTTGTAATAAAACCCTCTGGTTTCAAACACAGAGAGCAGTCTGGAGTAAAGGTTTCGGGGGGAGAGGGGGATCATTGGCTGCTAAGGGGGGAAACTTTGAGACCAAGGGAGGCAGCAGGCCAGGCCAGGAGCAGTGCCTGAGATGGCCAGGTGACCCAGAGGCTGGTATTTCCCAGGAAGAGCACATTCAGTCGACTGTCATGTTGTGCCCACCCTGTCTCAAAAACCATTGTGGCTACAAGCTCCCAGGGGAACATCTTGTGTAAGGTTCCTCTTGGCACTGCTAGAAGGTTGGCACTGCCTGTAGTGGCTGCCTCTTGCCATCCCCACAAGAGAGTGGACAGTGGAGCTCCTCTTCCCAGGACCAGCTCACATAGCCTGAGGCGGAGCCCCATTGTACCAGCTGACTTAACCCTTACCAAACCCTGCCTCCTCAAGAAAGGAGGAATTGAATGGAAGTGTGTACATATATTATTTGAAGTATAATTTCAATTTCTTTTGCAATTAAAAAAATTTTATTGAATTCATTGGATGACATTGGTTAATAAAATTTTATAGATTTCCGGTGTACAATTCAATAATACATCATCTGTATACTGTATTGTGTGTTCACCACCCAAAGTCGTTTCCTTCCATCACCATTCATTCCCCCTTTACCCTTTCCTACCTGCCCCTACCGCCTTTCAGTTTCTTGTGCAATTTGGGATCAAATACGCAGAAAAGGATTAGCTAAATGTCTTTCAACAGATACCAGAACACTAGAGTATTTCTTGTTTAACTAATAATAAAAACATCAGATGTTAAAGCGGCATGTTCTTCTCCAGGGTAGTGGGCCCTGCGGTGATACACTAAATGGATTACAGTTGTGTCTGATTTGGGCGGCATGAATGTGCTCAGCCCTTTTATAAAGTGGCGAGAGATGGGTGTCTCCAGGGCCAGCTGGGGAGCCGCTGCTGGAGAGTTTCCTAAAAAATAGCAGTGAGCTTCGCTCTTGTCCTCTCTGTGTGCTCCATCCAAGGACCCACCTAGACTCAGCCTCAGAGCCATGACTCCCCCGTGACAGGAATGTCGGGAGGGGAGGGTTTCGTCACAGAGCAGTGTCACCACTAATTACCCCTGCCATAAAGAGGCCTGCTAAGGGGGGTGCAGGTGGGAGTGAGCAAAGTGCTGGGTGTCTCTCCCAGGATTACCCTCCAGTTTCACTGACCTGGGACCAGGCCCTGGCCTTCACACTTGCCGGGCATAGGAAGACCTGCTGTGGGCTTGTCTTCCTGCCAGAGCAGCCTTGCAGTGTTTCTGTCTTAACTGTATCCAAGCTCTGAGTTTAAAGCCCTCTCTTTATAATTTATGTATTGAGATAGTAAAGTGGCAGGCGTAAGGAGTGTGAAGTTTCCATTTAGTTTATGCCTCAGGATTTTTTCTTGCCCTCTACACTGGGCAAGGGGTGAAGGACGCCCTGTCTAAGAGGGATGCCTTATGCAGGAGTGTGGAAATCACTGGTTATGAACACCTGCAGTTTTGTCCCATCAGCATCATTAGTTTATGTGACACATTTGTTGAACACCTGTCATTTGCTGGGATACAGAGGAGGTGGAGGATGCCATGCACCCTCTGTTCCTCCTAGGATTACAGTGAGAGTCAGGAGGCCCCGGGGGAAAGCTTGTCCAGTCCCCAGGAGGTCATAGGCCACTCCCCACCGCCAGGAAGAACTATCATTTTTCTTTATTGGCTTGTATCTTTACACTGTTGGCCTCCTACCAGGATTAGTTGATGACCAGGTGAGATATAGAGTGTAACCCAGCATAGGTTAATATTAACACTATTGCCCTAGCCGGTTTGGCTCAGTGGATAGAGCATCAGCCTGCAGACTGAAGGGTTCTGGGTTCAGTTCTGGTCAAGGGCGTATGCCCGGGTTGTGGGCTAGAGCCTTAGTGGGGGGCATGCAGGAGGCAGCAGATCAATGATTCTCTCGTCATTGATGTTTCTATCTCTCTCCCCCTCTCCCTTCCTCTCTGAAATCAATTTAAAAAAAAAAATGAACACTGTTAACTAATACTAATCCCACAGGGGTGGAGATGAAGAGGTCAGATCCTGGGAATGGGGACTAGAGGGATTTAGCACCGATTTTCATCTGCTCCACCTCCCCACGAGAATACACATGCATCACATGGTCCCTGATTTTGTGGTTCCCAGTGCGTGTCATGATGCCTGTATCACTTTAGGGCACTGAGTCCCAGGATTCTCTCCCAGGTCTTGGCACACAGGCCCTGAGGCTTATTTGACTGTGTTGTCCCTTGATCCCTCCCTGCTGCAGCCCTGGGTCAGACGTCATGTGTTAAGAGCCCAGAATTCATCATAAAAGAGCTTGTGTCCAGAAAGAACCCCTTGTGTCTGTCTGAGACACAGAGAAAGGAAAAGGGGATATAACATAGGAACTGAGAAGGATGTGTGCATATTTCCAGCATGTCCTCCCCTCAGCTCTGCATTGTTCTGTCTGCTGGCAAACATTCAAATTTTCAGAATCTTCCTTTGGCAGCTCCTTGTTCATCATATATGATAAAATCAGCTATTTTTCCTGAAATGGTACCTGTCCTTATGCTTTAGATGATGAGCTATGTTGGCAACTGGTCACCATGTACGTACAGTAAGATTAATATTTAGTGTTTCACCAAAAGTGCTAGTCTAAGTGGAAGATGAAGGGATATGGATCCACCCAAGGTGTTCAACTCACTTGTCCTAATGGGGAGTGTCTAGCTGTTCCCTCAAGGCATTCCAGAAGGAGGTCTAAGCAGGAAACAGGGTCCTTGTCAACAAGTCAGGCTGTTCGGGGATTTATATCTTTTTTAGAGGCCTGGTGCACTGATTCATGCACCTGTGGGGATCAGGCCAAAGGCTCTCTGACATCCCCCAAGGGGTCCCAGATTGTGAGAGGGCGGTTCTGGGTGACACACACCAGAATCAGGGTCCCTCCTCTCTGGTTCCAGGGTGTGTCACCCGAGAACTGCCGCTGCCAAGTCACTGCAGCTCAGCAGCTCCTGCAATGAGCACCTGTCCCCTGGTGGTCATTGCACATCATAGCTACTGGTCAGACAGTCGCTTAGGCTTTTATGTTCCTAGGAGTCTGACACATCTTCATCTTTCCTTATAAAAAAGCCAAGGGTCCTAACCGGTTTGGCTCAGTTGATAGAGCATCGGCCTGCAGACTCAAGGGTCCCAGGTTCGATTCCGGTCAAGGGCATGTACCTTGGTTGCGGGCACCTACCCAGTAGGGAATGTGCAGAAGGCAGCTGATCCATGTTTCTCTCTCATCGATGTTTCTAACTCTCTATTCCTCTCCCTTTCTCTCTGTAAAAAAAATCAATAAAACATATTAAAAAAAAAAAAAAACAACAACCAAGGCTTCAAATTCAACTAAGATCACTTGAGTTTCTCTTACATGTCAGCTGTCCCAGGAGATGAGGACATGTTTCTGAACATACATATGGGTCCACAAGAGGTCATATAGCTTCAGGAACCTGGGGCTTAGATTGTCATGACTTCACCCTCTTCTTACTATAGTGGAATCTAGACCAGAAATCATTTGTTTCTTCCAGGATACTTCTTCACTGAAAATTCACTTGCCCTAAGAGCTTTTCTGCGGAAACCAGTCTCTCCTGGCCTTCTCTTATCTCAGTGTGCCGCACTGCCTCCCCACCCAGTCCCTGGGGAGGATGCCAGTTCTCAGGGGCAAAGGGTGGGGCGAGCTAGACCTTGGCTCCAGTCACTGTTTTTTGAAATGGAAGTATCTGTCTTATAAAATTACACTATAATTTTTGAGAAAGGGGCAGGGGATGGGAGTTGGGGGCGGGGGGGCCGGGAAGTTGTGAGGAAAGTGAGTATCACCCCTTTCTATATGTGCAAATAAAGTCGAGCTGAAGAATCACAGAAAAGCTGAAAGGGAGGGCAGATCTCTAATGTCCGAGGAGAGAGGAGAGAGCTTCAGGTTTGGGCAAACAACTTGGCTGTGGGATCTACACAAGATCTGCTCATCCTGAGCTGGTTTCCACCCCAAACTTGGCCCCTGGTGGACTACAGAGTTGGGTTTAAAGGGAACACGCAGTGGATTTTTAGCTACTGGTTGTCTCTGAGAAAACATTATTTTAAGACGAAAGTGTCCATGTAGAAACTGCTGGCCAGCCTTACATTGTTATCACATTTCTATGCAAATTAGCTTAGTAGGCAGGACACCTAGACAAGAGGCCAGAGTGCTGGGAACGGAGGAATGCGCCCTGCTTCTGACTCTCTCTCGGAACACAGAAGCACCGTGCAGGTAGCCAGCAATGGCGTTCTTCAACAGTGAGCACTCCTGTCTGTTTTCAGTCACCACTGTCACTCCATCTCCTTGACATTAGGTCCTGTAGACAGTGCTCAGGGGCTCAGTGTTTATGAAATAACTAGAGGCCTGATGCACGAAATTTGTGCAAGGGCCTTGACCCCCCACCGTTGAGCTTTGTCCTGAAGGAAGGACTTCCGGAAGGACGTCAGGTCTAATTAGCATATTACACTTTCATTATTATAGATAACTGCTGAAGCCCAACCACAGTGTCTCCTCAAGTCTAAGTGCTACCGAGCAGAGGGCAAACCATCCTAAGGGTTACTAAGAAGGAAGGAGACAACAGCTGTCAAGTGAAAGACACAACTTGATTTGGGGGACGTTCACTTGAAAAATGTATGTTAGAACAGACAAACTGATACTTGCATTTTGACATTGAGAAGTTTATTGTCATTTTGAAGACCATTGAGTTAGGAATAGTTGAGTTAGGAATTAACTCAATTTTGAAATTATGTGGATACTAAGGGTCAGAGTAGAAGTTAGTCTTATTGCTTCAAATACATAAAGTGAATATTTCATTTAGTCATGTTCATCTTGCTTTCAAATTGTAGACATTTAGATTTATAAGGTAGGAGTTCGTTGTTACCACACCTGAGGAACCAGAGCCCAGGCATCGTGATTGCCTCCTAAAAAGACTGGGAAACTGGTTTCATGGACCAGCCTTCTCTTTCAAAGTAGATCTTCGAGCTTCCGGCATCTTAATTTCAGTCCTTCAGTCCCTCAGTCCCTTCGGAACAGATCTTTCTTATTCCCAGGTCAGGTTGTATCGCTCATCTGCTAGAAGCCCTCTGTAATTCGGATCTCTCTACCCCTGGTATTGCTCACATTTCTCTATCAAAGTACCTCTGGCTGTGAGATAGATCCAGTGCTAAAATGCCTGTCACCAGCAGTTTCTTTGAAGACCTTGGTTTTATCTTGAGTTTTTGTAGACTTTGCATTCTACTCTGATACTTGTGAATGTAAATAGGTTCTAAATTATGCGACCTCTTCTTCGTTAAATTACCTGAATTTGTTTCCTTTGGATTGATTTGTTCATTCAACAAATATTTGAGGTCCCACTGTGCTCAGGCGGTGTTAGCTATGAAGGCTAAAGTGGTGAATAAGACAAAGACCCTCCTCTGTGAGAATTTCTGATTAAGGATCCTGTATTACTAATTTAGGCCTTGTGAAATAGAATCAGTAGTGTCCTAATTTAAGGTTC
>NW_006293007.1:3270098-3277852 GCF_000327345.1 Myotis davidii
GACCTTTCAGTCCGCAGGCCGATGCTCTATCCACTGAGCCAAACAGGTTCCGGCCATAACATTATTTTCGTTGCTACTTCATAACTGTAATTTTGCTACAGTTATGAATCGTAATGTAAATATCTGATATGCAGGATGTACTTTCATTGTTACAAATTAAACATAATTAAAGCATAGTGATTAATCACAAAAACAATATGTAATTATATATGTCTTTTCCAGTGGTCTTAGGCAACCCCTGTGAAAGGGCGTTCAACCTCCAAAGGGGTCGCGACCCACTGGTTGAGAACCGCTGATCTAGAGCATTGTGGAAAAGGCTTCCATGTACATACAGTATGCCTGGGCTGTGGCATGGAGCAGCTCTGGGAGGACACCAACTGGTGACAGTGGATGCCTTTGGGAGAAAAGAAGGTGTTTTTTGGTTTTGTTTGTTTTTTGCAATATGCACATATTATGTAGCCTTTTAAATTTGAAATATAACACATACAAATCGCTTCTCGGCCTTTTGGCTAAGATCAAGTGTAGTATCTGTTCTTATCAGTTTAATAAATCACATACAGAAGCATATAAAACAAGTACAATGAATAATTATAAAGTAAGTGCTCATGTAACCACCAGCCAGACCAGGCACCCAAAAGCCCCCCTAGGTACTGTCGGTACTGTCACAATGTCCACGTCATTCTCGCACTTCATCTCATCACATAGACATTATCTCATGTCATCACAAGGAGGGTAAGAAGAGTGCAATACCAATATTTCGAGAGAACACATTCACATAGTTATTGAAGTATACTATCATTGTTCTGTTTTCAGGATGCCATTTCTGTGCTTTATGTAAATGAAATCATACTGAGTTAATCCTTTTTATCTCCCCTCTTTCACTCAACAGTGTTTTGTAAGATGTATCCTTATTGTGTACAGCTGTACTTTGTTCATCTCCGTGGTTTTGGAATATTGTAGGCTATCCGCTACTGATGGACATGGGGCTGCTGCGAACATTCTCTTACCTGCGTTGTTGAGCACGTGTGTGTGAGCCTCATTGAGTGGGTTACGTGCCACAGAGCACGTGTCTGCCCTGCACTCGACCTGACCTGCAGCCGCTCAGCACTGTGAACCCCTGCTCAGCGCCTCCCAGCACTGTGCATCCTCAGACTGTTAAATGATTGTCGATCTGTTGGGTATCTAATGGTATCTCATTGTGGTTTCCATTTGCATTTCTCTAGTTATTAGTTATTAATGAGTGACGATCCTTTCATATGTGATTAGCCATTTGGGTACATTTTATGAAGCGCCTGGTTAGGACTTTTGCCTACTTTTCTCTTGGTACTCTGGATTTTTCTTACTGATTTATTGGAAAAGTTAATATATTCTTCAGATGAATTCGTTGGCTCTATATATTCAGGTAGTTCCCCTACTCTGTGGTTGGTCTTTTTATTCTTGGTGGTGTCTTGATGAAAAAAAAAAATTTGATTTTTTTATAATTCAATTTATCAATCTTTTAAAATTCCTGTTTTTATATCTTAAGTTCTTCTCTACCTCTTCTTTTACATAATAATTTTTCTATATTATTTTCTAAAAGCATTCGAGCTCTGTCTTTCAGATTTAAGTCCTAACCTTCCAGAAGCTTATATTTTATTTTTATATATAACTAGAGGCCCGGTGCACAAAATTCATGCACTGGCGGGAGGGGGGGCATCCCTCAGCCCGGCCTGCGCCCTCTTGTAGTCTGGGACCACTCAGGGGATTTCCACCTACTGGATTCCCCTGAGGAACAGGCCTAAGCTGGCAGGCGGACATCCCTGTCACAATCCGGGTCCCTCTCACAGTCTGAGACCCCCTCGCGCCTTACCGCCCGCCTGCTTACTGCTCCTTACTGCTCAGCTTGCTGTTCCTTAGCGCTGCTGCGGAGGCGGGAAAGGTTCCTGCCACCGCCACTGCGCTCACCAGCCGTGAGCCCAGCTTCTGGCTGAGCTGCACTCCCCCTGTGTGAACGCATTGACCACCAGGGGGCAGCTCCTGAGTTGAGTGTCTGCCCTCTGGTTGTCATTGCACATCATAGCAACCGGTCATTCCGCCAGTCGGTCGATTTGCATATTAAGGTTTTATTATATAGGATGTAATCCAACTTTTCTTTTCCTTCTCCCCCTCACCTCTCCTTTCCCCTTCCTTTTTCTCCCCTTATTTCTTTTCTTTTCCCTTCCTTTCTCCTTTCTTTTCATCCCTGGGTACCTGCTTGTTCCAGCACCATATATTTAAAGACGGGCCTTTTTTCGCTGCTCTGTAATCCATTTGTCATAAGTCATGTATCCACATGCACACAGGCCTGTTCTGGACTCTGTTCTCTGTGGCATTTCAGGCTTGGCTGTTTTCATTAGTCAAGATTTACAGTTAGTCTAGATTTCTGGAACAACAACCCCCCCCCCCAACGTGCCACACACACACACACACACTGTTGTTCTTTTGCCAGGGTCCTGGCAAGTGTTGACCCTTTGCATTTCCATGTACATTTTAGAATCCACTTATCCAGTTGCATGGTCTCTGTTGAGATAGGGATTGGGATTGCACTGAATCTGTAGGTCAGTCCCTTCATCTGGAAAGTGTTAATCCACAGAGCCCTAGTGCAAGCATCGAACTCGGTGTTGAAGCAGTAAGAGCTTCCCTGGAAATGGGCAAGAGGTGAGGATGCTGCTCTGGCCACTTCCTCACAGCTCAGGCAAGCAGCCAAACAATGGTGGCATTTGCAGATGAAATGACAATATACACAGAAAACCAGAGGATTGACAGATACTTCTTAGGATTAAGGCTAAGCAAGCTAGCTGGACACAAAAGTGATTACCAAAATCATTTTTTTATATTGCAGCAGCAGCTAGAAAATTGTCTTTTTAAAGATACTCTATTTACAATAGCATCAGAACATAACAAATACCTAAGAATAAATCTAAAAAATTATGTGTTGTGGGAAATATAAAAACCATGAATAGCTGAGACATGGAACAGAACAAGGCAAAGGGCTGAGTCTAATAGGCAGTAAGTCTTTTTCTAAGGCTCTGTGGTACAGGTGCGGGGAGCAGTGACCACTACCAAAGAGTGCCCACGCCTGCAGACATGTGTCTAGGCCAGAGGACACACAGGAAACGGGGAAGTGGTCAGTACATAAATGGTGGGTGAATTTTCTCTCTCATAAACAAAATCATATTGCCAAACATTGTTTTCCTAGTGGCGGAAACTTGCCATCTGCTAAGTTCCCTCATATAGGAAATGAAGTTAAGTGGAATTTAGTGCATTTTAATGAAGAATACCAAATTTACTCCAGACTGTTAGTAGTTGGATATAACTTTATTCCTGTTCACTTTGTACTAAGAATAAATGTATTAGAAAAACAAGATGACACACAGCTGAAGGTTTGGCTCTTTGCTTTGGAGAGATTGCTCGTTTGTTTTCGTTTGCTGTCAGAGGCCCCACGCACTGAGTTCTTGGGAAGGCAGAGTGAACACTCAGATGGTGTGGTGACACATGGTCTCCGTGAAAATCGAGCTGCTTCCGCTGCTTAGCCAATAGCATGTGGGTGACCAGGCAGCGTACCTGTGGACATCTCCTGAGTTGGCATCCTCTAGGCCTGTAGCTTTTGCAGTTCTGACCCTGTTTCGTTGGGGTCACGGTTATTTGGGGAAAGCCATCATCTCTGTACCAGAACAGCCTGGTTCTGCTATCTTTGTGCAGCTGTCCTGCAGAGATCTGGTCCTTTTGTATCTTGGAGTGTTTCTTTTCATCACCAAAACTCATCATGTGGAAGTGGGCGTGGCTTTTTTTAAAAAATTCTGTCACAAACGGAGTGCGCATGGTGTCACTTCATATATACCGACAGTTTGGTAATTCAGCCTTGTCATGTTACGGTGTCTTATGTCGTGTCTGTCAGTCCCTCTGGAAGTGGTGTACACGTTGCTTGCAGCACCTGTGCAGATGGTGTGATATGATTGGCCGTTTTGGATTGCCATGTACAAACTGTGAGGCTCCTTACTGCCCCTCATGGTCTCCAGACTCGATCGCACATGCTTGGCTGCAGAGCAGTCGCAAGCACACACCTCCGGCGTGTATCAGTTTATATAGTAAACTAGTGGCCCGGTGTCTACATGCTAAACTAGTGTGTTGGGGGGGTGTCCGTCAGCCCGGCCTGCACCCTCTCCAATCTGGGATCCCTCTCGCAATCTGGGACTGCTGGCTCCGAACCGCTCACCTACCTGCCTGCCTGATGGCCCCTAAGTACTCTGCCTGCCGGCCTGATCTACCCCAACTGCCCCCCTTCCGGCCTGATCACCCCTAACTGCCTCTGCCTCCGCCCTGCCACCATGGCTTTGTCCGGAAGGTCTCCAGAAGGTCTCCTGGTCTAATTAGCATGTTACTCTTTTATTAGTATAGATGTTAGCACCTCTGACTTCTTTATTTTTTGTAGCAGAAAAAAATAAAGTGGAAGTTTGTTGTCACCTTGGGTAACTGAGGCTTGCCCCCATCTTGGAGGTCAGAAGTCAGTGGAACAAGCCCACTCTGTGTAGCTTGCTGGGTGCTACGATGCACTGTGGGACCAGAAACACCTACCGAGCCAGAAATGGGTGCTCCCTTCTGTTCTAATGGTAGCACCTTCATTAAGCATCCGTTCACCATTTGTTAACTACAGGGTTCCCTTTAGTAAATATGTTTTTAAAAGAATATACGTGAATTCTTAAATCCACTTTATGTTATTTCCAATGTTATGGTCAGTCTTCCTCCCTTCACACCCGACAGTTTTTGCACAAGGATGCCCATACATTTTGCTCCTGATATTGAGGATTGGCCTTGAAATCATTGGAAAGTATCCCAAGTTCACCATAGCAAATCGGTGAAAACGCCAGGAGTGGGAGGGTAAAGAGACTTGTACAAACCTAAGATGCTTGTGGTAGTATTTGTGTAGAAGAATTTTACAGCTCTTAACTTTAAAAATAAAAAGAGGAAGTATTAATTAATATTGAGACTATTAGCCTAAACTGCGATAGCCTCTTTTATGTTCCTCTTTCTGTAAGAGCAGTAGTTTCAACACAGTGTTGGACTTTTGGTGGTGTCATGGGACTCTTCCTGGCAGGTGCCCTTTTTACACCCCTTTCTAGTTCAAGAACCTGTTTGTGAGCCACTCCAACAGGCTGCACTTGAGTATGTTTTGGAACAACTGTGTCAAGGTTATTACTCTGTGTACAATTTAAATTAAAGTAAGCCACTATTATTCATGGGAAGAATTGAAAATTCATTTTTTAAATTCTGCTCCAAGAGGTATTTGGAAAAGTTGGGTCAAATCTTAGGGTCATGATTGATTATATAAGAGTCAGGCAGTCTTGGATACCAAGCACAGAAGTGTAATATACCAAGTATCAGTCCTGGTTAGTTTCTCTCGTTTGGTTCCCATAACATGGGTCATCGAAGGAGTCGAGTACAGGTTATATTCTGCCATACCTCTCTACCTCCTTCAAGATTAGCAGTGCTAACTTACAAAGCTTTATTTTTTAATTACAGAAATAACTCATTTATACTGTTAAAACATCAGAATACATTAAGGCCGAAAGCCTATTCTTTCACCACCTGCACTGGTTTTTACTCCCCAGTGGTGCAGTCCTATTAACGCAGCAGAAAGTAAGACTTTTTCAATACACTGACCAATAAGAAGCTAAATTAAGTGGCATTCAGAACACATATGGAAATATCTAACAGGGATTAGGGATGTTATTATCGTTGTGCTCAATTTGATTATTATGATACAGGTTTTTTTTAAATCGTGAAATTTTAAAAAAAGCCAAATGAGGTTTCAAAAAGTAAAGAGAGCCCATGAGATGATAATCACAAACTTTGATAAACTATAAACAAAAATAGTACAGTAACATCTTCACTGTTTGGAATCTTGGAAAAGTTTATATAATTTCTACAAATTTGATATTTTCTTGCCTTTTTTGAGGAATTTTAAATACAAATTTTATGGGGGACCGGAGGATTTTAATCTGCTCTACTTCTTAATTATAATGGATTTGTTTTAGTGTTTTGGTGACAACTGAGTCTCTTTTTGTGAATGTCGGTTACTGTCTGTGTTTAAAAGTGGCTGATGCTTTCAGGACCTTTTAGTGCATGTAAGACTTAGATGCCTGAAATGACCCCAACATCATCTTGTCTGCCGATGCCCTTGTGTTAGAGTATACTGTACAGTCACGTCTGTGCTGTGCCACTTAGCGACGTGGTGGCCATGAGCACGGCATTTGGGCTCTCAGTGTGTGTGTGCTCTCATCTCCACATGGTAAGCGATGTCTGCCTGGCACTGTCTTTATAAGTAAGGCCCATGGAGTGTGCTTAGAGGGCTTACCTGTCACTTCTTAGAAGCCACGCTGAGAGTGTCATGGGTGTCAGGGTGGCCCTTGGGGGTAAATACAGGCTTCCCTGCAGTGTCAAGAACGTGAGAATACCCAAAGGTTCCAAATATACAAGCTGTGACTACAAAATGAGCTCATAAGGTAATCCTGCAAACTGGAGACTGAACAAAGGGTATAAAAGTGAGTGAGGGTTGAAGTCAGGCAAGGAGGCCATTCAGAAAATGAAAGCTTTTCATTGGAAAAGGCTGGATGTTTTAATGTTAAGAGACCCAAACAAACATAGTGACGTTACTCATTTAAAATGGTTGCATAGTCACTGAGTAGTTACAGTATTTATGAATCAAGTTTTTATTCCCATGGTCTTCTAAGTATCCTGTAGGCCTCAATACCCTTGCCCTGCTGCACGCAGTACAGGAAGTAAGGGAGCCAGAGTTGCCCACAAAGTGGTTCAATTCAGGCCTGGGCATGAGGGGACAGAGCTGAAAAATATCATAACCTGGCACCTGCCCTCCAAAAGTGTCTAGTTGGGGAAGATAATACCTGTTTAGAGCACCAGGAAGTGCTGAGTGGCTAGCTCAGAGTAACACATCTGCTCTAACTTGGAAAGAAGGAGAGGCCTGTAGAAGAACCCTGAGCAGGAGGTGGACAGTTAAGGTTGGAAAGAGGAGCCAGAGTGCTCAGTGGGAAGAGGTGGTGATTGCGATGGAAGCCCTGTGGGCATGCCCTGGGCGCAGGCTGGTGTGGGCCAGTGGTCTCAGCACCTTCCGTCTCAGGACCCCTTCACACTAGGGAAAAGTATATAGGATTCCAAAAAGCTTTTGTGATGTGGGTTTAGCTACCAATATTGACCACATTTGAAATTAAGCCACACAAAAAAAGTTTTAAGCATTATTCATTAATTCATTACTAAAATAACTAACCTATTACATGTGAACAGAAATAATATACTGTTATGAAAATAGCCATGTTTTCTAAAACAACTCTAATGAGAGGGCAGCAGTTTTTTTGTTTTTGTGGGGTGTTTTTTTTTCAAATCTTTAATGTCTGGCTTCATAGGAGATAGCAGTATTCTCCTGGGTGCCTCTGAGTTCCGTTTGGGTTGAAGTGTAGGAAGGCTTGACTGGGAAGAAGAGTATTTTAATAGCCTGTTCAGATTGTTGTGGATGTTTTCTTTGATTTTTTTTTTTATTGCTTAAAGTATTACAAAGGGTATTACATATGTGTCCTTTTTTTTCCCCCGCCCTTGACAATCCCTTGGCCTCCCCTACCCCCCAGTGTCTTATGTCCATTGGTTATGCTTATATGCATGCATACAAGTCCTTCGGTTGATCCCTTACCCCCCTCGCTCCTGCCCCCCCGCCCTCCCCGGCCTTC
>NW_006293007.1:3278693-3281918 GCF_000327345.1 Myotis davidii
TTAATTTTGATCTAGGGTTTCTGAAGTTCTTTTTTTTTAAATATATTTTATTGATTTTTTACAGAGAGGAAGGGAGAGAGATAGAGAGTTAGAAACATCGATGAGAGAGAAACATTGATCAGCTGCCTCCAGCACATCTCCTACAGGGGATGCACCTGCAACCCAGGCACACGCCCTTGACCGGAATCGAACCTGGGACCCTTCAGTCCGCAGGCCGACGCTCTATCCACTGAGCCAAACCGGTTTCGGCTGAAGAGACTATCTTGACTCCATTGTATGTTCTTGCCTCCTTTGTCAAATATTAATTAAGCATATTAGTTCAGGCCGTTTCTTTGATATTACACCAAAGCTTAACAATAGGTAGTTTCTTGAAGGAACCTGCAATGTGGAATCTAAAACCATATTAATAAGCTGTCTGTACATTTCATCACATTAAAATCCAGAGGACTATCTTGCACTTTGAATGGCTCTTTTGTCCTTGAATGATATTGAAACACCATTTATTGATTCCTTGGAAAATACTGGTCACTGAGTTACAAATATTCTAACAGTTGGCAAATCATGGATAGATTTCAGTGCCTGTATCAATAAACCCCATTGTTAGTATCCCCCTGATCTCATCCTCATCCCGGGAAGCTGTCAAACTCGCCCTGGCAGATAGCTTTCCAAGCTTCCCGGAATTCTGGAAAGACATACAGAGCTTCATTACTTTCCAACCCTACGTTGACCCTCTAGACCTATTTCTTAATCTTGTATCAGCCTAAAGGATAAATGGAATCAATGTGTAAGTACGTGGAAAGCTTTAGATGGCACCTGACCCAGGTAAGCACTCAGTAAATAGTAGTGATTATTGTTATTTGCACTTTTCTGTGTCGCTGTCATCATATGTAACATGTGTTGACCATAGCCCAAAAAGAGGAGTGAAAGGTGCTTTGTGGAGCACCAGGGTACAGGCTCCTGCTGGGTGTGTGCAATAGCTCACTTGGGCAAGCTTCAGACTTCCCCTGTAGGTCACAGCAGCAGCAGACCTGAGGGTACGTCTTTCGTCTTTCATGTGACCTTTTCTTAACTTGCCTGCACCTGTGACCAGTTGTCATGTTGGTGTGAATGTCCATGCCCCTCACCGCCTCCTCCTCATTTGCCTCTTGTTCCATTGCTCACATGGTACTGGCATGTGGTGACTGGTGCTCAGATAATATTCAAATGAATGCATTTAGAGGAAATTGATTTTGAACAGCACTCAAAGTGGTTTTAGACTTAAGAAGTATAGAAATTTTATCATGTGAAGCATATGGTCTGAGCAGTGACTAGTGTGTTTTTTTTCTTCTCATTTATTTAAGGAATATTTAACCTCTATTCACTGCATCCCATCTTTTTTTCTTGAATATCTATTCAGACCAAAAATAGTAAACAGCTCAAAGTGTTTCACAGTAATTTGGGGTTAAACATTTTTGTGATCAATATACTTTGCTTTCTGCTTTTCAGATGTTCCTCCTCCTGAACAAGAGAAGCTTTTTATCCAGAAGTTACGTCAGTGTTGTGTCCTCTTTGACTTTGTTTCCGATCCACTAAGTGACCTAAAGTGGAAGGAAGTAAAACGAGCTGCTTTAAGTGAGATGGTGGAATATATCACCCATAATCGGAATGTGATCACAGAGCCTATCTACCCAGAAGTGGTCCATATGGTAAGTGATTGCAGCCTAACCAGCGTGTCCCAACCCTGAGCTACGACAGGACTCTGACATCTTAGAATAAGCTGAGATACTGGAGCCTAACACAGCACTTCCCACAAAGAAGTCCTCCTATCCCAGAGTTTGTACTTGCACCTTGAAGAATGGAAATCTTTGCAGTGTGCCCTGGATTATCATGATGATAACAGTGAGGGAAATAGGGTGCCTTCTAGGGACCCATTGAAGAGTTCATTTATTTAATCCTCACAGTCACCAAATGGGGTAGAAATGTTAGAATTTTTATTTCTACTTACTATGTTATCCTCTTCAAATTTTTGTGTGTGTTTTAACATACATAACCTTAGTATAATAATGCCCATACATAATATAAAAGTAAACATGTTCTCCATACATGTACAGGAAAATTCTAGTAGTGGGTTCAGTGCAGATAGTGATAGGACCCAGCTGGTATCAGGATAGTCCACCCTGATTGGCTGAGCCGGCCTCCATCTGTCAGTGCCATGTCAAGACACACCCAACTCTGTCCTACAGTTAATGAATGGCTGGTTTCATTCAGCCCCCAAATCTCAGTCCCCTGCTGTCTCCTACTTTAGAACCTGTTTCAGGTTTTTGCATTGTCTCACTGTGACCTCAGTGGGTACCACCTGGAAACATTTCATACGAGACCTAAGGTTATTAAAACTTACTGTTTGGCATTGAACTCGTTTCTCATTCTTTTTGAATTATTGGTATTTTATCTGCCTTTGAAATTAGTAGTCCTCAGTTATTAGGGAGTCCTTGTTGCTTAAGATAAAATTTTAAATTCTTATTTTCATTCAACTCCTTACATTCAGTGATTCCTTCCCCCCCCCCCTCGCCCAAAGCTATATATTTCAGAATTGACTAGACTTGTTGACCTAAAATGTGTTTATTTCTCACTTTTGTATGTTTGCTTTAGAAAAGAAGATGAAAGTAATGTTCTTTTTGTAATTCGCAATCTATTATGTCAGGAATTGAGATCAACTTGATTATCCTATATAATAAAAGGGTAATATAGTAGGTCTTGGGGTTATATCGGAAATCCATTCCTATGGCTCGACGTAACACGATTTTCGCCGTAAGTTGGAATCCACCTACATAAGCACCTACGTCACTCACATGGAGCACATACACAGCAGTAATGAAGTGAAACAGTAAAAAAAATTTAAAAGAAAGATAACAATTCCTGACTTTTACTTGTAGTAAATAAATCATAAAAAACATAAAGCACATATGTACATACGTTGAAATGATGGAACTTTTTTATTTTTATAAATAAATGGGAGATGGGGACATAACCACAAAACGATATGCGTCAAGTCCGACATAACCCGAAGACTGTCTGTATGCAAATCGAACGAACAGGGCAACGACCAGTGGTTATGACATGCATTGACCACCAGGGGGCAGACACTCAACCAGTAGGTTAGCTTGCTGCTGGGGTCCAGCTGATTGGCTGGTCCAGACACTCCCTGGAGCCCTCCCATGGCCCCTCCCTGGCTGGCCAACCCCCCGT
>NW_006293007.1:3282064-3290547 GCF_000327345.1 Myotis davidii
TCTAGTTTTAATATATTATTGTTAACTCTTTAAAGTTCCAAATTTATCAGTGTATTGTCAGAATAGGGCTGTGAAGGCCGAGTAGGTTCCTCCCCAAACTCACACCTGAAGAATAAATAGTCACAGGTAAATATACTGAATAATAAATACTCTAAAACCTTACCCATTTACATTAAGGAAAATTTGGGAATATCTTTTTCTCTTATTAATTTCAATTCTCAATTACTTTGGAAAGCCTCCCAAACTCCAGAATCACAAAGAAAAATCTCTGATATTTTCTCCTCATACTGTTATATTTTCTTGTTCACAATACACTTTATAATCCTCCTGGAATTTTATTTTTAGATAATACTGTGACTTTATTTTTTTAACCTTTAACATTATTTATTGTGGTATGTAGCATACATACAAAAAGGTAAATATAAATACATATATAGTTTAAAGAATAACAAAATAAGCATCCACGGACCTACCACCTGGCTTAAGAAGCAAAATATTGCTAGGGCCTATGAAGATTTTTTATTGTTTAAAGTATTACATATAGTATTATATATGTCTCCTTTTTCCTCCATTGACCTCTCCTGTCCACCCCCACCTCCCAGCCCATTCCCTCACCCCTCTAATGTCTGGATCCATTGGTTATGCTTATATGCATGCATCCAAGTCCTTTTATTGATCTCAAACTGCCCCCCCCCCCCGCCTTTCCTCTGAAGTTTGACGGTCTGTTGGATACTCCTCTCTCTCTGTATGTATTTTTGTTCATCAGTCTGTGTTCATTATATTCCACAACTGAGTGAGATCATGTGATATTTATCTTTCTCCGACTGGCTTATTTCACCAGCCATACTGTCCATCCATACTGTTGCGAATGGCAAGAGTTGTGGGTCTGATCCCTGGTGTGAGGCGTGCAGGAGGCAGCTGATCAGTGTTTCTCGCTCTCGCTTCCTCTCTTTCTAAAATCAATAAAAACATTTTTTTTAAAAGATAGGGAATAGTCATTACCCTTCCAATAAAGTGCTATATGCTACTCCTTTGTAATCAGGCCTTCCACTTCTCCATTATCCCTGACCACCACCCATCTGTCCTCCAGTCCTGTCATTTTGTCTTTTCCAAAATGTCATATAAATGGAGTCTGGCTTCTTTCACTTGGCATAATGTGTTTGAGAGTCATTCACGTTGTTGATGTATAAATAGTTCATTCCTTTTCATTGCTTGGTAGTATCTCATTTTATAGAAGTACCAGAGTTTATCCATTTTCTAGTTGAGGAAAAGTTGGATTATTTCGAGTTTTTGGCAATAAAACTATTATAAATATTCATGTGTAAGTTTTGGACATAGGTTTTTATTTTACTTGGGTAAACAAGAAGGTGTTGGATTGTTGGTCCTATTGTGTGTGTTGAACTTTCTGAGAAACCACCAAACTGTGTCACAACGTGGCTGTCCCATCTTTGCACTCCCACCGCAGTGTGTGAGTTCTGGTGGCTCCACAGCCTCGTCAGCATTTGGTGTCATCAGTCCATTTGTTTCAACTTGGCTTTCATTTGCATTTCCCGATTTATTAGTAATGCTGGGCATTTTGTCCTGTGCTTATTTATCATTTGTTTATCTTCCTTGGTAAGGTGTCTATCCAGATCCTTTGCCGTGGTTTTAATTAGCTTGTTTTCTTGTTACTAAGTTTGAGACTTCTTTACATAGTCTGGGTAGAAATTGTTTGCTAATTATGTGATTTGCAAATATTTTCTCCATCTGTGGGTTGTCTTTTTACTTTAACAGTGTCTTTTACAGAGTTTTTCACTTAAATAACGTCTAATTTATTATTTGTTTCTTTCACAAGTAGTACTTTTGTTATCACATCTAAGTCTTTGTCTAACCCAAGTTCACAAAGATTTTCTTCTAAAAGTGTTACAGTTCTGTATTTCACATTTAGGCCCATGATCCACTTTGAGATTCATTTTTTTGGTATGTGGATGTCCAGATATTCTGTTTGTGGAAAACTGTTGAAAAGATTAACCATTCTCCTTTGAATTGCCTTTGCACCTCTCTCAACAATCATTTGACCATATTTGCAAGTTTTTATTCTGTTCCATTGATCTAGGAATCTACTCACTGATACTATATTGTCTTCATTATTGTCAGTTTATACTAAATATTGAGATCAGGTAGTATGAATTCTCCCACTCTCTTCCAAAAATGTCTGTCTATTCTAATTATTTGAACTTTACATATAATTTTAGAACCAACTTGTCATTGTCTACAAAATATCCATCAGGGGTTTTGATTGGATTGCATTGAATATGTAGATTTGGAGAGAATTGATAGCTTAACAATATTGAATCTTTCAGTCTGTGAGCACAGTGTATCTCCCCATTTTGCTCTTCTTTGTTTTATAGTTTTCAGCATGCAGATCTGACATGTATCGTTTTAGACTCATAAGTAAGTTTTTTATTTGGGGGTACTGTTGTAATTGAGGCTGTTTATTTTCTATTTCTATTTGTTTATTGTCTATTTTTTTTGAAGTTCTATCAGGTTTCCATGTTATTTGGTATAAATATTAGTATTATTTATTAGTTGAAGTAACTCTTTTATCATTATACAATGATCTTCTTTATCCCTGATAATATTATTTACTCCAAAATCTATTTTGTCTGATGTTACTATAGCCACTCCAGCTCTCTCTTGACTAGTGTTAGTGTGATCTGTCTTTTTCCACATTTATTTTTTTGGTTGGGTGTTGCTTTTTTATTCAGTCAGACAATCTCGACCTTTTGATAAGAGCATTCAAGCCATTTACTTTCAATGTGAGTATTGATGTGTTGAGTTGAAATCTGCCATCTTGCTATTTTTTTTTCTATTTGTCCCATCTGTTCTCTGTTCCCTTTTTCTTTTGTTCTGCTTTCTTTTAGGTCAGCTGAGTACTTCTTATGATTCCATTTTATCTCCTTTGTTGGCTTTTTAACTATAACTGTTATTGTTTGATCTCATTTAACTTTTCTCGAATACATCTTTAACTTCCCTCAAGTGATAACATACTATTTCACATAGAATATAAGTTTACGACAACACACTTCCATTTCTTCTCTCCCAGCCTTTTTACTATTGTTGGCATACATTTTACTTCTTCATGTTACAAACCCGACAACATATTAATTTTTATTTTTAAATAATTATCTTTTAAAGAGATTTAAGTAATTTTTAAAACATATTATACTTCCCAGATACTTCCTTTTTCAGTGTTCTTTTACTTTTTAATATGTTTTTATTGATTTTTAGAGAGAGAGGAAAGAAGAGGGAAAGAAATATTGGTGAGAGAGGGAAACATCAATCGGCTGCCTCTTGTATTCCCCCTGCTAGGGATCAAGCCTGCACTCTGGGCATATGCTCTGACCAGAGATGAAACCCACAGCTCCGGGCATATTGAACCGGCCACCTCAGTGCACAGGACGATGGTCAACCAACTGAGCAACACTGGCCAGGGCCATTTTCAGTGCTCTACACTCCATTCTCTGAATCCAGAAACCCACCTGGGATTAGTTTTCCTTCTGACTGAAGGACTTTCTTTATATGTTTGAAAGGTGTGCTTATCGAGCTCTGCAATCTCAGTGTTCCCTCTCTGCAGCTCTCCTCTCTGGGCCTTTGCCTTGCAAGTTCTAACCACCGTTGTCTGCTGGGCTCTCCCTGGGTTCTTTCTCCCTGTGCTGCAACCTGGAAGTTCTATCTGGGCAGTCGTAGGACTCACCTCACTGTTTCCCAGTTCTCAGGGTCTCTGTCCTTCACCTGCAAACCAGGGTCTGAGAGCCATAATTCCATATATTTTTCCCAGGTTTTTGGTCAGGAAGTAGGGTAAATCCCATTCCTATTACTCTTCAGTGTAAGTCTCTGCTTTATTTATAATAATCAACACAACTCCATGCAGCAATGATTCTAAAAAGATATACTGATTAAAGGCTACTTGTATCATTTGTAATTCCATAACTATATACATATAGTATATGGTTAGGGACATAGCATGAAAATGGTTGGCTATACATATATGACTGGGAAATCAGTACTTGAGCTCTGAACTTCCCTTTTCAGTTTATTTATATCATGTAGGCTACAGAATATATAGTTTTGCTATTCTAAAGCATTCTTAAACTTTCTCACATTTTACTGCAAAAAATAAGATCAGAATATGTGGAAAGCAAATACATTAGAGTGTATGTAAAATCTAGCTGGTAGCTACATAGCTATTCTCTATACGATTAAACTTTTTTGATTGGTATTTTCATAACAAAATGTTGGGGAATATACATCATTCAGAATCTATGCAGAACTAACCTTTGGTCCAGAGTAAATCACCTAAGAGAAACTTCCAAATTCAGTGTTATCTTTAACACTAATTGAATTAAATTAAAAGTACCTTAAGTCCTCAATGTCATCAATAGGTTCCTGGAAACTGACTTTAAGTGAAACAATGTAGTATAACAAAACCAGTTGTACCCTAGGCTAATGATAAAAGCAAGAGTTAAGTTCCTGTGGCATATTTCTAGTCACAGAAACATCACCAGGTTTTTAAATGAAGACCCAAAACATTTCTAACATTGAACATTGAAATAAATGTGAGCTATACAGACATTTAAGAATGGTGAATAAAAACAAGTCAGATAATTATTTTTTAACCTGCCAATTCCAGTTCAGGACCACAGGTAGCTGGAGTTTCTCCTGGCTGATCAGGGCACATAGATGGGTCCACTCTGGATGCCCTCCCATCGCAGGTGACCTCACACCCACTCACACTATACTCACACTGGGACTGTGTAGACACACCATTCACGCCCCATGCACAGCTCTGTGATGCAGGAGGAAACCGGAGTTCCTGGAGAAAACCCATGCAGATCAGGGACACTAGGCACACTCCACAGACAGTGGCCCTGGACAGGAAACAGTGTTGCTGTTTTTACTCAAAAACATTATAACAATGTGGGACAAAATGATGTTATTGAAGGAACTGCTATATTACAAGTCATTGCTTATCTTGTGCAAGTAATCTAATTTTAAACTCAAAAATTAAAAATAAAGAATAAACATACAAATAATTATAAATGACTAGCATATTTTCATGCTTATCTGAAGACTAGAGGCTCAGTGCACAGATTTGTGCACCAGTGGGGTCCTCCCTCAGCCTAGCCTGCAGGGATCGGGCCAAAACTGGCTCTCTGACATCCCGAGAGGTCCCAGATTGCGAGAGGGCAGTTCTCGGGTGACGCACCCCAGAATCGGGCTCCCTCCTCTCTTCTCCCAATATTATGTCACTTTCTCTCTGTATCTGAATTGCTTCTTTCATCTCACTTTACCCAGAGCTTAGCAGTAACTGACGACTTGTGGGCATTTAGCTGCAAAATGCAATTATTTAACAAACAGGATTTACTTAGCCTAGAATCTGGTCGGCCTGGGGCAAGACCCTGCTCAATGTCAGGTTCCCGCCCAGACCTTCTACCCAGGTGGAGTCCTGTGGCAGTGGGAACCTCCTTCTTCCCACCTGAGCTTCTCCTTCGCCTCCTTCCCCTCCCAGATTGCAGGAGGGCAGTTCCCCGGTGACGCACCCCAGAATCGGGCTCCCTCCTTTGTTTCCGGGTGCGTCACCTGAGATCCACAGCTGCCAAGTCACCACAGCTCGGCAGATCCTGCATTGAGCATCTGCCCCCTGGTGGTCAGTGTGCATCATAGCTATTGGTCGGATGGTCAAATGGTCGCTTAGGCTTTTATATATATATAGGTGGTAATTGTACATTTAGTTGTGAAGTAGTCATAAAATTAAAATATTCTTTGTTTTTAAAAAAGACTAAATTTCCTTTGATAGGGTTTTAGGGTTTTTTTATTTGTAGGCCATATATATATATATACACACACACATACACATACACACATACATATACATACACACACACACACACACACACACTAGTGGTCCAGTGCACAAATTCGTGCACATTGAAAAGAAATTAATTAGAAGATATATTTTAATATCGCTATTCGCCCTTTCTCTATAATAGAAGTGTCAACCAAATTCACGATCAACAAGACAGATCAAAACACACACGTGCGATTTACGCCAGCGAGAGCTTTATATATATAGATAAACTTGCTTAATTAGACCCACTTTCTGATTTAGCTAAACTTTTTCCAGCCCAGTGAAGCACCCCAAATTCTCTTTCAGGTATTGTCAGCAGCACAGCAGTAAATGTCAACATGAAGCAGATTATTATTGTAGATCACACAGGGAGAACAAAGGGTAAAATATTTAACTGCAGCAGTGTTTGACTATATTCTGTGCAGTGAGAAAACCTGAAGTCATTTTCAAGGTCCACCATTTCTTCTTTTCAGTCTGGTCAAGTTTCTAAGCTTTCTAAATCTCCATTTTCCCAGCTAATGAAAAGAAAATAGGATTCCACCGAGTCTCCTATCTACCTACTTCAGGACTTCTGTGAGGATCAAATGAGATAAGGCATGGGAAAATGCTTCACAGACATTTGGTTAAAGTGTAAAATGTTTTCACCTGGCTATAAAGCAAGTCATGTTCCTGGACTGAAGAAACTGCAAGGAGGCTAGTCGCTAGGGAGAGGAGGTTGGGCGTTGGTATATGACGTCAATACCCAGCGCCCACAGCCACCATTTCCAGGCTGGGCTGGGCTGTGGGCCACATTTTGTGCCTTAGGGTCTCAGCAGTGTTGGCTACGATTTGGTGGAGTGTTGCTTCAGGGTGGTGGCAGGGCCTGTGTCCCACTTGGGGAAGCCAAGTGTTGCTTTGTGGGCGCCAGGTCCGCAGTGCCATTTATTGTTAAATAGCCTATTGCTAGGGAGAAGAAGTCAGGGATTGCTATATGACGTCATTACCCGGTGCCCACAGTCACCGTTTCAGGGCTGGGCTGGGCTGTGGGCCGCATTTTGCACCATGGGGTCTCGGCAGCGTTGGCTGCGATTTGGTGCGCTATTGCTCTGGGGTGGTTGGTGGCAGGGCCTGGTTCCACTTGGGGGAAGCTAAGTGTTGTTTTGTGAGCACCAGGTCCGCAGTGCCATTTCTCTGTAAATGGCCAGTGTGCGTCACGGCAGCTCCTGTGTTGAGCGTCTGCCCCCCTGGTGGTCAGTGCGCATCATAGCGACTGGTCAGATGGTTGGACACTTAGCATATTAGCCTTTTATATATAGAGAGAGAGAGAGATTTTTATTAATTTCAGAGAGGAAGGGAGAGGAGAGAGAGATAGAAACATCAATGATGAGAGAGAATCATTGATTGGCTCTCTCCTGCGAGCCTCCCACTGAGGGTCGAGCTTGCAGCCCGGGCATGTGCCCTTGACTGGAATCGAACTGGGGACCCTTCAGTCTGCAGGCCGATACTTTATCCACTGAGCAAAACTGTCTAGGGCTCCACAATATCTTTAACTGTTACTTAAGAACATAGTTGAATGATTATAAAAATAAGCTATTCAAAATAAGAATTTAATAATAGTTCTTTTCTTAAATATCACATTCTGGCATCTACTTGGAGATAAACTATGTGATTTGAAGGCTCTTGCCCAGTAATTTGTTATGAAACATACCAATCAGAAAGTGGCCATGTTGCTTTAGGAAAAGGGGGACCCTGCTTCACCCCCTGTTTACTGAGTGCTCGTCTGTGCCACTCAGGCAGTGTGATCACCTGGGAGGTGGCACTGGAGAAAGACGTTAAACCAAGAATGACCCAGCCATCTGGTTATATTTGAGACAAATGTCAGGAAGAAAACGTACTGCCTGACAGGTGAGCTTAAAATCAGAGACCCAATTACATTTGGGCTTGGGAAAGGCTCCCTGACAAGCGTTGCCTGCAACTGGGATCTTTGGTGTCAGCAGAAAGTGGTCACAGGTTTTAGTAATTATGTGGCATTGCAGTTAATAAGGTGAGTGGCAGCAGGTATTTGAGGACCTCGCGGGTGACGCCCTGCGGCTAGTGCTGGAGAGTAGGCAGTGAGTGAATTGTGGCGCGTGTCCTCAGGATGACAGCTGAACTCGGCCGGGAAAGCAGATTTGGACTAAGTTTACAACTAAAAAAGAGACAGCCTCTCTCTTTAACACCTTTCGTACCATTCACGGGCTTTCTTGTGTTTCACGCGCCATCTGTTAAGGACCGCTCACGAGTTTTCTCGTTTTTCACACACCACCTGTTATGGACTTCAGATGTCAACACACTGTCTTGTCCACATCGAATGAAGCGATCTCATTGGTGGAAACCGTGCAGGTCAATCTACGAAAAACTATATAATTGCACGAACCCATAAAGCATTGCAGTTACATTGTATTTTGGTCATTCAAATAGTCTTCGTCTTCAAGTTCCTGGCGCTTTTAGAAATGCCCTCTCAGAAAAAGGAAGGAAACCAACGTAACTGATACACTTCCTTTCGTGTTGTTCCATTCTAAGGAAAACGATGAAATGGACAAAAAAAGTAGTGCTGTGCCTTATAAACTGTGAA
>NW_006293007.1:3290728-3307487 GCF_000327345.1 Myotis davidii
CGTTAAAAAAGTACTGGGAACTTTGTTTAATTGTTTTTATAAATAAAAATGTTGTAATTATTGAAAAACAACACCTAAAGTGCATTATGATCTGTAGTTATGATGATTTAAATAACGTGCAGTTTGCCCAAAAACGTGCGGTCCCTGGCGTATGTCTTAGAGATTTCTATGCGGTACGAAATGTGTTAAGATTGCTGCTAGGACTTTTATTATCCACCTAAAGTTTAAATTATATCCATTGAGTTCATTCAAAGGCCTCAATAAGAATTGTGCTTAAGATTGTATTTGGTGTATGAGCTGCCTCGTGGAAAAGTGGCATCGCCCCACCCTAGAGAATGGCCAGTCCCTCCACCAGTTGGGGAGCTCTTCGGTGCCCATCGTTAGGCTTGGTAACTAACTGGCCATTGTAGTGGCTGTGTCCTTGGATACTCCTATCGGTTATGTTTTCATGTTGCTTATTAGAGGTGAGGTTGTTGCCATTAGGTTTGTATTTTTGGTTTTTGTTGAGTTTGCATCTGTGGCCCTGCTGAGATATTCTGTCTGTTGCCTCCCTCTGTTGGTTTTACACAGACGTTGTACTATTTATAAGTAAATATAACTTTTTATTTAAAGAAATTGTAGATGGGCTTCCACTGCCCCCCCCCACCCGCCCCAAATGTGTCTCTTAGCAACCTTACTTGGGGCTTAGAATTTCTACTACAGGAGGAAGAGTGTCTGGAGGAACTATAAGTTGGGCTTTGGTGAACTCACCTTTATAAATCCTACTCACGTGCATAAAACAACATCACTATCATAGCCCTGGTGGTTGTGAACAAAGAACTGAATAATCAACCTTTCCTTCCTCGTCACCTCTGAAATTAGATTAGCAGTGTTCTCTGGAGTGAATCCCTTTCTATCTCACACCTCCACGTGTGCCCTGTGCTGCACTGACCTCTGATCTGAATGTGTTAGTACTCCCCCTGGTAGTGACTATTATAGTGATAGAAAGGCTTCGTGATCCTACAGAATCGAGGAGTTTCCATAATTTGGTTTGCATCTAATTCAGTAAATGTAGCAATTTGGTACTGATTTTAAGTACTGCAAGTGGGAGTTTCAAGAAAGCTGTAAAAGCAGGTGCTTCCTCATATTACAGAGTCAGTCCACACCACCACAGTGGCCGTGTGACCACAGGCGTGCGCCCACCCATGTGGTGACTCTTCATGCTTAGTGCTTTTCCACTTCACCTGTGCCCGGTGCAAAGAGGATTTACCCTCTTTCAGCAGATGAGGAAACTGAGGCTTGGAGGGCAGGATTTTCAGTCTAGGGTCCTGCTTCTGGGTGGGAGGAGGCCCGGGGGAGGCTCTCCCCACGGCCATGCTGCTCTGTGTGACCTGACTAGCTGCATCAAAGCCCCTCAGCTGAGCGCGACAGTGGACCTGTGTGATCCCATCAGACTCCCCAGACCAACAGTAAACACAAGGTTCCCTTTGGCTTCCATGGCATGACATTGATGAAGGTCACCTATGTTTCCCTCAGACAGAACTCCATGCATCTGGACAGTACACTCCCTTCGAGCACATGGACATCAGCACCACAGCACTCAACAAATTTGACCCCCATAGCTTTTGTGCTAAGAAATGTTGCTAGGATAGAAATCCAAGAGTAACTCCAAGTGGCCTCCTGTTTTCCTTCTTCTCTCCTAACCTTTTCTAGAGATGAGCATTAAATTAATGCAGTGTAGTGTTGTCGGAAAGGGTGGAAATTACGGTGTGAGTGAGATTTGTTGCCTAAAATAAGTAATTTTTTATCAATTAGAGTTGGCTAATAAGGACACTTCATGGATCTAGGGTGATCATCCTTCAAGAATACCAAAAAGGGGACTTCTACATTAAAAGCAATTTGGTCCATGTCCCCTTGCAGCCTCCTAGCTCAGCATCTAGAACTCAGTGAAGGTACAGGTGCTGGGAATGGGCCAAGGTTGTCAGAATGCTGGGCAGGAGGGCCTCACCCTGAAACTAGAGCCAGCCCACCGCTGAGTCTGTCAGAGTGCTGCCAGAGAGCAGACCAGCGGGGTAGAGACAGAGAGATTGATGGAGCATTCAGGGAACTGTCTTCCACCTGTGGAGGTGCCGGGGCGAGGCGATCGCCGTGGGGCAGGGCCAGGCTGGACTAGGGCAGGGCTAACAGCTGTTCACGTGGGATTCCGTCTTCCTTGGGGACCACAGTGTCACTCCTAAGGCGTTTCACCTGACGGGTGAGGCTCACCCGTATTCATGAGGGCAACCTTAAAGTCAGCTAATTGGATGCTAACTACTACCTCCCTCCACAGAGACGCTCACATTACTGCTTGATTGAATAACGGGGTACTCTAAAACTGACCATTGTCTTTAACCATGACTTGTGGAATCTTTTTTTCCTGCCCCTTTTTGTCATCTTGGTTATAGCTGTTTTACCTAGTTTAACGCTTTAACCCTAGACTCCAGCCTCATCTGTGCCCTCCGGTGAGCAACTTGGCAGGTGAGGCACCTAAAGTGGGTGAGGCAAGGAGCGGGATGTCTGTGCTCTGGAGACCCCTCCAGAGGGACAGCCTTCTCCCCTTTTCTTCAGACCTCTAGCCCCCATCTGGGTGAACTGACCACTCCCTAGGCAGTTCCTGGGCATCCCCACTGCTCCTCTTATCCTTCCACCTGTCTTCCCCTCCAGGTGCAGTGCACCCCGGAGTCACGGGCTGCTCCAGCACATCTCCTGCCTCTGAAGGCTTTGAGAGGCAGGCGGTGTGTGTTCATAGACACCTCTGCCACCAGGGACACTGAGCCTGCAGCTGTCATCCACCAGCCCCCAATCTCTGGGTGACTCTCTTGGAGTCCCCCAATCATTTGGCTTTGACGGAGAGGTTAGAAAACCCCAGATCACAAATGACACACTCCTCATAAAGGTCACAGCCTCTGCCTCTCCTCTGTGCTTTCTTAGCCCTAGAAGGCACCCCCTGGAGGTGACGGTGCCCACCCAGGGTGTGGCCTTTCCTTTGGGGGAGGGGGCAGGAGTGGAAGTTCTCCATGGCCCCTTATTGTCTTGTGCAGGCTTTGGGATCAGGGTGCCTAGAGGAGTACCCTGGGGCCAGTGATAGAGGATGTGCCCACTACCTGCTAACACCTGTCACAGCCTCTGTTCGTTAATCACCTGTTGTCTGGGAGGTCCTTCCCGAGCCCTGTACACAGCCTATTGACAGGTTCCAGACTTCTTTCTCTTTCTACTGTGTCTTAGGAGCTTTACTCATTTTTTTACTGCAAATGTTTTACAACTATTAGTTTCTAGATTTCCAACCATTTTTTTCATCCCTCCCCTCGCCCCCTGTCGTGTCTCTGCGCCCCATCATAGTTGCTCTGCCGCAGCCCATCCTCCAGATGACACAGAGAATAAACTTGGTGCCCGGGGCTGTTACAGCAATGGCTAAAAGAGCAGACATTTTTCTTCATGAAAAATGATGTTACCGTTTGGGGTTCAGAATCAGTAACAGTGAAGACAGGATGAGGTGGGTGGTGCCACGTGCTGGACTCTCCGCCACAGACACCTTCTAATTGTTGTCATGGAGTCGGACTCTGGCATAAGGTCAAGTGTTTTGATTTTGTGCTTTGGGGAGTGATGGGGTCAGGGCTTTTTCTGATCACCTGTAAGAGCCCAACTCTAACTGGCAGGTGGTAGGGTCAGACTCCGTAAGGTAGCTGGTCACAAGTGTGTCAATTATGTTGTGCTTTATTTAGAGAGCTAACTTTTCATATTAACCATACAGGCAGTAAAACACCTGTGCTCCAAATAACCCTAGACTTAACACAGAAAACATCTGTTCTAACACACATTGATTCATTTTTATGAAGTTGAAAATAAATGAAGCCGGGATAGGGGACTGGTGAAGGGCGATATGAAGATGGGGATCCAAGAAAGAGGTTAGGGGTCCCATGAGGAAACCATCCAAACCCCAGAGGATTTCTTCCTAACTGTCAGGTCTCTGCGCACTCAGCCAGGCTGTCCCGTGATGATTCTTGCAGCCTGTCTCTGGGAATGACTTAGCCGCACACTCAGAAGCCCCCCGTCTAGACTGTCGCCCTCAGTGTTGATTGCAGAGGGCTCTTCATCAGTCACAGGGCGTCCCAGCACAAAGTGGCATTTGCCATGTATCACTGTCTTCAGTTCTTAACCCCTGCTGCAGGTGGTTTTGTTGTTGTTGTTTTAATCCTCATTGATTTTTAGAGAGAGAGGGAAAGACAGACGGGAATATCGATGTGAGAGAAACACATCGATTGGTTGCCTCCTGCATGAGCCCTGACCAGAGCCTGGGCCCGGGAGGAGCCTGCAACTGAGGTACATGCCCTTTGGTCCTCAGGCTGACACTCTATCCACTGAGCCAAACTAGCTAGGGCTCCTGCTGCAGTTTTGACCAGAATCTCGATGGGGGCCCACACTGCTTCTGAATTTTGAGAATTCCACTGGAATCAGCTCTCTTTAGAATTACTTAAGATTTTTTTTAATGTTTTTTGTAAATATTTTTAATGTCCTGGTTATAATTATAGACTATGTGGATTTTAGTTTGCAGTTAATATGTTTCGAACATTACCACCTTCCTCCAATCCTACGGGAGCAGAATTTGACCCAGAGGAAGACGAACCAACGTTAGAAGCAGCCTGGCCTCACCTACAGGTACTGAACTGGGGAATGGGCCAGAAACAGGCGAAAATGAGACGTATATGTGCGTGGGGCCTTCCTCTGACGCAGGTGCACTGGCCTGAGGGCCTCATCCCAGCTGGTTGCAGGTGGACCTCTGATCATACTGGCATAGGCCTTGCACACCTATGTGGACATGAAAATGTTTTAGCAGAAGAGAGAATGTTCAATGGCTTTCTTTGTGTAGATATTGTATATCAGCTACAGAGATATGGAGTTGTCAGCATGTCTTTGATGGAAATGATTACTTTGCTGACAGCCATTTAATTGAGACCTGGAGGACTCACACGGCATTTCCCAGTTTGGGGTACTTAGATTTAATGTGCTCCTGCTATGTGCCCCAAAGCTCACCTGCTGGCGAATGCTTTAACTGCTGTCATAGCTCTTGGGAGCATGCCTGTGGGAAGGCACTGAGCCC
The DNA here is from genome assembly GCF_000327345.1 of Myotis davidii. Lineage (NCBI taxonomy): Eukaryota > Metazoa > Chordata > Mammalia > Chiroptera > Vespertilionidae > Myotis > Myotis davidii. The sequence continues at coordinate 3,295,845 of NW_006293007.1, forward strand.
ACTCTGAGCAGAGCACTGGATTGGGAGGTCTGGGCGGTCCTAGGAGGGGAGATGGAGAGATGAGAAACCCAGGAAGGAGCCAAGCGGGGAATAGGCGGAAAAGGAGGGCTGTCTCAGCAGCAGAGCGCTCCCGCCTGTGGCATCTGGGACATCTGCTCACCAACGAGTCCCAGCTTCTGTCGGCCTGCCTCTCCCAGGGCACTTGGAGGTGACAGGCTACAAAGCCCACCCAGAACTTGGTCCCAGCCCAGCTGTGGCTGCTGTGCATCGGGGTCTCTGAGCAGCGTAATTTAAGCACGGGTGACATCCTTTTGTTTAAATGCCATTTAAGGAGATAGTCTGTGGTTCTTCGCAAAAGAAAAGTTACCATCATCAGTTACAATTAAATTAATCCATGTAATTTAGCATTAAATCTACAGATACATGGCTTTTTTAAGGCTATATACGAAGACAAAGATTCAACTCATGGTGTATTTTTAATCTCCATTTAGTAAGATACCATGTTTTTTGACTCATTTTTGTTTTTCCCTCCTAGCTTGTTTATGAATTTTTCCTAAGATTTTTAGAGTCTCCAGATTTCCAACCTAATATAGCGAAGAAATATATTGATCAGAAGTTTGTATTGCAGGTAAGGCACAAATTAGCTGAAACCACAAAAGCCCTACTTTACAGAGAATCCCAGGTTACTAAGTGTCTTTTTTTTCCTTGAAGCTTTTAGAGCTCTTTGACAGTGAAGATCCTCGAGAGAGAGATTTTCTTAAAACGACCCTTCACAGAATCTACGGAAAATTCTTAGGCTTAAGAGCTTACATCAGAAAACAGATAAATAATATATTTTATAGGTAAGTCAGCACGGGTGACATTTCTCTTTTCGCGTGGTGATGTTTATTTGCATACTTAATGTCCCCACTTCACCATTCTTTTGACAAGTGACCAAAGAGCACTAGTGGCTGTTTCTGAGCAGCCAGCTGGTCGTGTCCAGGTGGCTCCAGTCTGCACCTGCATCTCCGTGCCAGGCTGGGGCTGGCCCGTCCCCCTTCTCCACCCCTCCCCATGGCTCACTCCCAGCATCTCACCACACCCTCCTTTATTTCGGTTTTCACTAAAACCAGTGGTTCCCTCTGGAGTGCGGATAGAGTGATCTGTCCAAAGCTGGCTGTGCCTTCCTCCTGCCCTTCCTTCATTCTTCCCCATTGCATCTCAGTGAAAGCAGGAGTGAGGAGTGGATCTTGAGGAAATCTGAGACTTACATTAGAGGTTTGGGAACTGCCCTGTGCACCCAGGGAAAAGGCAGCCCTGCTGAGAGCAGCATGTGAAGACCCGGCAGCTTTTAGCGGTCACAGCCACCCCCACCTCTAGGCCTGCAGGACCATGGAAACTGGGAAGCTGGTCACAAGAGTTTACGAGGAGGAAGGCACAGCCCCGCGCTCACAAGAGAATGTTCCAAGTACAGTGTTCACCTTGACCCCAGCCCTTCCCATCCCAGTTTCAACACCTTCGTCTCTGCTGCTGCTGCCTCTGAGTCACCTGCTGACCGACACCCTTTGGGTGAACAGGTGTTAAGTCCTGGGTGGGGCCCTGGGTATCACAGGTCTGGCTCCTCATAGTTGGCTCCCTGCTCAGCTTCGGCTCCTTCCACACCACCACCTGGCAGCCTTGTTTGATCCTCCACGATGTTCTTTCCCACCAGCCCTTCTCCTCAACCTGCCAGGCTTCTGGAAACATCTGCTTGCCAGGAAAGCCTCCCTGGCCTGGCGGATGGGTGCGGTCTCCCTGTGAGGGTAGGCTTTGTGTCAGCTGTTCTGTCACACACCCAGTGCCAACTCGTGCCCAGCCATGGTGGCACCAAGTAAATGTTGATGGATGAAATACTTAATGCAATTTCTTATCTGGTCCTGGGAGGCTCACTAAATTAGTAGTTTATTCTGTGAATTGTGGCTTCTCAGGAAGACTTACCCTAAGGCCCCCCAACTCCAGGATGGCTCAGTGACAGGTCCTAGTGGGGACATGCACAGTGTGCACATCCCTCAGTGAGACAGTCTAGCAGCAGTGCCAGAGTGAGAATGCCCACCCCGCCGGAGCACTGTCCAGGCCAGGCAGGTCCCTTAGACACCATGACCGAGCATTGGGGGAGAAAAGGGCCAAGGGGATTGGACAGATGGAAACCAACAGCCTCTCTGGTGTTTCTGTCACCGGTTCCTCTCGTTCCGTCACCAGCCTGGCCCTAGTGTACCACCCAGTCCTTGAAGTCTCTGTGGCCTGCACTTCTGCGGTCATTGGGGTGTAATCTTCTCCCCTATCTTCACACTCAGTACGGCACTCCGAGGTCAGAGCTTCCAGTGTGGGTGGGGCTGCCCTCTGAACTCCTTCCAGGTGCCCTGCGTCCATTTCTGTAGCAGCCCCGGGAACGGCGACGCACCCAGATGGTGATGTGCTCCCGTGCATGTTCCTGGTTTATGTTCTTGGTGTCACACCTCCTTGTTAACAAGGTCATTACTTGGCTAGTGTACTTATCTATCAACATAATAGCCATTATTTAAACAAGAGGTGCAATTTATAGTCCAGTCTTTTAGGTCTAAAAGTAAGCTCCACCGAAGTGGGTTTTTTGTCCTTAAATGTAGGTTTTGTTTGAATAACAGAATCACAAATAACACCCACATTAAAGAAGTAAAAAATATCTCATATCTTAAAGAGCTCTAATTTAGAACTGAAATACTTAAGTAGGTTATTGAAAAGTTACTACATAGTTTAGTTCAGCTCTCACTGAATGCTCAATGTGAGAGTGTGGTATTTTTTTTTCAGTTATCTTTTCTATAATTATAATTATTAATACATGCAATCAAAAATAAGCATATCATGTAGATTCCATAATTGTTTGAGTCTCCACCCTCAATACCACTTCCTCATCATTTCATGTGAGAAAACAATTAGAAAGGACCATCTTGGGAGAGAGATTCAGCTCATCGAAGTTCTCCCTAGTATCTGATAAGAAAAAGAATATGTCAAACATATTTGCTTCAACTTACTCAAATGTGAAGTTCCTGTTTCTATGGTTTCTCATTCTCATCAGCATTTCGGAGATGTGGTTTAGAGAGAGCTGTAGATAGCGGTAACACCTGTTTGGGCAAACAGTGGACCCGGAAGGTTAGGTGTCTGTGGTGGGGCCAGGCTGCAGTCCCCGACTGCTAACAAACCACCCCACATCTGAGTGGCCAAAAACCACAATGTATTCTTTCTCACAATTCTTACACTGGGGCACATGGTGTCCTCGAGGGCTAGGATGGACGCAGTGGCTCAGGGCAGTGCAACCTTAAGGCCCCAGCAGCTCCCAGGAGAGGGAGGGGGGCTGCCAGGGCTTGAGGGTGTGGCCGGAAGTGGTTCAGACCTCCACCCTGTGTTTTGGTCCCAGCCGCCCGTGCCAGGACTGGACAGCACAGAATCAGGGGCAGGAAGTGGTTCCACCTCTTCACAGGAGGGCAGGACTTACCCTGCAGGGAGGAGAGGAACCCATGGGTTTAGAGAGTCCTAATTCCATTGTTGCTGAAAGAGTGGACAACCCTTGCCCCCTCTGCATGGATCTCCCTGGCTTCCCTCCTGTTTTACACCCTGTTGTCTCCCACTGGAAAAGTAAGAAGGAAAACTACTTTTCTATTTTTGATACCAATTTCAAACCAGGTTAAAGTAATGAGAAATTAAGAACTTACCAATAAGAAAATATTGTTGACTTAGGAAAACAAAATGGCTCATAACTAAAAGTCGTCCCTACTTAAACACTAAAGCTGGTGGAGCCAGATCAGAAGCGGTGCAGGGGCGAGGGGGTGGGCAGGCTCCTCTGTGTCTCGGGCGGGCTGGGGCTCCTCCCAGGTCTAAGTGGGAGGAGTTGTATCAGAAGTTGCTAGGTGGTACTATATGCAAAGCTGTAGCTTTGTGCATTTAAACTATTTTGAATATTTCAAACCAGTGATGCAGAGGGAGCCTTCAGGTTGAGCTTCATGAGGCGGTGGCAGTGAAGGGATATATCTGCTGGTGGCTCAGCCGCTTCCTTCCTGCCCTCATTCCTGCCCAGGCTGCCACATTCCATTCATCACTTCCCTGCCCATCTTCATGTTGCCACTAGATCCACTTCCATCTGTGTCACTGTTCTGCTGACCCTGCCACTGTGGCCTCAGATCCAAGTGGGTCTGAGCTGGCCTCCAGTCTCCATGGACCCTACCCACCTTCCTGCCAGTTGCCCGCTACCCGGTCCAAGTCACAAACCATTGCTCCAGCCAAATGAGTTCTCTCCCCACTCCACACCCCTATCTTTAAAAATCTGTGGGAAGCCTACCTCAGGGCTCAGTTCAAGAACTGACCCCTCAGTGGACTGGCCATCCAGTAGTCTATGGGGTGGGCAAAAGTAGGTTTACAGTTGGTCAGGTGGAAAATAATACAATAATTAATACGTAAGACAAGGATAAATTGTTTTGCATACTCGGAACTGTAAACCTACTTCTAAATGCCCTGTAGATGTGTTAGGCCCATCCTGAAGGATTATTTTACATCCTGTGGGTGTTCGGCCAAGTTTCCAAACAAAGACAATAAAATTGGAATCACATTCTTTATCAATCATAAACTCATTTTTGGCTTAGAGCATATCTAAACTAAGTTTCCATCTGGTAGGCAGGAACCATTTCTTACACTCCTCACTTCAGCCGAATCAGCCCGAATGTTGGTGGCAAACTTTTTTTCTGCCAGGGGCCATTTGGATATTTATAACATCATTTTGACCATACAAAGTTATCAGCTTAAGTGTTAGACTGTTATTTTGGTCAAACATTTAACTCACCCCTAGTGCCTTGGCAGGGCCAGACCAAATGATTTCTCAGGGCCAGCCGTTCCCCACCCCTGGTTTTGACTGACTAACCCAGGTGAGCAGGTGTGAGGCAGGGGCCGGTGGTTCCTGAGCAAATCCTGTGGGGGAGAGGCGTCTTCCTGTTTTGTGTCCCTGTTCCCACTCACTGCCCCAGTTTATTCGGTGACTTGTTAAAGTATCTGATGGATGGATGGCAGGCTGGGGCCCAGCAAGGGGATCGAGGTCTTCAGGTTGCCCTGTGCAGGGGGTGCTGCAGGGAAGCAGCGCAGGGGTGGGGCGGGGCAGTGTCAGAGGAAGCAGCAAGGCGGCCCAAGTGGTCGGGAAAGAGCTTCTACCTTTGTAGAGACTAAATATTGGAGGCATCGAGATTAAGAGGTCCACTTATGTTGAAATGCAGCAAAAAAAAAAATGAATTAATAGAGGTGTGAGTGGATGGATCTGATAAGGCAAACATCAAAATGTTCATTGTAAAGTTTGGGTGGTTGAAACACAGGTGCTCACTATAAAATTCTTCCAACTTTTTCTTTGAAAACTTTCAGAATAAAATGTTGGGGGAATTTTTGAGTGGCAGGCTACAAAGAGTTTATTGATGACAAGAAACAGTGCCCCTGGGATGGTTTTATAAAATTGATGTGCTTATTGTTGCCTGGCTGCGTGATTTCCCCCCCTAAAAGCACTGTTTCTTATTCAGAGGATTTTAGTCTTCCCAGCTGTTATTCCACTGTCTAATTCTACATGACAAATTGCCTTTTCCAGGTTTATTTATGAAACAGAGCATCACAATGGCATAGCAGAATTACTGGAAATACTGGGAAGGTAAGTTGTCTTTGTGTTATTGGTAGCGATTGGCTTTAGATGGAATTTATAGCAGAATGATCCAGTTCATTAAATTCAACCACCCCCTCGCCAAAGCAAGAAAACTTAAACCATTCGCTAGAACTTAAACAAGATCTCACTTATGGAAGAGTTCAGGAGCTCTTGGATGAGAACAGCTAGATGACAAGTGTCTTCCATTTGTGTGGTTCAGTATGTAGACTCCACCTCCTACACCTCAGGAGCATTCTGTGGAAACACAAGTTCAATTGTTTCCTCAAAAGCAATGCTAAAAATAGTCACATTAAGGTTTATATTTGACACTTAGAAGAACAGATCATTTATTATACATTTGAGGAACTGAGTAAATACTAATATTTCAGATTGTTTTGATTTTATGAATTTTTTATATATACTTACAAAATAATTAACATTTCGTAAACTTTTATCTTAATCCAAGTAAAGTTCTTGCTTGCTGTCATTTTTTACATTGTGACTATACATTGTGTGGCAGGCCTCCTAACCCACCATTTCCCAGAGTCCTCAGGGTTCAGTGGCTCCTCTCTTGGGGATTCCATGCACATTGACAGCTAGAGGTTCTGAGGCGTCCTGCAGTGAAAAGTGCCCGTAGTTTTTTGTTTAATGGTTTCCAAAACTACTAAGAAACTTTTCTCAAAGAATGCTGTCATCCTGTGGCTCTGTGGGCCTGCCCTATATTTCTGAGAAAAATTATACTTGCTGTTGTAGATATAATTTGAAAAAAAATGTTAGTCCTCATGGAGATTTCTACTTCAACTAGTGTCAACACACTAGATGGGTCTCTCTCCCTCGGTAGAGCATAGTGAGTGGTTAGGTGGATGTCCCTTACAGGTTGTATGACCTTGGCAAGTTACTCACCACTCTGCATCTGTTTCCTCATCTGTGAAATGGGAAGATAAATTTGATTCATCTGCTGAGTCGAGAGGCAAGGTGAGCTGTCTGCGGTGTCCAGCGCAGCGCACACAGGCCTCCGTGCCCTCCACGGCTAGGCTTGACTACTCTGTCCCTCCAGAGGAGGCATCTGATCTTGAGGGTCCCCCAGGTGAATGAGCATATCGTCCTCGATGGCCACTTAAGGCTAACCCTGTCTGCAGGGCCCTGTCCCTGAGATGGGGGAACAATTTAGAAAATGCTTTAACTGCTTTCATAGCTCTTGGTAACATTTACCTGCAGTTGCGTAATTACAAAAACAAGTGGATAAACTACTTGATGTTAGAAACAGAAACTTTGGTTTGCAGGTTAAGAGTAAGACCCTCCTTTCTTTGCAGAAGGGAACGAGTTTCTTGCTGATTTTTAACCAAAGCCGTTCTGTGCACTCAGCCTTAGAATAATGAGCCAGACTTTCTCCTGGAAAGTGAATTCCTAAGGATGGGTGAAGGCCAAGGGAAAGTGCTGGGTGGGGGCACCCTGGAGCTGGGGGTGCCAGCTGAGCTGCCTGGTCTTCGTGGCCTAAGGAAGGAGGTTTTATCCCCAGAGACTCCCACTGTTCTGGGTAACACCCTGTAAATCCAGAAATTTAAAATTGCCCTGTAGTTACAGAGACAAAATTAACCTTGAAGGTATTTAATTTTCTTTTAAATTTCTGCTGATACTCTCCTTTTTTCTGAAACGCATCTTTTTGCTTGCTGGTTTTCATGATAAAAGCCAAAACGGGGGAAAAACAGCAAGATACTTTTTTTTAAATCTGGAATTTGTAAATATTCAAACTGTACATGAATTCTGTTTTCACAGTATAATTAATGGATTTGCCTTACCACTAAAAGAAGAGCACAAGATTTTCTTATTGAAGGTGTTACTACCTTTGCACAAAGTGAAATCTCTGAGTGTCTACCACCCCCAGGTAAGGGCCTCAGTCGTGCCAGGGGCTCGGTAGCAGGCGGTCTTCCCAGAACATTACTGAGCCCCGAGACTGAGTCCATCCTGTTAATTGGGAGTGCTCCTTTCTTATATCACATTACTGATTCAGGTACCAAGGCTCTGGTAGTAAATGAAAGAACAAGGGGGTAAAGAGATTCCTTTTAAGAAAATCAGAAAAATCGCAGGAGTAGAGAATTTCACAATGAGTTTTAAGCATAGGAAAGGGAGTAACAGGCTTGAAAAGAGTTGAGGAAGACTTCTCAGAGGAAATTTGTCTGTAGTATCATTTATAATCTAGCACCTTAAAGGAAAAGGTACCTGTACATAGCACCTGTACGCCCATAGCCACAACTTCGTAAAAATCTAATTGCAGTCATACTGAAAAGTAGGTCCATATGTGGTTACTAACCACTGCAGGCACCCAGGAGATCTGGTTTTTCCTTCCCTCTTGTTCTTCTAAGGTCCATGTAGACAGACCTCAGCGAGGCTGATGGCAGGCTGCTGGATTTGGGCACTCCCACCTTCAGTAGCCAGTGTGTTCCAGAAGCTCTGCTCTGCAGGGCCCCACTTAGGGAGTTTGCAGTGAGGGATAAATTGCAGAAAGAACTGTTGACCCCTGAACAACTCAGGCTTGAACTGTGGGGGTCCCCTCGGCTTGGATTTTTTTTCAATTGACTCACATAGTTCAGACCCATGTTTAAACTGCCACGCGTCCAAAACAGAAACCATCCCCACACGCCACGATATTTTGATTTTAATTTTTAAAAAGTCCATTTGCAATGAATATTACAAAAATAAATATATATGACAATTCGGGTGTTCTTGAATATTTTCAGCTGAAAATTCTCATGAAAAATGATTTTAAAGTTGGTCAGGGCTGCCACTTAGGGAAAACATTTTTTTATAGACGCGTGGGCATGTGAGGAAGGTCTGCCTCTTGCGTCTACAGATGCTTATGGCGTACAATGGGTAAGGGTCAACTGGCAGTCGGGAGCCCGCGTGTGCGGAGGGCTGGCTTAAGTTACACGTGGATTTTTGTGTGCAGGCCTTGGCCCCAGCCTCTGCGTTGTTCAAGTGTCAACTGTATATTGTTCAGATGATTCTAATGACATTGGCCTCCTGGGAAATATTTTGCTTAGAGTTTTGTTTGTTACTAACTGGTAAGATCTTTACATTCAGCCCCGTTGATGTCATATTAATTGTCCTGTATTAGAAATCAATACTTCAGAGATTGAAGGTGGAACCAGATTTTAATTTGGTTTTTCCCATTTGTCATATTACTTGTTCGTTAGTCTAAAAACCACAGGAAAAATCCCCATCAGACCTGAGCTGACATATTGGTGTTAGCCCAAAAGACAGCTTCCTGATTTCCTCAGCTTTCCGTTGTACCCTCTGCAGTTGATGAGGGGGAAGAACCTGTGCTGGCCTGCAATGGGGCCCATCCCACCTGGTTGGGGACACCCCCAGGCAGCACCTGAGCGTGTCAGACCCTTGTCTCAGCAAAGGAAATGTTAGCAGTGATGCTAGGATCCTAGAAACCTAGCGGCATTTCCATGTTAAAATAAAACGTTAATTCTTTTCTCCTTTACTTGTCAGCTGGCGTACTGTGTTGTGCAGTTTCTGGAGAAGGACAGCACCCTCACGGAACCAGTAAGTGGTCCTGCGCTTTCTATATATACTAGAAGCCCGTTGCACGATGATTCATGCAATAGGCCTTCCTTCTCCTGGCTGCCGGCACCGGTTTTCCTCCAGCACCCAGGACCCAGGCCTTTTTACCGGCCGCAGCGGAGAAGCCAAGCCTCGAGGCTAGGCTTTTCCCCTCCGGCCGCAGCAGGGAAGCCAAGCCTCTTCAGTCTTCAGTCTTCAATCTTCACTCAGGCCGGAGCCTTCAGTCTTTGCTCTGTGCCTGCATATGCAAATTAACCACCATCTTTGTTGGGTTAATTTGCATAGTCACTCTGATTGGCTGGTGGGCGTAGCAGAGTGACACCAATTTGCATGTTTCTCTTTTATTAGTGTAGATGTTCACAGTAGGGGCCTGGTGCACATAATTCATGCACTGGGGAAGGGGGCTACTCTCGCAGTCCAGGATCCCTGTTACAGTCTGGGCCTCTCGCAGTCCAGGACCCCTTGCTCCTTATGGCCTGCCTGCAGCGGAGGCAGGGAGGCTCCCGCCACCACCGCTGAGCTCGCCAGCCATGAGCCCAGCTTCTAACTGATCAGCGCTCCCCCTGTGGGAGTGCACTGACTACCGGGGGGCAGCTCCTGTTTTGAACGTCTGCCCCCTGATGATCAGTGCATGTCATAGCAACCAGTCGTTCCACCGTTTGGTCGATTTGTATATTAGGGTTTTTATATAGGATTTTGTTTTTTCAGAAAAGAAAAGAGAGAGGAAGAGAGAGAGATAGAAACATCAATGATGGGAGAGAATCATTGATCAGCTCATAGGTCTATATGCCCCCTCCTGGGGATTGAGCCTGGCATGTACCCTGAGCAGGAATTGAACCATGACCTCCTAGTTCATAGGTTGACACTCAACCACTAAGCCACACCAGCCAGACTGTTACTAAGTTTTTATAAATTGTGGTAAAATACACATAACATAAACTTTGCTGTTTTAATTGTATAATTCATTGGCATTAATGACATTCACAAAGTTGTGCAATTTTCACCATTGTTTCCAAAACTTCGTCATTACCCCAAACAGAAACTCTGCACGTGCTCAATACTAATTCCCCATCCTCCTCCCCCAGCCTCTGGTGACCTCCGTACTCCTTTTGTCTCTATGAATTCCCCACTACAGGATTTGTCCTTCTGTGAGGCGGTTTCTCTCAGCATAATGTCGTCAGGGTCCATCCGTATTGTAGCAGGTGTCAGAATTCCATTTATTATGGCTGAATAATATTCCATTGTGTGGATGGACCAGTTTTTGTCTATCATTCGTCTTTCAGTGGCTACTGTGAATAATGCTGCTATGAACATGGGGCATACAAAGAACTCTTTAAGTGCCTGCTTTCAGTGTCTTTGGGTGTACACCCAGAGTGGAATTGCTGGATCTTATGGTAATTCTAGGGTTAGGTTTTTGAGGAACCACCAAACTGTGTTCTCCACAGCGGTATACCATGTTACATTCCCATCAGCAGTTTCTCCATTGCCCATTCTTTTTTCCTTTTGTTTTTTTTTTTAATAAGACAGACCCTGCTTTTTGTTGGGGTTGGGGGGGTGGTTTCTGTGTTTTTTTGTTATTATTAATCCTCACCTGAGGATACATTTTCCATTGCTTTTCAAAGAGAGTGGAAGGGAGGGGGCGGAAGACTGGTTGCCTCCCCAGCTCATCCCTATCAGGGGCAGGGAGCAAATCCAAAACCCAGGTACGTGTTCTTGATCAGGAATTGAACACTCGACTCTTTGGTGCACGGGCCGATGCTCTAACCACTGAGTACACCAGCCAGAGCCATTGCCCATTCTTTATTTGGGTTGTTTTTAATAGTGAGTAACAAAGTAAAAAGTATTAGGTGCAGTCTTTTAGAGTTCTTGTGAAAAGATATGAAGAAATCCTAATACTGTGTTCTTGTGTGAAACTTGACTTCTGATCTCTGCTTTCTTTGAAGCTTCTGAATGCTGTGTGTAGACGCCCCTACCTCACCCACGAATTCAGGGCCAGCTCTGATCACGTCCCTCAGCTGTTGCCTGTAAAGGTGACAGGCAGCCCCTTTCAGAGTGATTCGTCCCTGCACTGTTCTCCCTGGAGTCTTCTCACACCTCTGCCTCAGCTCTGCAATTCTGGAAGCTCCCAAGGAAATGTTCAGACTCCAGAATTTTTCTTTTTGTTTGTTTGTTTGGGGGCTCCAAAATTCATAAAGTACAACCCATTTAAAAGACATTTTTTGCTCCCATTTGTAATCTGTAATAAATACTTTTTATTTGCAACCTATATACAGTGCTCAAAAGTGTTCTGGGCACGTCGAGCACATACAGTATTGTAAGAAGAACAGAAACTCATCAGGAAGTGAAATCATGTTCTTGGTGCCCACCTGTCTCTTTAGGCCTCTACAGCCTGGTGAGAGCTCTCTCTCTTTCCC
>NW_006293007.1:3307515-3313194 GCF_000327345.1 Myotis davidii
TCAGGAAGGGGACTCCCCAGGAAGCCAGGCAGGGGGCACTGGCACACACCCCAGGCTTGCCAGTCCTCTCCAGAGAGCCAGCAGCCCATTGAGTTTGCCAAGGAAAGCCCCGTTCTTGAAGTGTTCCCAGCAGCGAGCGGCCATTGTCACCTGGTATTAGCATTCCCAGAGCAGACATCCTCTTCTGCAAAAGGCTGTTGCACTCTGAAACAGTTGGTTATTGATCTGCTCATAGGTGGATGCAATTAGTGTGGAAAGTCAGGGTGTGACTCTGATTCCAGAAATAATACCTTTCCAGTGACATGAGTAGCTACATCAGCTGTCCTGCAGCTCGAATATTAACGTGTTTCTCCCATAAAATTCCATTTGTCAAATGACTGGGAGCCGTGGGCTGCGCAGTGATGTGCATCTACTATACTCTTAACAATGGTTTCCGTACATCCAGGCTGTAGTAGGTGCTTGATAAATGTCTGTTAAGTTATTTTGAGCAAAAAGTAGGAGGAAAATCATTAAGTGATGCATTTTTGAAAATAATTCCTTTTTAAGATAATTGTGTTGTAAATTATGTCAGACAGACCTCCAAACTAGGAGTGCTTTCTTTTTTATAAATTTTGGAGTTTTATAAAGTGCAATATCAAAATTATCCAGAAACCTAAATGCCACAAGCATCAAAACAGAATTGTTCTATATGGATGCTGCTCAGAGGCCACCGTGACTCTAACCACGGTGGTAAGGGGCTGGCCTGATAAGCAGTGCCTTGTGTGGTCTTCAGGCTGGAAATGACCAGAGGTGGGACCACCAGCCAGTACGCACGAGCTGTGATGACTTAGCAGCAGTCCTAACGCTAGCGGCTGGCTGGTGGTTCAGAGGCTAAACAGAGCTTTCAGGTAGTAGGTTACAGTCATTCAAGGACGTGTGCTTACATGGAAATGCTGGCTCTGGCTTGTTGTGCTGTTTTAGACTTAAACTGGCTAACTTCTAGAAGCATTAATGCTTACTGATCTGATTGTGGTAGAAAACTATAGGAATATGATAAAAGAAAGATTGCCCAGCAGAAACTCTACCTGTCTGACTTGGGCAAGGAATGGGACATCTAACATCCACAAATCAGGAAGCCACTGCCATGGGACTGAATGTGCCTTCAAGGGCGCTGTCTAGGTGGGGTTCTCACTATGGCCACACCAACGCACGCCTTCTATGGGCCAGCAGTCCCCAGGCAGCTGTGTGGATTTCATAGTCTGCTCCCCACAGCGGCCCCAGGGCAGAGGTTGTTGTACCCCTCGTCTTTGATGAAGGCTCTGAGGCACCAAAGGATTGGTGACCAGTCCAAGGTCATGCACACAGAAGGCAGTGTGGGCCCAAGCTCAGATCCCTCTGCAGCCTCATGAAGCAGGAGCTAATAATACCAGCTCATTTTTATCTCTCTGATAAGTTTGCTCCATTGAAAACATCATATATAACCACACGTCTGTGTATAAATATATATGAATAATCAATTAATTTGAGAAAGAAATAGATTCTGTACATGTGTATGTGTCGCCAACAATTTTAGAACTGGCCACTAAGATACTGAGACATGTAGAATCCGTGTGCTCTGTGTTTGTCCATTGGCCTTTTCTCTCTAAGCTCTCCTAACTGCCTCTTTGTTTGTTTTCACTTTTTTAAAGAAACTAACACTGAAACGTGTCAGTAAGAGTGAGTGGGTCACATACATTGACATTGTGGTTCTAAAGTGTATAAAATTCAATAGAGCCGAAACCGGTTTGGCTCAGTGGATAGAGCGTCGGCCTGCGGACTGAAAGGTCCCAGGTTCGATTCCGGTCAAGGGCATGTACCTGGGTTGCGGGTACATCTCCTACGGAGATGTGCAGGAGGCAGCTGGTCGATGTTTCTCTCTCATCGATGTTTCTGACTCTCTATCTCTCTCCCTTCCTCTCTGTAAAAAATCAATAAAATATACTAAAAAAAAAAAACTGTGTTTAAAAAAAAAATAAATAAAATAAAATAAAATTCAATAGAATGGCAAAGGTCTGGGGCGGGGTGGGAACCTGTGGAGGGGGCAGTGGAGGAAAAAAGAGGGACATCTGTATTACGCTCAACAATAAAGGTTAAAAAAAAACAATAAAGTGTATAAAATTTTACCTGTTTCTCTAATTATAAAAAACTCAGCTAGTAATCGACTGAATCACTGTTTCTCCTATAAGGAAAAAAGCACCACCTTATTTTGTTGCTGTACAACGGGGACTGAAAACCAACTTAATTAACGGATGTTGGAGCACCATGGACATCACACTGTGTGCTCTTTCTTCTGTAGGTGGTCATGGCACTGCTCAAATACTGGCCAAAGACTCACAGTCCAAAAGAAGTAATGTTCTTGAATGAGTTAGAAGAAATTTTAGATGTGATTGAACCATCGGAATTTGTCAAGGTCATGGAGCCGCTCTGCCGGCAGTTGGCCAAGTGCGTGTCCAGCCCCCACTTCCAGGTATGGACTCGGCAGAGGGTGCAGAGGGCGGTAAGCAGCTGCTGGGTGGGCTCCTGTGGGGGTGACAGATTTCTGGGTGTGGCTTCTCATGTTGTGCTTCTCATGTGATTTGAAAGTAAACTTCAAGTTTGCACTTTAATCGCACCTCAAAATAAGATGCTAAGACTTTAGTTCTGTAAAATATACTTTAGTATCTTCTTCCCATCACTGACAACATTTCTCAATAAGAACAGTTTTTTTTAAAAAGAGCAATTAGCCGAAACTAGTTTGGCTCAGTGGATAGAGCGTCGGCCTGTGGACTCAAGGGTCCCAGGTTCGATTCCGGTCGAGGGCATGTACCTGAGTTGCGGGCACACCCCCAGTGGGAGATGTGCAGGAGGCAGCTGATCGATGTACCTCTCTCATCGATGTTTCTAACTATCTCTCTCCCTTCCTCTTTTCATCCAAAACATACAATAGTTTGCTAGTACTAGTATATCCCTAAATATGCAAGCACTCACTGGCACTGAAAACTAAGAAAGTAGAGATGGTGTTAAGATAAAAGAAAAAAATAATTTGTCTCGCCCTGGCTGGGTGGCTCAGTTGATTGGAGCATCATGCCAGTGTGCCAAGATTGCAGGTTCAGTCCCCGGTCAGACACATACAGGAGCCAGCCAGTGAACCCATAAACGGGTGGAACAGCAAATTAATATTTCTCTCTCCCTCCCCCTCCCTCTCTCCCTCTCCCTCCCTCCCCCCTTCCTCCCTCCCTTTCTCTTTCTCCCCCCCCCTCTAAAATCAATAAAAGTTAAAATAAATAAATAAAATCAATAAAAGTTTTTAAATGGCTTCTCTGTAAAACTATCTTTGTGTTCAGCATGTTCCAAAATGCATAAAACCCTATTTTCCATAATTGACTGAGTAATCGATATCTATAGGCACTATGATGATAAAACCTTCAGCTCTGGATTCTTTCCATAAAGCTCTTTGTTTCTGACATCATATAAATTCATCTCCCTTCAGCCTTTAGAAAAAATTAATAGTCCTGATTTTCGTCACTACGGAATTCTCAATCAAGTCACTTTCCGCTTTCTTTTCCTGATTTCCCTCTTAAACCCTTCAAGGCTCTCAGAAGTTTTCCCCAGCGGCTTTATTCGGTACCCTGCCACCCCGTCCTTTTGTGTCGTTGAACAGACATTTATTGTAAATTCATCATGAACGGTAAAAATCTAGCCACAAAAGGAGTAAAACCTCATCGTCTCCAGGGAGGTGGTGACCAGCAGAGGAGGGAAAATGTGCCAGCAGAGCTCCACGTGACCTGTGTCCATGTTGCCCCAGCCCCTCCCATCCCTCCATCTAATTAGTCCCGCTGCCCTCAGCCAGTGCCCTCCCCTCCCTCGGGGACCTGCTCCATGACCACGTCTCCCCACGCGCACACCGCACTCCATGTCCCCTGCCCCACCGCTGTTCGTCACATGATGTATCACTTCTAATGGATTAAATAATTCACCCACCAAGTGCCTCATCCCTGCTGAGCTGTGTGTACATGGGTGGCAGGTAGCAGACGGATTCATTTGACTTGTGTCCCTCAGCATATAGCCCAGTGTCTGGCATGAATGTTGAGTAAGCTGTGCCAGGTGTTCTTGGTGCCCAGGAAACCATATGCCTCTTTGTTGAAGGCTCTTCAGGGCTACAGTCTAGAGCAGCAGTTTCCAACCTTTTTCATCTTGAGGCACATAAACTAATTGCCAGAATTCTGCAGCACACCAAAATATACGGTATTGCCCTAGCTGGTTTGGCTCAGTGGATAGAGCGTCAGCCTGCGGACTGAAAGGTCCCAGGTTCAATTCCGGACATCCCCAGTAGGAGGTGTGCAAGAGGCAGCTGATTAATGTTTCTATCTCATCGATGTTTTTAACTCTCTATCCCTCTCCCTTCCTCTCTGTAAAAAATCAATAAAATATATTTTAAAAAATACGGTGTTTGCTGATCTGACAAAAATTAGATATAATTTTATTTGATTTACAAAAATGATAGTAATAATAATAGTAATTGCCTACCCTTTTTGCTCCAAAGTGACGTTATTAAACAATGTGGTGCCTCTACTTGTATATAAGTATTTCTGGTACCAAGAATTAACCAATCAGATGTAACTTTTTTTATATTTTACAAATTGATGAGACCAATAAGATGCAACCCTATAATATGACCTGTATACCAGTATTTATGGTTCAAGACAGGGCATTCACAGTGGTGGCCACTGTGTGCTGGATGTTGTCTTTGTTTTGGGTTTGTTTTTTTTTTGGTTTTTTTTACAATCTAAGGGAAAAGAGGTCAATGCCCTGACTAAATAGTCAGGTATTGCATGTTTTAAAAATTCTGGAGGCACACTGGTTGACAATCACTGTCTAGGGTTTTGTGAATTTGTAAAAACAATCATAATTTTCTAAGGCAGTATACTTCATTATCCTACTCAGAGGTGTAGGAGGGGGGATATTTGCTGAATGATTTCAGTCATGACCCGGAACAGAGCATGCACTTCCTGTCTTCCAGGTGGCAGAGCGAGCGCTGTATTACTGGAACAATGAGTACATTATGAGCCTCATCAGTGACAATGCAGCCAAGATCCTGCCCATCATGTTCCCGTCCTTGTACCGCAATTCAAAGACCCACTGGAATAAGTAAGCAGGCTGCCATCCTCACATCTACGTGTTTTTATTTTATTTCTCAATTGCAGTTTGCACTGAACATTATTTATATGAGTTTCAGGTGTAGTATCTATATATTTTTACATTTGCATATTATGCTCATACTTCAAACCAGTTAGAATTGAAATCCAAGTCTGAAGTATCAGTTAAGGAACGAGATACTGATGTCTTATTGGACTAGTAGTTAAGTGGAAGTGTGTCTTTCATTTGCCTCCTTCCCCCAGTCCAAGCCCACATGTTCACAGCTGCCATCCCTGGCCGTGTGAGGAGCAGCATCTTGTTAAGTTCCCTGCAGAGGAGTCAAAGGTCCCATTAGAGCTCCCGGGGCACAGCCCCGGCAGGATGGCCACTCCATCCTTGGGACCCTGGAGTTCTGCTGTCACACGCCCTGGGAGTATCCCTCTGTGACCTGGAACCGCCCCCTGTGCTCCCTGCCTGTAGAGCAGGTGATCTGAACCCGCCTGAGGAGCCTCACATTCGCTCTGCTTCTCCTGTCCTTTCACGGAA
>NW_006293007.1:3313396-3327921 GCF_000327345.1 Myotis davidii
ACTAAAGGGTGGCAGGTTTGATTCCCGCCCAGGGCACATATACTGGGTTGAGGATTCATCCCTGGCCCTGGTGGGGCACATGCAGGAAGCAACCAATCATCGATGTCTTTCTGTCTCTCTCCCTCTCCCTCTCGCCCTCCTTCCCTTCCACTTTTTCTAAAAATCAATGGAAAAAAATATCCTCAGTGAGGACTAACAACAACAGTGAAGGCAGGACCCTCCTCCAGCAAAAAGATGACTACTTGCTCTATGGTAGTGGTCTGGAACCAAACCCACCATAGCACCTAGGTGTGCCCATACACAAAACACCCTGCTTTGCAGGTGACCTTCACCTTGATGTGATGGTTAATTAAAGTGAAGTTAACAAGCCATAGTGCCTGACCACACCCATGACCGCTCACTGTAGTCTTGGGGCTGGAATTGTCCTTGAGTTGTCTAGTCATTGTTAATATGTTGACTTTTAATGACCTCTTTGTAGCATCTGTTTTTTTCTTTTTTTATTATTATTTTTATATGTTTTTATTGATTTCAGAGAGATGGAGAGAGAGGTAGAAACATAAATGATGAGAGTCATTGATCAGCCACCACCTGCATGTCTGCTACTGCGGATCAATCCGCAACCTGGTCACGTGCCCTGACCAGGAAGTGAACCATGACCTCCTGGTTCATATGTCAACACTAAACCATTGAGTTTAGCGGGTGATAACAAAGTTCCTGTACATGATTGAGCATGATTCCTGCCCAGGGCCAAGGAAGAAAG
Organism: Myotis davidii; assembly: GCF_000327345.1. Taxonomy (NCBI): domain Eukaryota; kingdom Metazoa; phylum Chordata; class Mammalia; order Chiroptera; family Vespertilionidae; genus Myotis; species Myotis davidii. The sequence continues at coordinate 3,314,157 of NW_006293007.1, forward strand.
GTTTTTCTTAGTGTTGTCTAATTATGATTTGGGTTTATTATAAAGTGAATTAAAAAGTAGTTGTGATTTGAAAGTTTAGTTTTTGGCTTGGGTTTGGTTTAATTCCTATTTTATTGTTGCTCGCAATTCCTTGGTTTGCAAGGCTCTGCTGCACAGTTTCTCTGCCATCACTGGAGGGTGGCTTCTGTGGCTCCACAGGTGGCAGCTGGGACTTGAGTCACGGGGCTCCGCTGGGACACAAAGCAGCTGGGCTCCCCTTCTGTGTGTCAGAGCCTGCAGCTAAGTTTGACTAAGCAGCTCTGTGGCAGTTTTATGTTCTACCTACCAAAGCTCTACAGGCATTATTAAAATTAATTTTTCTGTCCTCAGTGAATGAGATAGAAAGGAAACTAACATTTATAGGAAATAAAATGTTCACATTATTGTCTCCTATATAATTAAGCTTGTCTTAGTTACACTTGTTCAAGTTTCAACATTTTTATTCAGCTTGTGAGTAAGGTGGCTTTTGGTTCCCGAAGGATGTTACAGGCTGCATGGTGCACTGTAAGAAAAGGAAAGAAAAGGAACAAATGGTCTGGCTAGTGTGGCTCAGTGGTTGAGGGTCAACCCATGAACCAGGAGGTCACAGTTCAGGGCACATGTCTGGTTGTGGGCTCGATCCCTAGTAGAGCGCATGCATGAGGCAGCTGATCAATGATTCTCATCATTGATGTTTCTATCCCACTCTTTCTCTCCCTTCCTCTCTCAGGACAATACATGGCTTGATATACAACGCACTGAAACTCTTCATGGAAATGAACCAAAAACTATTCGATGACTGCACCCAGCAGTTTAAAGCAGAGAAGCTGAAGTAAGTGGCTCTTTTCAAAAGTTACTCTTTCAAGGATTTTTCTCCTTAACCCTCAATAAACCTCTCCCATTAGTTTGTCCTAACATGTTATCTTTCACTTCAAAGCAAAATCCTTTCATACTTGGAAAGCAAATAAAAACTTTGTTATGATAACTTATTTTCAGAGAACACATTTAAAGTTAGCTATTTCTCCATTCTACTAGCTTAATCATTTAACTTTCAGAATTTTTGCTTTTCTCAGGGACCCTTACTGGCTATAATGTGTAGTAATTTTTCATGTTTATAAGGCAGGCATTTGAATTACATTTTGTAAGGTTTGTATGAGAGCAAGAATCTTCATCTCCACAGGACTTTGTTCTAATGTGGTAACATCCGTGCTGTAGGCATTCTCTGGAGTCTCACCTGTGCCCGCAGAACCAGGGCCCTGCGCTCACACTGCCCAGGGACAGTCTAGTGACAAGGCACTGTCTCAGTGGTTAACTAGTTACACCCCCACTTCAGAGTCCAGTATGAACTGTTAGCAGAGTTTATTCTTGGCTTGTCACTTAAAACTGGCTCAGGCAGATAAACTTGACGGAATGTAATTCACATGCAGTCTGTATAGCCAGTGGTCACGTTTGTTTGTATACAGCATGGAAGTGTTTACCTGTACGCCAGGCCCTGTCTTAGGTTCTGGCAACGCAGCAGTGAGTAAAGCAAACAAGACCCTTGTCTTTGTGGGATGTATGTTCGGGGCAGTGTGGAAAGAGAAAGACAGCCAACTATAAACACGTGAGACGTGGAGTGTGAGACGATAGTAAACAGCAGGCAGGGCACAGGGGGCTTTCTTTACCCTTCAGGCTGCCTGGTCCCTTCTTAGCTCAGCTGAACGCAGTGTTCAGATGTGAAACATATAAACATCGGGCTTTTCTGATGGCACACCTTCTCCCATAGACTATCACAGTTTCTAAAAGGGAACCTAAAGATCTTGTTGCACATTTTGTGGATTTTCAGAAAAGTTGAATTCAGTGATTGACTGAAGGTCATGCTGACTCATTGTCAGTGGACATGTTGAAGTTTTAGCATTTACTTTTATCTTTTTCCTCTAAGTCTTGTTGTTTTTGCATTTTTTCATGTCCCATGTATTGTAATCCCCACTGTGAATGAGACAGGACTATGTCACTGCCCATTCAGCGTTTTCCCCTTTAACTGTTTCTTGAATGTAATTCATTTCTCTAATTACATTTTACTGTTTTCCAGAGAGAAGCTAAAAATGAAAGAACGAGAAGAAGCATGGGTTAAAATAGAAAATCTAGCCAAAGCAAACCCCCAGGTACTACAAAAGAAAGTAACGCTTCTTGAAACCGTCTAGGGTGTGACTGAATGTTTTTATAAGTTAGGCCTGTGGCTTCGTCATGGGAAGGAGGGGAATCGCATTCACTAACATTGTTTATGAAAATATCCATAAAAGAAAAATACTTTCCAACTTTTGTATAAGTACTTCATTTGCCCCAAAAAGTTTTTACCACAGGATTGACACGTTTTCTTCTGCTTTTAAAATAAGATATGAAATTGATGAATATACTGTGGTAAAAAGAAAACCAGGATACAGCCTTTATTTTGGACCAAGATTGTAATTTGCTTTCTCTTGCAAATTCCATAGATGCTGTAACTCAAACTATATTTCCTTCTCTTTAATATCAAATTCTAAAAGAAATTAGATTCGGAATAGATTAAGTATAAAGTTTATGTCCTCTTTCCTAAAATTAAGCCTTTTGTCCTTAAAAAATTGCCTGACTTCTACCATGTGAGCACCTGCTCTGAGCCAGGAGGGCCCTTGCGCTCTGTTGGTGGGCACAGGTGCCCTGCCTTCCAGAGTGGCCAGCCGTATCCTACGTAGCACTAACTCTTGGGCTGACTCCCAAGGTGCCAGGCTCTGGGGCTGGAGTTGTGGTCTCTGGTTTTCCGTCTGCGGGTCTGGGTGACTGGAGCACTGTCTCTGCAGACATTCCCCTGTCAGCCATCACAGGACTTGGCGGTCATCACGGGGCCTGCGCTTCCTGAAAAGCGTTTGTGTGGGTCTTTGCCACGTTGAAAATTCTCAGGCTTTCTCCAACTGCCCAGAATATAAAATAAAAGATTTTCCTTTATGAGGAGAGCTGCTCAGCTTATCTCCAAAATCCTAGTAGGTTCAGTAAGGTGAACTAAATGATAAGTCATCTCTTCCCTCTGATGAGAGGGGCACATAAGTAATTATTATCCAAGTTGGTGTGTAGTTTTTAAATCTCTCACATTTAATAAAAAGCAATACATGAATCCAAAGTTACATTCTGTTTACCTATAGAATCACATATTGATTTGTATTCCCTTGGCTAAAACTACAGTCAAGAAACCTGAGCCATAGGAAAACTGACATTCTTAAGTGAATCCTGATTCTGCCTAATACCAGTAGCCAGCCTTATGCTACCAGCACATACCCCATGCTTCTGCAGCGAGTGCTATTTTAAGATTACTGTGGAACTGTGTAGTACTTAACTTAGGTAGATAGCTATGGGTATCTACTTTAAAGAATGGAATTTATGCCCTAGCCAGTTTGGCTCTGGATAGAGCGTTGGCCTGCAGACTCAAGGGCCTCAGGTTCAATTCTGGCCAAGGGCACATGTCCTGATTGCAGACTTGGTCCCCAGTAGGGGGCATGCAGGAGGCAGCCGATGAATTAATCTTCTCACTGATGTTTCTTTCTCTCGCTCCCTCTCCCTTCCTCTCCCAAATCAATAAAAATACATTTAAAAAAAGAATGGAATTTATGTTGAAAGTAAGGTTAAAATACTGACATTTGTTTTAAAGCACAGGAAAACCATAAATCTGGGCAGGTGTAAGTGCAAAGGACAGTCAGTCCCGGCTGGACTGTCAGAACCTAACCCTGACCCTAACCTAACTGTCACATATTGGAAACCAGCACCCTGGAAACATATAACATATGTACAGATCAGAGTGTCTGATCCAATTGGTTTTAGCTGGAATATAGAAATAACCTCATGGGAAGTTGCATAAACTTGAGCATTACGAAGGGGGAATGCAGGTGATTGTGTTACCAAGCTGTTTCACCTTAGAGCTGTAACAGGTTTTCCTTCTGAAATATGGATTGTTCTGAACTCTCTGGGCTTTTTGACATCACATTTCTGTTCCCTGCTCTCTTTACAAATGTCGGTGACCAGGACCGTGCACTCACTGGGGGCCCGCACTCTGGTCCGAGCACTGTCCTGACTCCTCATCTCTGTGTCTGCACCATCTGTGACTCGACCCCAACAGACCTGTCTGTGTGCAAACGGAAAATACTTCATGACCAATCTCAGGGCTAGAAATCAGGGCTTCGAATTTGTTTTAATTCTAGAGAGAATATTCTTCTGAATTCTAATCACTGCTTGCCATTCACAGCAAAGAGTAAATAATTTATTTCTTATCTCTGTAACAAAAATAGTTGGGGTTTTGAAGCTTGGTTCTTGATCTCAAATCTGCCTTTTTGAGAATTGATTTAGTAGCTCCCTTTTTTAAGGTGGATTCCCAGTAACTCACTGTCGGTTTACTGACGTGTATCAAGAAGTCTTCCGGACGGTCCCTGTTTTTTACAAACCGTGTATTTGGAGTTCTCACCAAAGTGTGCGCCGTGGGACCTGGGGAAGGGTTCTCAGCCTGTTGCCCTGGCAGTGGCAGCAACTTCGTGGGGGATTTATTGTCATACATGATTCCGCTTTTTAAATCATGAGATGGTGAGGCTTTCTAACATAAATGTGTCTTTCCTCATTTGACTACTTATTTCTCCCTGACTTTGATGGGCCTCATGGGAAGTGACGACAACATCTGAATTCTTAGTGTAACTGGGGTGCGACCCTTCACCCTTTGTGCCTTGATGGGGGTGTCTGTCCCTAATAAGGACCCTGTCCTGCCACGGGACATTGGTTTGGCTGTGAACATTTCATAGCACCTGGTTGACACTTTTCTCTGCCTTGGGCCCAGCGAGGACCTTGCCAGGTTCTGTGGAGCACACTCCGTTTTCGCTCAACTCAGGCCCTGCGCCACCCGGGTGTTGCAGTTATTGTCACTTCTGTCTGGCCCAGCGGCTGCGAGCCCCGAGAGGACGAGGCACTGTGCTGTGTCCCTGATCATGGAATTTCCCCAGTACAATGATGAGAACAGGGCACAGCCCCTGGCTTCAAGGAGCTAACGGCCGTGAGGGGGCCAGGCAGGGCCAGAGTTCAGTTCAGGTGGTCAGATGGTAACATGCCGAGTGATGATGGCGGGAGGCTGGATCCTGCCTTCAGCGGAGGCACATGAAGAAAAGATGCAGGTGTGGGAGGCCGTAGACCTGGGCTTACCCATTCTGAATCCGGGGAAAACACTCAAGTCAGAGAGAGGACAGCAGGGAAGCCGATCTGTTCACAGGTGGCCTCTGGGCGATGGAGGAGCGCTGACTGCTCCATCCCAGGGCCAAAGCTGGAGACGGAGCAGAAGTGTGGGCTTTGTTCCCAAAAGTGTGTGCAGGTGTTAGTGTCACGAAGAGCAAGGTGGCCCAGTCAGACTGGCAGTTCAGAAGCTCGTCTGGTGGCAGTGGAGGGGCCTGGAGGGTTGGGCGCTTAGGAGGGGCTCCGCTGGGCACCGAGGGGACCCGGGAACCCACTGGTGTTGAAGAAACAGCGAGGATGTGGTCCGAGTGAGTGAGTGAGCAGCCATTACAAGGACAGGGTCTAGGCTAGGGGGACAAGGAAGGCACGGTGAACAAGGTGGGGTTGAGATCCCACAGGACGCGTGAGGCAGGCAAGCACTGTCATCCAGAGACAGAGGAGGGGAAGCTTCAGGGATGGTGGTGGTCAGGTCCAGGAGGACAGAAACAAAAAGCGGCTTAGCAACCAAGAGATGGCACCACTGACAGCCTGGTGACTAAGTTCCCATCACAGAGCTGAGGGCTCAAAGCAGGCGGTGAACTGGGGGGTGGGGGGGAGGAGAGAAAAAATGGGGAGGGGGCGCCAAACCTCATTCCTGGAAGTTCACTGAGGTGGGAGGGAGGAGGTTAAAGGCCAGAGGGCAGGGGACCTCCCCTCCCTCCCCGGGCAAAGCGTTGGAGGATGTGTGATGGAAGGGCAACAGCTGCCCCTCACTGCCCACTCAGAGCCTCAGTCCTCGTCAGGTGGGCCATGGCACCCACTTTATGGGTCTGTCACAAGACATGGGAGCCCCTGGAATAGCACCACTCAGCAGACTCCTGGGTTTCTTCCCCTTGTCCTCACCCTCACAGAGAAAGTGGACACTAGATGCTCATGGTAATCTGGCTGTTTCAAGTCTCTTGGCTCAGTAACAACCCTCTGATCTTAGCCCCGTGTTACACTCAGATAAACAGTCTGAAAGACCCGTCTGCAATTCAGACCAAGCCCAGGGCCAGTGGGGAGGTGACAGGGGAGCCGCTGGACAGGAGGTCCTGGACTTGGGGGTGCACTAGTGCTTCCCTGCAGTGCCAGCTCAGGCAGCAGCTGTGCATTCTGGGTGTGGACAGAGGATGTGGTCCATGGTGGGGCTGAAGCAAGTTAGGATAATGGAGTAAAAGATCCAGAAAGGAAGATGGGAGAGGAAAGGGTGCACATCACCGATCAGCAGGTGGTGTGCAAAGGTTGGGAGGTTAGAGGTGGCGGTTTCAGTGTGAAACAGGCCCTGGTGACCAATCCAGGTTGTGCCCTCACTGCTTATGTGGGATCAGGACAGCAAAGGCTGTGAGGCAGGTGTCACCACCGGCCCCCAGTCCCAGGGGCCGGGATGGTGGAGTGACCACTGACACCAGCTCTGCCCTTCACCTGCGTGTCACCAGAACTGTAGGCATTCCAGGTGGCCAGCGGCAGGTGGAGGCCGCAGAGGGCCCTGGGGAGCGTTGGTGGGAAGTTGTGCCCAGCCAGGAGAAGACCCTGGCGTCGGACCCCAGGCGCTAACAGAGAGTGATTCCACACTTTGCATTGCAGTATACAGTACATAGTCAAGCGAGCACCATGAGCATCCCGGTTGCAATGGAGACAGATGGGCCCTTAATTGAAGATGTGCAGATGCTGAGAAAGACAGTGAACGAAGAGGCTCGCCAGGTAAAAGTGCGCAGAGCTCAGCGGAGAGGCGCTCGCTGTAGATTTGCTTTGAAATGCACATGATTGTGTAGGTGAGGTGCTGTCCAGCAGTCTTTGCGAGCCAGAGTTAAAAATTAAACTTTGGTAAACTTACAGGAAACATTCATCTGTACATCTCAGTGACCAGTTTACTAGAAACAGTTTTTAAGAGTGAAGTATGTGCCTGCAATGTGTCTATCATTTATCTTAACAGTAATCCCCACCCTTAAATGTCTTTCAATGTTCACTTGAGCAAAAAGTCAAAAGCTTTGCAGTAATGTCTTGCCGCTTTTCCCTCTGCCTCCCTCCAACTTCTCTTGGTCCCCATTGGTCGTAGTTACGGCCAAGCTCAGCAGCCCAGACACCAGGGCGGAGCCTTGTCTCCCTCCCCTCGAAGGACCTCAGGGTCTGTGAGGCCTGTGCAGGGCCGGGCTCTGTTGGGGTTCCCAGGGCGGCGGGCTCTGTCAGAACCACCGCACGTACTACCTCACTCGAGTGGTTTTGTTTCCACTGTGGTGGGAATACCTATTTAGACCCTACTGGTCCACATATACTCTTGTTACTGAAGAGGGAATATATACAGCGTGGGCTACCGAGGTAACGCACTAGCTCCCGCCTGCGTGCACAGAGCCTTGCGGTGCTGTGCCTGTCTGTCCATGGAAGCTGATGTCCTGGCCGGGCTGGGGATCTGGGCTGGCTCTGACTTTGAACTTTAATCCCCTCCAACTAGCAAAAGAGTTTCCAAAGACACCAGCACTGGGATTCTGACACGTGAAAATTGAGTGGCTGGAGTGACACCGTGTACTGTGTGCAAATGGCTCATAAGTGCGAGTGCCATTCCGAACGCAGTTAAACAGAGAGGGGGGTGTTAATCTGTTTGATTTTAATTCAAGTAAATTGTATTCCCCACCTGGTCAGATAGGATCCGATGTTTCCCAGAGCATACGGTCCAGACCATCTGACTGTACTGTCCTCCCCACAGCCACGTGGCGCACACTGAAATGTGGCCATCAGCACTGCGTGTGCCGTCACTCAAGCTCAGGAATTCCCAGGCTTATTGTGAGGGAAAGAATGTAAAAACATTCCATTCGTCATTTTTTTATTATTGATTATTTGTTGAAATTATAATATTTTTAATATACTGGGTTAAATAAAACATTAAAATTACTTTCACTATTACTATTGCTTTTTACTTTCTTGATGTGGCTACTGGAAAACTTAGAATTACTTATGTAGGTGGCATCACCTTTCCATTGGGCAGCCCTGGCCGGGACCCCTTTTCTTGGTGCTGCAGGAGGTGCCTGTGCTGACCACGGTCATGCCGCCTCTGCCAGCCAGCTCCTGGCTGTAGATTAAAATAAAAAGCAGGTGAATTCGTGCTTCTTTCAGCTCATCAAATCTTGGAAATACTAAAAGTACAGTGGTAAAATTCACTAAACCCCTAGTAACATTTTTTTACTTAATCTAATTGCATACCATAATTTCCTCACAATTAATATTTTTACCAATGAAATAGATTTAATAAAAAGCATAAAATTCTTATATTTTTCTCTGTTTGTGGGAGTATTAATTTTCCTACTTGATTTTTTAACTTGGAATTTGAGGTCCTCTTTTTTATTACTATTTTGGTTCTACGGCTTAACATGTGCTAAGGACAGGACAGCCAGCCTGTCACCTGCACACATCCAGAGGAAATCAAGCCAGTGCCCTCCCCCAGGGAGCCTGCCTGTGAACTTGTAACACATGTTCCTTTGTAAGTCCATATAAAGTTGGGAAGGAAACTGGTTTACAAGCCAGTTCTTTCACATTAAATATTTAGGGTTGGAGAATTGTTCTTTTCAGTACATTCTCTGACTTCATAATTAAAGCTAGGAAAAGAGCAAACAAAGCCCAAAATGTAATGAACATAATACATAATTGTGTTAAGTTATGGGCTTCTTATGATTTAGGGCCTCCTCTGTAACATGTTTGTTTTCATGACCCTTGAAATTAGATTACATGACTCGGTGTTTTGTGTGATTGACATTCTTACAAAAATTATTCCCCCACCCTTACCTTTAGGTTTCTGTGGATCAGGTTGAAAGACTTAATACCATTAAGATGCCAGTTCTCCCCAAATTAACACAATCTCAGTCAGAATCCCAGCAGACTTTTTTTTTTTAGAAATTGATGAGCTGATTCTAAAATTTATATGGTAATACAGAGGACCTAGAATAGCCAAATTAATGCCCATAAAAGAATAAGGTTGGAAGATTACCACTCCCCAATTTTAAGACTTACAGATTTGTATGGATCAATTGAAACCCCCTCCCAATCTCTATCTAGATGAAGATGTTTTTAGTGCAGTCTCTTAGGTATAATATTTGACATGATAGACTATTCTTAATTTGAAAATGTTTACATTCATATTCCTGAAATTCTCAAAAACACTGTTGTTAAAGCAAAGAGGAGATGCCGAGATTCAAGGAAAAAAGGTATGTGGGTGATTTGGATACCAAATTGACATAAGAAGCTTTAGCTAAAAATGACTCAAGTGCTGGCTCGGTATGACACATGAGGCAAATGACAGCATGCAGGAGGGGAGGGGAGGAGGTTCTAAGGCAGTGGAAGGTGGCAGGTTGGAATATTGTGGAGGAAGTCAACTGTATGCTTACCTGTCAGACTATATTCGCATTTCTTTTGAGAAACTTGTATAATTCTATATAGAGCATCCTAAGAAAACTAGTAAATTTCATGTGAATGACATTTCTACCAGAGACATTTAAAATGTTTACAATTCTCATTTTAACAGTCGGTCGGGAGAAAAGCAGTGCCAGCCATGCAATTCAGGAAGGTGTAGAAAGACGGAAGGTGGGAAGTGCAGGTACTCTTTACTCAATCTATAGAGTATTAAGGCCTTTCTGTTGAGGAAAAGGAGTAACAAGCTAATGTGTACATGAAGTATTTTCCCTGTCATTCCAAGAAATGTGCTCCTTAAGACATTTTTATTAGTTCTGCCCTAATTTGAGTAAAACCATGCAGTTATGTGCGCCCAGCCCCTGGTGCTCTGTGACCACTCACTATGTAAATGCAGTCCCTTAGCTCTGCCATATGCTGAGGAACAGGCCGTTTCCTCCAGCTGCATCCATAGCAGGATGTCACGGTCATGCCTCTCCAACTGTCTGTCTGTTCTGTGTGTCTTGTATGTTCCATCCACAATCAGCATGTCCGCCAGCATGTCCCCTCACCAAGCGTTACTCACCTAGGTGACCATCTGCATGGTGCCTCATGCTCTCCTGCTCCTGTTCCTCTGACCTTTTCCCCGGGGGGTTGTGAAGTTATTCTCTGCTTTACACAGCAATTCACCAAGCCTGCGGGGAGCGGCCCGCTGCGCCAGCACACCTCTGCCCTTTCCTTTCAGAAGCCCAGGGTCTGTGTTCCCAGTTTGCACCTGCGGTTCCAGCGCCACGGTTTGTGCTGTTGCCTTATTCTCTCTGGAATGCCTGTCTCAGCAGTCAGGAACACTTCACGTGTATAAAGTCTTGGTTTTGTGTGGCTTTGCTTTGCGTTCTTTTACAGCTCACCCCGAAATGGACATCAAACTCGGTAGTTTCCCACAGGTCGAAGGCAAATCCACTTCACAAACAGAAGCACTGTTACAAGTACTGTGACCGCGACAGGCTGGTGCCCTCTGTCTCTGACGTGTGTGGCTTTCCTGAGCCATCTGACACCAGTTTCCAGGGGAAACCAAAACTCCTTCCTTTACCATGAATGAATATTAATATTCAGATAACATTTTAGAAATAATCTAAAGTGATGTCACACAAAATTCTTTCTAAACTCTAACAGTATTGCTGTTTCCGTAGATAAATTTGCAAAGAGCTCTGAGACATATTAGCTCTGCAAAAAATGTGAACATTTCATGTATGACTTCTGCAGGTCCTTGAATTTTTCATTTAAGTTAAGTATACTTTACAGGCTATACTGTAAGGTATCTAGAAACGATGAGAAGTTTACCGTTAGATTCTTTTTGTTGTCAAATTACTGACATAAAACATACTTCCTCTGGTAGACGCCTGTTCACCACCAAGTGACTTATCCTCTGTAAATACCATCTTCTCTTTGATGGAGACACTTGATAGGAAGAAGGCTTGGTTCAGGTTCAAGTTTCTGACCGACAGTCCTCTGTATATACATACACGGTGTTTGGATGAGTGAGGTGGTTTGTTGTCATATTTCCAAAATACTGCTGTCAACGCAGTGGCCCTGGGCTTTTGACTAAAACTGGTGGATTTGCAAAATAGAGGTATTGAGTAATCTGTGCAAACCTATGCATTTTCAAGGACAGAACAGAATTGTGTGCACACCGTCCTTCACACTGGTCATGAGATTGTTTTTAATAGACGTGGCATTCTGGGGTAGTTGCCACAGGAGGAAATACTTGCCTCTTTGCCTGTCCCTTAGAGTGCAGAGGGGCCCTGGGTGTGTGCTGCCACCGCCGCACAGCTGTCCTTGGCTGCTGAAGCGGGTGTGCGCTCGCTGTGGGGACAGTGTGGTTTATAGTCAACGCCCTGCGTTTGTCATTCCAGGCACAGAAGGACCTGAAGAAGGACCGGGCTCTGGTGCGCCGCAAGTCCGAGCTGCCTCAGGACCTCCACACCAAGAGCGCCTTGGAGGCTCACTGCAGAGCCGACGAGCTGCTGTCCCAGGACGGCCGCTAGCTGCCCGCCTGCCGGCTCGGTCCTGGATTCTGTAGAAAACACATACTTTTGTGCCATACAAATCAGTTACACTCAGAGTCAGAGCTTTCTTCGCCCCCATCCTGTAGGCAGTAATGCACTCCGTCCCCAGCTCGAGATTAGGAGTTCAAACAATGGTGACTCAGACCCAGGCAGAGCCGGCCACGGTGTCCCCGCCACGGTCCCAAATATGACAGCGAACCAAATCAGCACCCTGCTCATCACCTTCACCTTCTACCCAAATGGAATTGGTGATTGTTTAAAATAAATAGTTCTAAGAGTATCAATGTTTTTCGAATCAAAGAAACACTTAAATATTTCATATTTTTAAGACTTAACAACCTTTGAAGTTGTTCCATGTGATTGTTTACACCAGCAATGTCTTTCTGTTTTTGATGTGTTTTCTTTCAGTTTCATTAAAATGATTTTTTGCTGTCATTGTTCTAACACAGGAAAAGTGACAATCCTCAGCCGCTGTTTCTTCCTGAGGTGTCCTTCACTTTGAGCAGCGACATGTACATCATGTCTGACTTCTTTCGTGTATTTCTAAAGCCATATTTGCCCGTTGGTGGTCCGGCACCAGGACTCCAGGAGTAAGCTCATAGGAGAAATTTATTTTACAAACAGCTCTTTCTGCCTCCCGTGGCTAGAATTGGAATTTTTAAAACAGTGTGTTCATTTTGGGGTTTGCAGATTTTCTTTTTCTGTACTTACACGTTGTTGCCCTTTAGCAAGGCTCTTGAATTAATAAAATTAGAGTCTCTAAGAATTCCACACTTGATAGAAGGCTAGAATGAGAACATTTTGCGTTAAGCCAGTTCTTGGCCGGCAGCTGCCTTTGGGCCAACGTAGCCACACCGTGCACGCCGGGCGCTAGCGTGACACTCATTAATGTGTGACGTGGTGCTGAGAGCCGAGGGAGGAACAGGCGGAGGGCTTCAGGTGAACCCGTGTGGAAACGAGCACACATTATATGCACTTCTAAGGAAAGGACCGTGTCTGAGTTTTCATCAAATGCTGCTATATATTTCCCAGACTTCCTTGCATGTGTTGAGCTTCTCGTTTTCGATGGAATAGCACGAGGAAAATTCTTTAAACTTAGTGCTTTGTATGTTTTATTTCTCTCAGGGTGGCCAGTATCTTGACTTATTTATCTGCTTGAAAGCTATTTGAGATGTGTACTGCTCTCCTAAACAAGTGATTCTAGGGTGTTTTTGTCTCCAGCATAAGATGATATAACTTAATGTTAAATGTCTTTATGCATAAAAGATGCAACGTGGCTTCTTTTAAGATTTGTCTTCTATTCAAGGTCTTGGTATCCACTCATTGTAAAAGCAGACTGTCGTTCCCTGCCACTTAAATCCACAGACTATGTATGTCCCGTGTGTCGGAGGAGACTCATTTGGGGGGAGGGGACTTCCTGTGTGGAGCACGCGTGCTGGATTCAGAGCGCCCAGCCACCAGTGGAAAGCCCGCTTCGTGAGCAGACACACTTCCTGAGAAACTTGACAAGTATCGATCCATTTTACCATTATGAAATTTGCGATTAAAAAAAAAAGTTCAGTTGCCTTCTCCTTTTGAGGGAAAAAGGGTGCTTTTTATTGTATAAAGCAGCATCTTATGTATTTTGATACCATTGTTTGAACTTCCGTCTTTGGCTGACAGATGCTCAGATAGCCTTGATTTTGGATGTTCAGTATGTTTGTGAGAGAGCTTTCTGGAAGACTCCTTCGCCCTAAAAAATAGCAACATTTCAATGTTTGGGTGGTTGTGTAAAGCTCAAAGTATAAGAACATCTTTTGTCTAGGTTTTATTTCTGCTCTTTATTGAAGACAAACATTCACCAAAAAAAGGGAAAAAGCGTTTTGAGAGAAACTAATTTTCTTTGACAAGAGTATTATTTAATATTTTGGCCTATTAAAGTTTTCCTAGTTAGTATTCAGATGCCCTGTGCTAATTGTTCAACTTATATATTATTATATAGATACATTGTTTATTCTGTACCAACTGATTTCAAAAGTACTACATTGAAAATAAACTGGTGACTGTTTTTCTTCATAAAGTTCTGCGTTTGGCAT